>NW_022436976.1:5688213-5978364 GCF_009761245.1 Sapajus apella
ACAAGGAGCCAACCTATTGAAGATCTTTGGTTTTCACAAATCTGAAGCCCCATTTTCCTTTCTGGATTTGGTAAATTTTCAGCCATTTATCTCTTTAAATATGCTTTCTTCTCATCTTTTATTCTTGTCTTATCATAATAATATAATAGTTCACGTGTTAGTGTGCCATAAATCCCTTTACTCTTTTTCATTCTTGTTTTTTTAAAGTGTGAAAATGTTGTTACCTGTCTTCAAGTTCACTGATTTGTTTCCTTCATCTTAATCAAGTCGTAGTTGAGGCTCAATAATGAATTTTTCAGTTCAATCATTGTATTCTTCAGTCCCCAGAATTCTGTTTTTGTTGTTTCTTATGATTTCTACTTATTGAACTTATCATTTTGTTCATGTATTATTTTCCTGATTTCATTTGAATACCATTTAGATGTCTTGTAGCTCATGGAACTCTTTTAAGACATTTAAAGAAAATTCTTTATCAAGCAGTTCATGGCTATTTCCTGAGGATTGGTCACTAGAGCTTCATTAGTGACCTTTGGGGTGTCACATTTGCCTGATTCTACATGATCCTGTGGCTATGTGTTTGTGTCTGTGCATTTGAAGGACCAGTCATCTCTTCCAGTCTTTATAGACTAGTTTTGTTAGATAGAGACCTGCCACTTCCAAGTCCAGATAAGACTTTCTCCAGGACCATGACTGAGCAGACCTAGAAAAACATCATGGGGCTTCTTCTGTATCCACAGTCAGGCCTGCAGTTGGTGGACCTGTTAATAGGAAGCACAAATGGGCATGACTTGAGCAGACAGAACTGCACTGCGAACTGCACTCTAGTGGTGCTGGAGCCAGACCATAGGTCTGGGTCCATTCAGATCTTCAGTCAGGTCCCTGTGGGCAGCACACCAGTTATGGAGGGTGTAGGTAAGTGTAACTACTGCCTAGCTCTTGGATAGATCAGGCTACCTCCAGGAATGCTTAGAAGTGGGGATGGAGAAAAGTCCATAGCGGATGGGACTGTTTCCAAGTCTGTAGCCACATCCTCAGTGCCAGGCTTGCTACTGGAGCACGAGTCTGCCTTCTCAAAGCCACTTTCCTTGGTCCAGGGCTCCAATAGGGTGTCACAATTGCCTACTTGGGTCCTGCAGTTCTCACAAAGAGATTTTTTTTCTTGGATGGTTGCCAAATCATTGTTTCAGTGGGAGATGAAGGCTGTAAACACTCTATTCTATCATTTTGCTGGTGTTACTGGCCCAGAACTTAAATAGCATTGGTAATACAAACAAGAGTACTACTGAACCTTTATGAGCTAGGAGGAGATACCTGACATATTGGTAGTAATTAAAAATCATTATATAAATGGAACAGAGAAAAATTGATCTTGTATGTACTTTTATCTCTAAAAGGGTTAATTTATACATAGATAATTTCTAGAGAGAATTTTATTTCTATGAATCATCACAGTATCATACCTGAATTTTGGTAATTAGATTGAAACATAAAACATAAATACCCATGGATGGGCCTTGTAGGCAGTAATAAATGTGATTATATTATTAAGCCCATTCTGCTAGATTATTAGCCTATTCTACTAAAATACATCACTTTGAATTAGGAGAAATATAATATTGACATTAATTTTTGAGCTGTACACATTTAAAATTACAAATTTCAGCATTGTCATGTGTCCATTAGACAAACTATTTTATACCAATAATTTTATGCATGGATAGACATGTTTCAGATAATTGAACATAATGGAATGTAAGCAGAAAACTGTAGGTATAAGTGACTGTTCAGCATGTCAGCCTGCCTCTCTGTATAGGCACTTGAGAGCAGATAGCCTTCCAGTTCATCCATTTGGTCTTTAAAAACATACACAGCATTGCCAAGAGTAATGTTGAATAAATATTTCAAAAAGTAAAGAAATAATTTAATTAAACATGATACAATGTGTGAAGTTTCAAACCTAATATTCAAATTAGCTAATAGATGATTATCTTTGCAAAAACATTTGTAGCTGAATACAATGTTATGATTTAAGCTGATTTAGAAATCTTTTTCATCATTCATTCAGCAAACTTTCATGGAGTGCTTACTATGTTCTAGGAACCATCTTTCGCCATGGAAATGAAAAAAAGGTGCAGGATATCACTCTTAGTGTGAAAGAATTTACATTCATTAAGGGAAATAGACACACAAAAAAACTGTATAATTCTATATTTCATAAATTGTTTTAGGCAATTGTTTTCATAGAAATTTTCTGTATCACATAACTCTACTTCATCTGACTCTTCCCTGTCTGTCAGTACTTCCTATTCACAGTATGAGGAAGATCTCACCAAGCATTTTTATAGAAGGTTATGATAAACATTTCAGAAAAAACCTTTTTTCAGGAAGAGTGTATCTGAATGTGAATGACGTATTTTTCCATGTATGTACAAGTGCAGAACTTTGAAAAAGGCCAGCAGGCACTTTCAACTCTACCTTGGTCTAATCACTCTCTTGCTTCTCTCCTGGCGATGATCCAACCTCTGGTAGATCAGGCTGAATTTTTTGATTTCCTTTTTTCCAGAAAAACAGAGCCCTCACAGCAACCTACTTGGCATACCATCCACCCAATGTGCACACATAGCAGGAAGGCACTGTAATTCTGTCAAGGAAGAGAGAAACTTATATATTATGTCCAGCAGCCACACACAGCAGTAACACATTTGTATTTTGTCAAGGAATAGAGAAGTTTACACATTATGTATGGCAGCCATAGTATTTCCTTGTTTATATAAGTTTTTATCTCTTGGTTAGAAAAGTTTTCCTGCCAGGTTCTTTTTTATTATTATTATTTATTTGAGACAGAGTGTAGCTCTGTTGCCCAGGCTGGGGTGCAATGGGGCAACTCAGCTCACTGCAACCTCCTCCTCCCGGGTTCAAGTGATTCTTCTGCCTCAGCCTCCCCAGTAGCTGGGATTACAGGCACCCACCACCATACTGAGCTAATTTTCGTATTTTTAGTAGAGATGGGATTTTGCCATGTTGGCCAGACTGGTTCCGAACTCCTGACCTCAGGTGATCTGCCCACCTTGGCCTCCCAAAATACTGGGATTACAGGTGTGAGCCACTGTGCTCAGCTCCTACTAGGTTCTTTAAAGATTTCTCTTATCTTTCAGTTTGTCTTTCTTTCATACTTCCATCCACCATATTAAAATCCGTAATTTTTAGGCACCTAGCAACACATAGATTTGCAGAGCACAGAATCTAAAGCTTTATGAACATAAGAATGATACGAAGAGCTTGTTAAAGCATCAAGTCCTGGGTCCCACCCAAGAGACTGATTTAATACATTGGGGTGGGGGTGGGGGATTAATTGGATTTTTAGCCTCCTAGATTATACTTTTTCATGGACTACACCTTCAGTAGAACTGTAATAGTGTTAAAATGTAATAGTGGTTAAAATATTATAATAAAATATTCAGTGGAACCATAAAATAAGTGATCAACTTAACCTGGTATTTTTAGCAAAGCAATCAAAGAAGAGAAACTACTTGAATTTTGAGTCATGAGCAATGATTAGCTGTTTTTTCAGGCACATGACAGAAATGTGGACATATCAAAAAGAAGCGCATTTCAGCATGTTAATCAGGGTATGTATGAGCATAAAATAGCACATTAAAAAAAGTTTGCATGACTGGAAGGTCTAAGGTATGGGGTTAAAGGTGAGGTTGGAGGATTAAGGCCAGAGCAGAAAGCAGGGGGCCAAATTATGAATAATGTTCTGTTATATTTAAAATATTTCTTTAGGTAATGTTGTAGGAATTGAGACAGTGTAAGAAGCATTACTTTTAGAAAGATTATTTGGCATCAGTATAGAAAATAAAGCAGGATGGTAGACTGGATGCCGAAGAAAACGATTGAAGTCATCCGAATGAGTGATGATAGGACTTAGACTAGGGTAGGGAGTGGCAGTGAATTTAAAGTAATAAACTAAACAGCAGAACCTTAAGGTGATTTTTTAAGATGCAAGCAATGTTGTCTACCTGGTTTTAAACACTACTGGAACAATAAATTGAAATGACAAGATAGTGATTTCAGGAGAAACGACAGGTTTCATGGCAAGAGAGGAAAGAAAGAGTTGATGAATTCCGTTTTTGAGATGTGAAATCTGAGCTTTTAGAAGACATGCATGTGAATATGTAAAATAGGCAATTGCCTATATAGGCCTAGAGGGTTTTAAAGACATCTGAGTTGAATGTACAAAATTTGGGGTCGTTTAATCATTGTATAGTTGTCTTTAGGATAATGGGATTAAATGAGATAATACAGGAGAACATGGAGAATCAGACAAGTTCTTGGGAGAGAAGATCTAAGGCACATTAATAGTTAGGGAATAGCCTGAGAGATGTCACTGTGGATACAGAGAAGGTTTAATTAGAAGGATAAAAGGAGAACTGAGGAAACATTATCACTAAGCCAAAGGAAGAGAAGCTCAAGGATGTCAAATAGCTCACAGTCACCAATGACTCACAAATACCAAATATTTTGGGTATTGAAAAGAATATACTGGATTTGGCAGTGAGGAGATTATTGGTGACTCTGGTGAGAGTTCTTTCAGGGAAGTGATGAACATGAAAACCTTACTTGAGTAAGGAAAATAATAAAAGGTAAGGAATTTGACAGAGTACAAACTTCTCTGAGAGAGAGCTTAATTAATAAGCAAAAAAGAACGTGTCTTCCCTTGATTAAAAAAAAAAACCTAAATAAGCATGACAACGTATAAGTTGGTTCCAGTAGTTAACTAAGATTGGGGACCAATCAAAGATCAATAAAAGGACACAATGAGCCTGATGTGTAAGGCTCACAGGAAGAACTAAATCATAAAGGAGGAAGAAATGGCTGTCAGAGAGATGGAGAGGAACCCCTAGAAGCAATGATTACTTCTTAAGTCATTTCAAACACATTCAGCTGAAAATAAGTGATCACAGATTCTGAGAACCCCGTCTCAGAAGCTTGATTCTGCTACCAAAAGTTGGAAATTAGTAGTTGAAAACCACACTCATTGTCTAAAATCCACCCACAAGTACTTAGACATTTATTATACAGAAGAGAAGACGCAACCCTAATCTGAACCGAAATGCAGGGAAAACACAAAGTTATTTGCAATAATTTCAATCAAGTTTCTCTAAAAATGAGACTACTGAGTAATATTGCCAAATCCAATAAATAATCTCTTGGGTGATAGTTCATTTCATTTAAACAAAATCTCTGTTCCTGATTTTATATACATATGCATGTTTCACTGTCAAGCAACCAATAATCCTAACTACTGAAAATAGCTTTACTTCAGTATGCTTCCCAAATTTGAAATATTTCATTTTTATAGTTGCCGTGGTAAAAATTATCCTTTATGGGCTGGGCGCTGTGGCTACACCTGTACTCCCAACACTTTGGGAGGCCGAGGCGGGCAGATCACGAGGTGAAGAGATCGAGAACATCCTGGCCAACGTGGTGAAACCATATCTCTACTAAAAATACAAAAATTAGCTGGACATGGTGGCACGTGTCTGTAATCCCAGCTACTTGGGAAGCTGAGGAAGGAGAATCACTTGAACCCGGGAGGGGGAGGTTGCAGTGAGTCAAGATCACGCAACTGCACTCCAGCCTGGCGACAGAATGTGACCCCATCTCAAAAAGAAAAATATTCTTTATGAAATATAATGGATAAGAAAATTGTTTTAGACTGTGCCCGACATATCGAAAGCAGGTCTGAGAAATGCATGGTGGTAAATCCTTTGAGAGAGAGATTGAAGACCTAGTGAGAAAAGTAGAGGAAGAAAGTAGTTCTTATTGAAGAAAAAAGAAATTACAAATAAACTTGTCTAACTAGCTGTAATCATGTCATATCCTGGTTCAAAAATTTATTATTTCCATTGCCTACTGTAGGATTTCATAAACTAGGTTTCTTAAATTACTAGTAGTCTTTCAGGTATTGGGAACTGTTTCTTAAAAAAGGAAATACTACATACTATAACCCCCATGTATTAGTTTGTTAGGGCTGTCATAACAAATGACCACAGTCTGGGTGGCTTAAACAACAAATTTATTTTCTCCCAGTCCTGGAGGCCAGAAGTCCAAGATCAAGGTATTGTCAGGGTTGGTTCCTTCTGCGGGCCATGAGAGAAGGACCTGTTCCATACCTCTGTGTGGTTTTTAGATAGCCATCTTCTCTCTATATCATCACACCAACTTCCCTCTTAGATATGTCTGTCTAAATTTCCCTTTCTTACAAGGACACTAGTCATCATATTGGATCAGGGGTTACACTAATGACCTCATTTAACTTAATCACTTCTCTTAAAATTCTCTGTCCAAATATGATTGCATTTTGAGGTATGAGGGGCTAAGACTTCAACATGAATGTTAGTGGGAACAATCCCATAATACCTTAAGTATCTCTTGCTTCATAACAATGTTACCACAAACATAGCAGCTTAAAACAACACACATGTATGGTATCACGGTTTCTGTGAATCAGAAATCTGTGCATAGCTCAGCTGAATCTTCTGCAAGACTTCAATAAAGGTATCACCAGGGGTTGTAATCTCATTTCAAGGCTCTACTGGAGAGTATCTGCTTCCAAGCTGACATAGTGGTTGGCACAATTCAGTTCCCTGTGGCCTCTTGGACTGAGGGCCTCAGTTTCTGCTGACTATCTGTCAAGGCAACTTTCAGTACATTGCTAAGCAAGTCTCTGGAACATGGCCAATTTAGTTTATAAAAACTAGCAAATGATAAATTTCCCTAGCTAGACCGATGCTATAATTTTATAAGGAATAATCATGGAAGTTACGCATCCTATCACCTTTGCCATGTTTGTTTATTTTTTGAGATAAAGTCTTGCTCTGTTGCTAGGCTGGAGCACACCGGTGCAAGTTCAAGTGATTATCCTGTCTCAACCACCTGAGTAGCTGGGACTACAGGCACCCACTACCATGCCCAGCGAATTTTTATATTTTTAGTAGAGTTGGGTTTCACTATGTTGGCCAGGATGGTCTCGATCTCTTGGCCTCATGATCTGCCTGCCTCAGCCTTCCAAAGTGCTGGGATTACAGCCGTAAGCCACCACGTCTAGTCACCTTTGCCATGCTTTAAGGGTTAGAGGTAACCTAACCAAAGTGACATGTCCTGCCTGCACTCAAGAGAAAGGGATTACACAAGGATTTGAATACCAGGAGTTGGGGATCATGGAGTTACAATGGTTTAAACATACTAAGAGCTCTGAGTATACCATATGGGAATATCTTCTTAGGCTATCAGGATAAAGTATACTCCTTACTTCACCCTATAGGACATTCCACAATTTGCTGCCAACTTACTTTTCTAGGATGATGTCATTTTATAGTTGTTATATATCTCTTATATACTACATAACTCAGTGCATTGGATAGCTCACTCTTGGTATGCCCTAGGTTTCCACATTAAACTTCACTAATTTACCTTTCTAAATTCTTTCATTCCTCAATGATTAGTTTAAATTTCAGTAGTTCCATGAACATTTTCTTGAACATTTCCAGGGGAGTTTATATATTCATTCATTCAGTTTTTCATTCAACAATTATTTGAGAATATGGTAAGATGTTAGGCATGAAATTTATAGCAATGAAGAAATCAGACATGGTCCCTGTTGTCTTGGAATTTACATTCCAAAGAAGGAGGCAAGGATAAAAAATATAAAGAATCAAACAATTATCTAGAGATATGTACCGTGCAGGAAAACAGCAGGGTGCTCTTTAAGAGAAAAAGAATATTAGCCTAATTTTGAAACGATTAGAGCAGACTCATAGGAAATGACTCTGAGCCCTCAAAGACGAAGGAAAAGTGATACGAGGATTCTAGGCAGAGAAAAGTCTGTGCAAAGTCCCTGAGCTTATGCAGACTTTGACATTCAAAAAACTGAAGTAAGGCTGATTTAGCTGAAAGGTAATGAGTGTGCAGTAAATGTGAAGAGGCCTGAATGGAATGATCACAGTCCTTCAGGGCCACTTCACAGTGTTGTTTTCATACTAAGTACAATGTGCACTCAGCAAAGGATGTTAACCAAGAAAGCTGATCTATACTTTATTTTTTTTTAGATGGAGTTTTGCTTTTGTTGCCCAGGCTGGAGTGCAATGGTGTGATCTTGCCTCACTGCAACCTCTGCCTCCCTGGTTCAAGTGATTCTCTTGCCTTAGCCTCCCGAGCAGCTGGGATTACAAGGGCTTGCCACCATGTTTGGCTGAGTTTTTTTTTTTTTTTTTTTTAAATATATTTTTAGTACAGATGAGGTTTCACTGTGTTGGCCAGGCTGGTCTCAAACTCCTGACCTCAGGTGATCCACCTGCCTGGCCTCCCAAGGTGCTGGGATTACAGGCATGAGCCACTGTGCCCTGACTGAAAGCTGATTTATACTTTCAAAATACCACTCATACTGTTATTAGTGATTGGATTGAAGATGGATAAAGAAGCAGATCATTTAACATTAAGCTTCTAGTGTATATTCAGAAATTAGTTGATGGTAGTAGCATGATCTTGACCAGGAATTAGCAAACTACAGCCTGTGGGTGCAAACCCTGTGGTGACCTGCCTCATACGGCCTGTAAAGTAAGAATGGTTTTCACATTTTTGAAGGTTATGAAAAATAAGCAAAGAAATGTGACAAACTCTATGTACCCACAAAGCCTAACATGTTTACTCTACAGGATTTATGAAACGAGGTTGCTGCCCCTTGATTTGGACAAATGGTAATAGTGGATGGGTAAACAAGGGGATGAAATTGAGATATATCTGGAAGGGAGAGAATTTGGTAATGGATTAGATGTGGTTGTGAAGAAAAGGAGACTTAAAAAATGTTTAAGTTACCAACTTGAACAACTGAGTCAATGGAAATGCCATTACCAAAAATGTAAAAGACTGCAAGTGGAATGATTGGTGGAGAGGGGAAATCGAAAGTTCTGTTTTGAATACTGTGGCACAATCTGTCTGATGTCTGTCAGCTCAATACCTTTTCAGAACCATTGCTATGTTTGGGAAAGTTTTCTTCTTAATAAATTCTGCCTTCCCAAGGAAAAATCCAAAAATACACTTCTCAGCCTTTTTTTGCAGCTTGACGTTATGTCTATGCATAACATAAGCCTATGCAAGGATTCACTCTGCTAATGTGGCGGTGGCAGTGGGCTCCTGTGATTATTTTAAGAAGCCAGTTCTGATTTGTGGTTTTGATTTTTTTTTCCTGCAAATTAAGCTTTGAACCTGGCTTTCTAACCCTCACGACAATTACATGAGCTTCTCAATATCCTTTTTACAACCTCTTTTTTGATTTTTCAGCCAGTTTCTGTTGCTTGCAACTAAGAACCATGACTGATAAAGACATTTAATTTGATGCACCTGTGGGACATTCAAGTAAAGACATTAAATAGAAAGCTATATAAGTCTGAAGCTCAAAGGAGAAGTCTTGGCTGAAAAGAGAAATGTGGGAATTGTTGGTTTATGGTTGTTATTTAAAACTACAGGAATAGATAAGACTGTTTAGGAATACATTGTAAATTGAGGATGTCTGACTGAAAATAGAACAAGTCAAAATATAGAAGTAGGTTTGAGAAGGAAGCTTAATTTTTGGACCTCAAATGAGGTCCAATAGCATTTTATGCCTACAATACTTAATACATTCTGCCTCATAGCAGTTGGACTGCATAAAATAATTTACCTGGTATGTATATGTGTATATATATACATATATACGTATATACATATATACGTATACATGTATATATGTGTGTGTATATATATATATACCTGTAAAGCTATTTGTTAACTTGTATAAAATAATTTACCAGGTTTTTTTCTTTTTAAAGAAATGGCTATTTGATTTTCTTCTTCATGTGTCCTTCAGTAGCAGGCATGACTTTTTATGTGAAATAGGCACTTAATATATTTTTCACTTGAAATTAATTTTTCAATCTTATTTGATTTTTCCCTCCTTGGATCTGTTTTAAATATATGTTTAGGAGTAAACTATTTTTGCAACCATTGCTTTCTGTGTTCTGTGGGTTATCTTTTGATCTGTTGACAAGACACTTTATAAAAAGAATTGTTTTTTTGTTCCCTTAGTCATTCCTTAGACCAGAGGATGAGCAATTGTTTAATGATTTTTTTTTTTCAGAATGCTCTTTGGAAGGATCAATTGCAAAGTCTTTGACTTTTTACATTTTAAAATATTCTATCATATACATATAATGACCTCTCACTTCTTTTAGAAAGATATTAGATATTGGACAATTTTCCAAGGTATGAAATGTCTTCAAATACTCATGGTTAGATAGTTCAATCACCCCTGCCTCTGTTTTATCTCTATCTTGAACACCTTAACTACTGTTAATATTATTCACATTCATTTAAAATTTTCATTGAAAAGTTTATGTCACATTTTTTTTGCTAGATAGGTTAGTATATTATAGATATAATATTGGGGAGATTATTTTGTTTACACTGAATTTGCAATATTTTATGCATGTGTCAAAAGACTGTCTTAAATATTAACTCATTTAAAATCAATTATGTAACTACAATGAACCAGGCATTTTTCGGTTTTGAGACTACAAAGGGAAATAAAAGAAGGCTCACAAAGAATTCAGTCAGTTGTAAATGACACTGGAAGACACTTGATTTTTGTGACTTATTTCTTATTACCTATAATAGTCTTATTTATGAAATAGATCTCATAAAGCTTAATTTTTTACACTTTGATATGAATTTATAGGTGGAGGAAAACTATTTTTGGAAAACTCATGAAATATTTCATGAATCCTTATGACATTATTCAATTAGATGAGTAAATATCAGTTGAGTTTCTGAAGGACACAGTAAAATAGGCAATCAATTCACTATACACACCCAAAATTTTTGTCATTCCTTGGGTCTGAATAGTTCTCTATACATTTGGCCTTTTATGGCTTATTCCTAAACAAAATAGGGACTCTATCAGGGCCCAAGTCATAGTCTGGTAAATCATTTTATCCTCCGTTCTTGCATATTGTCAAAGGACTTCCATATTCATTGTTTCATGTGATATGAGCAAAACTTGTAGAAAGCTCAATAGGTATTATCCCAATTAATAGTTCCAAGGTCACAGTGCTAATGATGTACTTTACTAGGAATAGAAATACAATCTTCAGCTTTCCATTCCTGATCTTTTCCCTTCTATACTCCATAAGCTAAATAAAGGGAAAAAGAAGTACCAAGAGATTAGTAGCTATTAATGATTTTAGTTGTAATATGCACACCAGAGATTGTGAGTTGAGAAATTTCTTTGAAATATTAGAATTTCTGGACATAAACTTTCAATCTTTTGACAATGTACATTTATTATATTTGTTTTTCAAAGAGTACACATAAATTTTGACTCAAATGTATAGGGGAAATAAAAGAGGATAACATGCAGAAATGTTGAGAAGCACTGGAGATGGATGGATGATAGATGAAACATCTTTGTAAAAGGATACTATGTTCTATTTCAGGGAAATGACAATGAAAACAATATTATTCTTATATATCTAATTATAGGATTATGAAAGGTAAAGCATCTATATAACTAGTGACTTGTCCATTTAAAATCTTTGGATGGTTCTTGTTATGGTTTTGAGGCAGCGTTTTTTCTTCACCAAAACTCATCTTGAAATTTGATCCCCAATGTGACATTGTTGGGAGGTGGGGCCTAGTGGGAGGTGTTTGGGTCATGGGACAGATCTCTCATGAACGGCTTGATGCTGTTTTCACAATAGTGAGTTCTCGCTCTGGTGATACTAGATCAATTATTGAGGGAATGCATTCGTTTTCACAAGAGTGGGTTGTCATAAAGCCAGGATGTCACTTGGGTTTTCCTTTCTTTACATATCTGCTTTCCCATTGACTTTCTTTACCATGTTGCAACACAGCACAAAAGCCCTCACCAGGAGCCAGGATTATGCCCTTGAGCTTCTCAGTCTTCAGAACTGTGAGCTAAATAAACCTCTTTTCTTTATAAATTGCTCAGTTTCAGGCATTCTGTTACAAGCAACAAAAAATGAGTAAAGACAGTTCCTATTGCCTTTTCACATTTCTCTAGTATACTTAAAGATATTACAAAATGTCTTTTGATCAATACTTGTGGCTGATTACAGAGGGGATATATATAGTGGGAAAGAGACTGATGTGCTCTTCAGGTGTGACACTTGTATCCTCTGTTGAGAATCATGGCCAGCTTAGTGTAGAACCCCCTCAGTAGAGCTGTCCTGACTGATATCACCTATCACATTTTTGTCATTTCAGTCTCATGTGCTGCTATTCCTTTTCAAGTTACTTGTTTTAGCCACACCTGGCTGTTTGTTCTTTCCTGAATTTACAGCTCAAATGAATGTCAGTCACTTCTATTGCATCCAGACTTCACAGCCTCTGTGTAGTCATTCTTAACTTCTCTCTTCCAGAATGTTGAAAAATTTGCATCTCCTTCTCCTGTATCCTTAAAATCTTACACAATGCCTCAAAACACAGTAGATAGATCTTTAAATGTTCAGTAAGTAAATTCAATGTATTTGACTAAAGTCGGACTTCTAGTTGATATCTGCTAGAAAGAAAACCTGTTTAGGAAATTCACTGATTATGTCTCTGCTTATACCTTTCATAGGTGAGTAAGAAATTCTGGCTTGATTACAGACCATGAAAATTGTCTGCAAAATTTTGCATTTCATATCAGATAGCCAATTTATCAAAGCCTTATAATAGGGGACAAAGGAAACTTACTGTTCTTCTTTCTAGGGGAATAAATATTTCTTAACTTTTATACACTATTTAGAATATAATGATTCATTGCTTGGAAATTTTCCTTGCTACTTTTACAAACCCCCAACATTCTATCCCAAAGAATAGGCTATACCACATTATTACTATCTATTCAATAGCTGTTCAAGTGAACCACTTACCATATCTAAGTCAAAATCTTGTCTCCTAGGTTGAAAACATAATTAACTTCTGGCTCTTTGGGGAGAGCAGAAAAATAAATAAATAAATAAATAAATAAACCTATTCCCTATGTAATTATGCTACCAAAAGAGTCAAACTACTCTCTACCCTTTACACATAGGCCAACTGGAATAATTATTAGTAATAATGCTTGATATTATGTATTTTATGCCTTTCTCTCAGGAGATCAAATTGCTTTACACACATTATCTCATTAATCCCTACTCCAATTTTGTGAAATAGAAAGAAGTAGGCTTTTTATGTTTATATTAGAGTGTTATTCCCTCTCTCAGATGTAGCCACTGGAGCCCAAGGAGGTTAAGTAACTCCCTCAAGGTCATACACTATGTCAACTGCTGATTTAGATCTTTTTATTCTTAACTCCTGTGTTTTCTCCTCTAAACCACATTGGCTTCAGAAACAGTCCCTTCAGGCTTCGTTGCTTAGTATACTGACCCATATCAGGGTTGAATTTTATTAAGTAGCACAAGGTCAAGCCCTTTACAAGAGAGGCCCTGAGTCAACAGGGAGTGCATTGCATCTTTGTTTTGTACAAGGCCTTCTCCATATGAATGAACTGTCAGAATAATTTTACAATACATTGTTCTTTCAAGTTTAGAAATGGCATTCTTCTATTTACTGGTAAATGGCGAACATGTAAATTAAGCTATAGCAATGAAAAAAACAAGATCCTACTGTTGGTAGAATTTTCTTTTTTCTTAACTGCAGTACTGTTCTACTTTAATACTCTGTGACTTTGATGCTAAGAATGTAAATGAAAGGGAACAAAATATAAGCTGTTTAAATCTTCTAAATCAATAGCAAACATTGTTTGAATATTACATTGAACAGCTGTAATGCTAGTGTAACTTTTCAGCCCTGGGGCTGCAGCCACTAAGCCTAAAGAATGACAGTTCTAAGCCAAAACAGTATTTTGAAAAGCATTTCACTGTCATTTTCTTTCAAAAATTATTTCTTACTCTGATGAAATTTAATATAAATTGATGAAAGAATTAAACTCTCATTTGTAATCGAGAAGCCAAGGACAGGCATACTGTAGGGATATTTTTTCTTTTTCTTCTGGACCAAAAAATTAATGTTTAGCTGGGGGCAAGTTTAGAAAGAAAAGCAAAAACATGATTATGACACTTTAGGGATAATAAGGCAACCTAGTCTGGTTATGGCTTTAGCCAAAGGTTAGGCAAAATATAATAGAGACCGTCTTGTCAACATGGAGTCAGTTTCTCAGCATTGTAACTCTACAGGAAAGCTTCCTTAAATCTGTCATTCTGCTTCAAGCAATCTTTGACTCCTTGGGTAATTAATTCTTTTCACTAAAATATGCTGTTCAAGCCCTGCTATATATTTTTGTCTACATCTAGAATTCCTGGAGGGTAACAGAGAATAAGGCGCTGTCCCAGTGGTGAGAGCCACTCTTCAAAGATAAATATCTCCTCTGTTTTATGTTTTGTTTAAACTGGAAAAGAGTAGTCCAACAAAGCCTGCATAGTGTCAATGTTTAAGATCGAGTTATGTTCTTTACAAAAAAAGAAAAAAAAAAGAAAAAACTATGCACAGGAGAAACCATGAACCTTATTATGTGACTGCCTCCTATTTTACCAACTGACTTACAATATTTTAAAAGCATATATTTTTAGAATTTGGAAGCATAGTACAAATTGTAAGTAGATTGTAATGAACTCTTAAAATATGAAGTCATTGGAAATATCATCTGACTCTGAAATCTTACATCATAAGTAAAGTTTAACACATGGTATGCTTTAAAAATATCTAGCCATTTTAGAAAAGGAATATGGAAATACAAAATTATAAAAATTTCATCAGACTATTCACTTATTGATATTTTGCTAATTCATTGATATTTTTCTGATTTCCCTTGTATTCCCATAATTACATTTTATAAGTATGTTTACATTTCAATCAGTCATTAGTTTTTTCTTCAATTTTTTATTTTATCTATTATCTAATGAAGCTAACTTCATATAGTTTTATTTTGATAAATGGAAATGACTTCCAGATTAAGTATAGCCAGTTCTTAATCAGAAGTTTGCTGTAAATTTTAGTGAAGTTAATGGTAAAATGAGCGTCGTGGCCATGGGTAAGCTTTAAAACAACTCTGGGCCACATTTTTCTCATTGTGTAATGGAATAATAACTGTGCTTATCTCAGTTAGCTGCTTTGAAGATTAATGACTGAATCTGAGGCAAGAGCTCTTTTTTTTTTTTGTAGGATTATTATTTTCTAGGATTTCTGTTGTGTAATTAACTTCTATCTATTAATTTTAGTTTTTTTTAAAAAATGAATGAATGAATGTTAGTTCTAGAAAGAGCACTGGACAGAGAGCCAGAAGAACTATGTTTCTTTTACTAGTCCTGAATATTTTATAAGGGTTGCTTGAGAATTTTCACTTCCTCACTTCAGGTTTTTAATTTCCTTATTTTTTTTTTTAATGAGGAAGCTAAACCAGAGTAATATTTTCAAGGCATTTTGAAATCAATCTGTAAATTAAAAAACAACTAAACCAACATGATCAGTGGTCAAATCCTTATTTTATCAAGGAAGCAATTTGTAAAAAGCCACAACACATAATCACTTGGATTTTATAAGATAAATTTGTATACCACAAAAAGGAAGAAAGAGATACTCTCAAAAAGAAGTATTTTTCTTAAATAAATTTAACTTTATGAAAAACTTATGACAGTATTATATATATATATATATATATATATATATATATATATATATATATATTAGTATCAGTTTCAGCTGAGGACTCAAGACAATTGATGCCACATTCTAAGTTGAGTTATGAGACCACCATGAAGGATTTGCAAAAGAAATTATGGAAACCAATTTTATGTATCCAAATATTAGCCATTTTAAAAGCATGAAAATATTAAAAGTGGATGTAATAAAGGATTCTTTTGAAAAAGCTATACTTTGAAGTCCCATTTGATTTCCTCAAATAGGAGATTTTGAGGGTGTGAGTGTCTGTTCCTCATTCCCAAAAACATTGGTGAAAGAATATTCTACAGAACCACTTTGAGTTTGAAATATGTACTCTGGAGCTTGGAGCCATGATGTACTGCCAACTGTGGATGCCTGGGACATCAAAAGAAAAGCAGACAATAGAAAGAGGTGCCCTCTCTGAGCAGCATGTGAACTCCATGAGGCAAATAAAGTGTAAACTTCCCATGGACCACATACAGGGTCTATGAGAATACACCAGCACAGATGTGAAAGAGCTGACACAGGCCAACTTAAGTCCTATTCAAGGGACTGCCTGTGATTCCAACATCATGGAGTGAGGTTAGGGGTTGATGAAAGAGCAGAAGTCAGGAGCAGGAAGAGATACATTTGCCCTCATCAAGGAAATGGCAGTAAGAATTTGTTAAGGTGAGAACACATGGACACAGGGAGGGGAGCACTACGCACTGGGGTCAGTTGGGGGGAAATGGGGGAGGGATGGGGGTGGGGAGGTGGGGAGAGATAGCATGGGGAGAAATGCCAGCTATAGGTGAAGGGGAGGAAGGCAGCAAATCACACTGCCATGTGTGTACCTATGCAACAATCTTGCATGTTCTTCACATGTACCCCAAAACCTAAAATGCAACAAAAAATTAATAAAAAAAATAAAAAAAGAATTTGTTAAGGGTGAAGATGTCTCAGCAAATATGTTACTGTTACACATTAGATAAAGGGGCCAGTTGACTGACCCCTGGAGCATGACTCCAATTATGGGTCATGGCAGAGTTAACTGGAAAGAACTTCTTTCTTTTCCTCCTCTGGTCCCCCTCCCCATAAATTTAAGTTAGGAAATCTTGGTAAGCAAAATGGAGGATGAGGGGGTAAAAGAGCAAGGAGTGTAAGAAGAAAATGATAATTACATTCTGCACCTTCAATGCAGGTGCTTAGTGTGAGTCAGGTTCACGATGATAATGAGCAAGAGGACCTCTCTTCAACTAAAATGTGAAGTTTTTATTATTACATCTATACACTATTATGGGTCAAAAATTGTTTTCACTAAGAGTAAGCAATGGGCAGGAGAAGAATAGGGCCCATAGAATCATGTTACAGTAAAAGGAATGAAGGGATGAAAATAAAATGACTTTAACAACACATCTCACAAGCTATGGATTTCAACATAACTCTTGCACTCACTGCAATGCCCTTATTGAATTACATTTTTTTTCTAATTTTTAAATATGTTGCTGCAGACTCTCACATTGAAATATTAGGTAACTAGGGAACCAGTAGACTAAATAAGATCTGTGTTCTCTTTACTAGGTATAGATAGATGAAGAAATGTGAAATTCACATTTGTTAATTTTAATTCCTCTTTGAAGACTTAGCTATCACTATTTAGCTTTTTATTAGAGAGTGAAATTGTAACAATAATAAAAATGCCTTATATTGAGAACCATAAGTAAGATATTTTTCATTTATGTCAACATGTAAGAAAATACTTAGTAATACTTAGATTAGCATATAATCTAGAGTACTAGAAGACATTTTATAAAATCACTTTGGTTCCTAATTTACAGAGTCTCCTGAAACTGTAGGTGTCATCACAGACATAATTACAATTTTGCACGGCAGGAGAGAAGATAGTTTTGGGTGGGAAGATTGTACTTATACCAATATAACAGGACTAATAAGTTTGTATGCCTGTTGTATAGTAACAGACCAATACATTGAGATAGCATGGTTTGCAGCAGAGAAAGAGTCTAATGATTGCAGGATGGCTGAATGAGGATATGGGAGGAACCCTCTAAATTCATCTTCAAGTGACATTCAGGAAAGCAATTTTTAAGATTATGGAAGGCAAGGAGCTGGAAAATTGGGGTCATTGGTTAATTATGAAAAGGGGGATAAAATTGTCAGGATATAAAAACTGAATTCCTTGGGAAGTCCGTTCCTTTTGGAGTCCTTCAGACCAGCTGGTGTCAGTGGTTTCACCTGTATGCAAGACCTGAAAGAATATCTCAAATGAAGAAAGTTTCACAATGTTTAAGATGTTATCTATAGAGAAGTTGAGGGGAACTATAATTTTGTAATGGCGAACTATGCATTTGATATAGGGAACTATACTTTTGTAAGAGGGGACCTATAATTTTGTAATAGGATCTACATGAGTCTGGGGCAATTGGCAGTAAACAAACAACAGGAAACAAGCCAGAGCAAGCTGATCTGAATGTACGGCAATCTTTATGTTTGTTTCTCCCCTTTCCTTCTTCCCTGATTAATTTTATAAAGTTTATAAAGATAGTTTCATTGATGGGTTCTACAGTTAGATAAGCCTACATGTTGGTGAGGACAACCAACATTAGTTGAACTGCTGTGATTACTGTGTCCCAGGAAGTATACTAAGTATTTTGCCTACAGAATTTCAGGCAATCCTTACAAAAAACTCTGGGAATGGTAATTATTGGCCTGATTAATAAAACAAATGAGGAAATTGATAATATATCTTAAGTTAACATTCCATGGCCATACAGTTACTAAATGGCAGGATTAGAATTTTAAATCAAGTTTATCCTATTCCACAGTCCACTCTCTTTCCATTAAACCTTGTGGAAAGGTCTTCATATTTCTTTACTTATAAAAATTTAAGCTAGATATGTCGGAAAGCATCTTTTATTATACAACTATTTCACCTAATTGAAGCTCTGATTTCACATTTTTTTCTAGTCATCTCACCTCTAGTCTTAGACCTTTTAGATGAGTCCTTTATGCTTATTAGCAGTCGTTTAAACAATAATTATTGTACACCTATGTTTAATAGATTATTTACTTTGAAAGGCGATGACTACTTCTATCGGTTTTTGTTCGTATAATTTGGCACATTGACTGGAATCTAGTAAATACTCTATAAATATTTGTTTTTATAAATGATAGTGAACAGTGCCTTCATTCATTCATTTATTTAACACATGTGTAGTAAGTGCCTATTAAATTCCCAACACTGGTAATTCTATCAGTTTGAGCAAGCTAGAGAACATCCATGCCAAATTTTGTACTCTAGTGGGGAAGACTGAGAGGTAAGCAAAAACAGTGAAGAATGGTAATTGAACCCAGTAAGAAAATTGTGAATACTGTATAAGCACATAGCTGGATTCTCTAGTGTGGTCGGGTGCTTGTGAGTGAGGAGAGCAGGGTGTGGTCAGGTTGTTTTCTTCTGATACTTCACGTTAGAGGTGGAAATGTGGTATAGAATGAGGAAGCATTATCATTCTACATTTCTTAAAGGGAGAGGCAAAAAAGATGTAAAATAAACTTAAAATGGAACCAGTATTGCCCAAAGTCCATCTAGAATTGGAAAGAAAAGTAGATGGTTGTAGAAGGAGTTATAGTTTAGGTGGTTGAACCATCAAGGAAACTCAGAAGGAGAAATTTTACCCAGTTGTCAGAGAACATACTATGCTGCAGATGGCTAACATGCCTTTTCCTATGCCATGTTTGTGTCAGGAAGCACCCCCTCCTTTCAAGTCTTACCTCAAGCATTGTGTCCTGTATAAAATCAGTCTTTAGCATCTCCCAAAAGAGCTATCACTTCCTTCTTTTATGAACTTGCTGTATCTTGTCTCTTCATTTTAGCACCTAGTACATTGAGCTAAAATTATTGGTTTGCATTCTTTTACTGTAAGAATTTTGCTTTTTGAAGGCCACAATTATTATTTTTTTCTATTTCTGTATCCCCAATACCTAGCATGGTGCTTGTTTTATGGCAATTTGTATACAAATGTTAAATTTTTGAGTGTAAAACATGCTGATAAAAATTAAAATTTTGTATTGTTTATCTAAAAGTCCCAGCTACATAGGATCAGACAAGAGGATATTTGAGATATGGAATTTTCCAAATTTTTGTCTGGCTGTTTGGAAGCATGTATATAAAAGTTGATTTTTATCTGTTTTTGAACAATTATAGCATATTAAAAATTAATAATATAGGTTCTTGAGTTAGACTGCTACAATCTGATTCTAAGCTTTATTCCTTTATATATGTTATGAACTACTTTCTGCCATGGTTTCTTCATCTATAAAGTGGGTATAAAATGTGTACCTAATTGGGTGGTGGGAAGTCAATGACAATGCAAAGTGAAAATGGAAAGCAATAGTGCTTTGCTTAGTCCCTGAAACAGAGTATATACTACTAAGCATAGCTCCAGAAACAATAAATTATGAAATACAAATTATGATTTTGTATTTCATAATTTATTGTTTCTAGAGCTTAGCTTAGTAGCTGTTATAGGTTGGATTCATTGGAAGAGGAGGCTTAAATGGAGCCTGTGGGGCAAGATGGTTGTAAAATTTCCATCTATGATGGGAAGAAGAAAGAAGCAGTTTGGCGCAGATGAAGAAGGTGAACTACAGTGCCAATCAACAAAGTCTCTACTACACTGGAAGTAAATATTGCAAGGCAGGGCGTTCACCCTATAGAACTGGCTGGGCCTTTATACCTCACCTCACTCAGTCACTGCATGAGGGTTTCTCTGGAAAGCAGGACAGAACCTCCAGCAAGAAAACATTTTGCAGCAGAATCTGAAATTGCTGACAGCTAGATGCTCTCTGTTGTCCTTGAATGGGGATCTACATACCGAGTGGTAGATCTACATTTCTGCTATGCCCACTTCATATGTTGTACTGTGAGTACAAGCCACACTGCAGTGAAGCAATGAATTTCAGAATTCTTTCCATTTGTTAAAAAAGAATTTAAACCATTGCCTTTTGTTTTAATATTTCTAGTTCTATGTACAGAGAGATATGTCTCTGTAAAAATATTTTCCTTCCTCTTTCTTTACAAATATGACTGACAAGAATCCAGAGCAAGAATTTTTTTACACACCTGTCTCTACCTGTGATGACGTAAATGGTAAGGATTTTCAGTGAACAAGAAAACCCAACCAAACCAAAAATGAAAGTTTTTTTGCTCATTTTTTCGTTCTATTTTTTCCTGTGTTTCCTTTTAATTCCTTTCCTTCCTTTCCCTTCAACTCTTCTACATTGTTAAAATTTTCTTTTATTCCATCTTCCCTTCCTCCTCATCCCCAGTGCCATCATCTATTACAATTCTATTTTGACTAGTTCTGCAAATTTTTAGTTGTTTTTTACTCACAGAATAGAAATTATCAGAAGGCCTAATTTTGTTCCTGAGTTATGTGGCTGTCGGTACAATTGTATTTGAGTTTCAGTTTTCTTCATTTACCGCTAAAGTTTGTCATGGTGTAGCTTCAAATGACCTTGGAGCTTCTAAGTAACTGAATTTGTGGCAAGGTTCTTTTTAATAGCAGCAACAAATTTTTTTTGGAGGGGGTTGGGGGCGGGGAGGAGGCCTGAAATTAAGCAAGGGAAAAAATACGTAGAAATTAACAGAGATTTTGGAGACTGAATCTTGCTCTATGCTGCATTTGTGTTTTGTAAAGTTCAATAGAAAATTTTCAATGTTGTTTTCTATGCAGATCTAACATGATTTTTTTAATGTAGTAAAGTTTTTAGTAAATTTTTCTATAAAGACTGTCCAAAGAACATATTTTTAAAGGCTCTATGTAGATGTATGGTTTTGATTGGATTTCATAGATTAAATCTAAGAACTGTTTTTTTAGTGTAGAAATATCATGAAAGTGATTGCATTACCCCCACAGGCTATTTTTTTCTTAATACTTGCAAGCTGAGAGTAAATTGTAAGCACATCTCCACCCTGATTTCAATGTTCTTCTCTGAAAACATAGTATTTCGTGTATACCTTTTGCAAATCAGACATATGGAGTTTAATTTACAAATATTTTTCTATAAAACTTAAATAATGGAGATTAAAAAAAAATCCAAAGGAAATACATAAAACCACTTTCTCCCAAAAGAGCTGCAAAAAATTACTCCTTGAAACATTGGACTACAAGAAACATTTGCATTTAGTAAGCTGCATTATTTATAGGTACAGAACTGCAACCTCTCATCCCCATCTAGTAGTTTACTTTAAATCTGTAAGGTTTACAAAAGAAAAGTAAGAGAAACATGTGCTGGGCAATAAATAAATACTGCTAGTGAGCTTCTGTATTCTTTTAGTATTACAGTATTTTCATCATTTTTGACATAAAGATGTGTTTTGTAGGGAGGGAAAAACACATTTTGAAATAACTAGTTAAGCAGGGGATGAAAAACTGGTAACAAAGAAGAAGGGAAATGGTTTTGATTTCCATTATGCTTAAGGTCATATACAGGTCACGTTTAACAGATTCCGTTTTCATATATTTTAGTAAAACCTGTATAGGAAATTTAGGCAACAGCTGTGGAAAGAATTTGCACTAAAGCAGTAAAACTAAGTGTCACTTTAACATTAACCTTCTAGTAATGAATAAGAAAATAAAGAATGCCCTCTCCAAATCAGAAGGCAGAGGCATTTGTGCCCTAGCTAGTGACACGAAAGTAATACTTGATAGGCCCTGTAACAAGATGTCCTGGGTTTGGCGTTACACCAAGGGTACATTAAACACTAATACATATATTCTACTTAGGAACTTTCAGCATAAATGAGGAGAAGGAGTTAAGTGTCAGGTTGTCCTGACCTTGGAATTTTTGAAAATAGTGTGGCAGGAATTAAATTGTACCAATCACTGTGCATTTCTGCTCTTCTTACTTTGCATACTTTCCCAGAGAGATGGCATCTATTCCTTTATAACTTTGCTGTCATTCTTGGAAGAAGAGGCTCATCTGGGTCTTACTTGTAACTCTGTCTCGTGTTCTTGTGCTTTTTTAAGACATATAGCATTTCTTTCCATAATAGCTTATCATGCCAGAAAGAGCATAATTGCAATTTCAAGCACAATTTCAGGATTCAAAGATGAAATCATTCATGTTTCACTTAGACATAGCATTAAGAATCAGCTTTCTTTCCCTTGGGTGGTATTCTGCTTATTTCTCTAATTTACATGGCTGTTTTCTTTTGCATTGTGTGAAATGTAAAATGACTCAAAAGAGGTTCTGAGTGAACAGCACAATGCCTGCTGCCCAACTTCTTGAGTCAGTATGTAATAATTGGCCTGCATATATAGATAGGCCATTATGGGGCTTGTTAAAGTTTGTGTCAGGTTCCTGTAATAATTATTGAAGGCCTAATTCAGACCAGCTTTCCTCTACGAAATTAAATAAAAGAGGTACTGGATACACCATGCATTGAAGGGATTAGTCAATTCTCTTTGCACAGCAGTGACCTTTGTATCCCCTCTATTAACGAGTGGGAAAGATTGAACTGCACTGCACGTGCCCTAGTATTTTCCGGCCATTATTTAAAACATGTCAAAATGAGTTCAGTAATTCTTCAGTCTTTTTAACCTCACCTGTTCTTCAATAAAGTATTTCAAGCCTCATTTTTCTCTCTCCCTCCCTTCTTCCCTTCCCTTCTTCCTTTCTTCCCTTCTTCCTTCCTCTCCCCTCCGCTCCCTCCCCTCCTCTCCTCTCCTTTCCCCTCCCCTCCCCTCCCTTTTCTTTTTTTCTCTTTTTCCTTTTTTCTTCCCTCCCTCCTCCCTCCATTTCTTTCTCTTTCTCTCCCTCCCTCCCTCCCTCCCTCCCTCCCTCCCTCCCTCCCTTTCTTTCTTTCTTTCTCTCTCTCTCTTTCTTTCTTTCTTTCTTTCTTTCTTTCTTTCTTTCTTTCTTTCTCTTTCTCTTTCTCTCTTTCATCAGAGCTACTTGAAGTTTTTATCCTGCATAATTTGGTAGGAGTCTTGAAATTGCATGCCACTGAAGTTCTGTAAAATAACTGTACTGCTTCTCAACTAGGAAGTGAATATATATACTGATACTTTCTGTGGAGGTCACATTGTGTCTAGTATTTTGTGATTTAATTGCACCCTGAATGTATGTTTGAATCTGTTAAAAAAAAAAAAATGGATGCACACTTGATGAGGTAATATTTTACCCTCCACATCATATTTCACTTAAGTGATAGTCAACGTGCATCCCTAATAGGCAGGCAAATCAGAACTTTGTTGACTGTAGCTAAATGCATATTGCCTAACTGTGTAATTCATATAACATCATGCAAAATTCAAGGTATGAATGCATTTCCTAAGGATGGACTCAATGAGCATAAATCAATGACTTTTTTTAATCTTAAAAAGTTCATTTATTCATTGGCTTGTGACTTCAGGGGTCAGTTAATTACTAGATTTCAGAATTAATTAGGTAATGTACATGTAAGCACTATAAAAGATATGGAACCAATTATTTTAATGTTTCCTAAATATGACTCCTTTTTATTTTTCATATAACTGTTTTAAATCTTTGCACATATCCAAGTTCTTTTTTCTTCAAGTTAATTTCTTATTTGTATTAAGGGACATTTAGTAAATATTTTCTAATACATTTATTTTTGAAATTTTAACTTAGAAGAATATTTAATAACTTTCAAAATTCTTAAGTCTAGTTTGTATAGATTATTGAAACTCAGTGTTCAATGAATCATTGGATATTGTCTAACTGACTTTTCTCACTTATAGGAAGAAAATTCCTTGTAACACCCTTATTAGGCACTTAAACTAATCTCAACCTCTTAGTTCTTGAGAATCTACTCATTTTTTGTGAGCTCCATTATAATTATTGTCATCTAAAAGTTTTAAAGTTCTCTTTTATATTTAGTCAATGTCTGCCTGTCTGCATCTTCTTTCCAGTGATGTAATTCTGTCATTGAGAGTCCCGGAAACTAAGTCTAATATCTTTCAAATGACAACCATTCAAATACTTGCAGTCAGATGTCATGTTCTCTCTCTGTTTGGTCCTTCAAACTAAACAACCCTAATTTCTTTTGCTGAGCTGTAGAAGACATACTTTTATAGAGCCTCCACAATTCTGGCTGCCCTTTTTTTGAAAATTTCCCAATTCAGTTAATAGGCTTCCGAAAAAGAACAACCTGCTCCATGTGTAATATGAATAAAACAAAGTACAGTGAGTATGTCAACTTCATCATATGTCTATATCGTTGAATTAACTCAAGCTATTTCATATTAGTTATTTTATCGACCTAATGTAAAACTTGCCATTTATAAGATAAATATAAATAAAACACTTAAATATTTATCCTCCAAATTGCTGACAATACTAAAATTTAGGGCTAATTTATGCATAGAAATGTTAATCTCTAATTTCAACACATTGAGATATTGTGAATCTTGATTTGGTTGTACAACTCATAGCCCTTTCTTCAACTTCATATTATTTATAAACTTGATAAAAA
This sequence comes from Sapajus apella, assembly GCF_009761245.1. Taxonomy (NCBI): domain Eukaryota; kingdom Metazoa; phylum Chordata; class Mammalia; order Primates; family Cebidae; genus Sapajus; species Sapajus apella. The sequence continues at coordinate 5,713,475 of NW_022436976.1, forward strand.
TTTCCTTCAAGTCTTTAACCAGGTATTTTATATTTTTCTTTTTAGTTTGTGTGACTAAACCTGCTAGCTGAAATACTATAAAAAAAATAAAGACTAGGCTAAGGCAGGTGGCTCACTTGAAGTCAGGAGATCAAGATGAGCCTGGCCAACTTGGTAAAACTCTGTCTCTATTAAAAATACAAAAAATATTCAAGTTGCACGATGAAGAAAAAAAAATACAAAAATTAGCCAGGCACCATGGTGCACGCCTCTAATCCCAGCTACTCAGGAGGCTGAGGCATGAGAGTTACTTGAACCCAGGAGGCAGAGGTTGCAGTGAGGTTAGATCACGCCACTGCACTCTAGCCCAGGCAACAGAGTAAGTGAGAGTCTGTCTCAAATATGTAAAGTCTGACAAATTATATCTCACCACCTCATCTCATTCTCCAAATTATTCACTAGTAGAGGCTTTAAATCATGTACATAGGAACTCTTATAAAACACAGATGGAAATGCAATATATGGGAAATAGAAAAGTGTTGTGAAAATTCACAAGAGGAAAGTTAAGGGACAAATTTCCAAATGCTTTTGAAATGTATGACCTCATTAATACTCGCAAAAAACATTTGAAGGAGATATTATTTCCATTTTTCAAATATGAAAAAATAAGGCCCAGAGAGTTAAATAGCTTGCCAGTAATTGCATAGTTAGGAAGTGGTGAATTTAGGAGTCAAACAGCTCTGTCCAACTAGAAAGCTAATGCATAATCTATAGCACTGCTTTGTCAGTGAAAGTTTTAACAACCAGCAAGACTTTGGTAAATAAGAATGAGGAAAAATACACTCAAGACAAAGAAGATTGTAAAACAAAAGAATAATGTGTATTCTAGTGATGGTGACATGTTTGAATACAAGGGAAAGTGTGGGTAATGAGATCATGAGATTAGAAATACGTTTGTTTTTATCTAGAGTAAGATCAGTGATCTACACACAGGGAAGCTTCTGAGTTATTTCCTGGAAGTTGGGACCCAGAAAAACTGTTAGAAATCGCTGATATTAAACAATTAAAATGTTAAACAGACTCAGAAATAGATACCCAGTCTGGTGGCAATACACTAAAGCAATACACTAAAGATCTCCCTCAGATTGACACCAGAGAAATTACTTCTTCACCTCCCTCTGTGTATACTTTACTGTTTATAATTTGTAGGAAGAAAGATATACTGATTGTTTTATACATGTCATGTTTTAAGCTTTTCTCTTGGATAAATAAGATAGATCATTAGATCACATTCTAGCGATGGAAACAGAGATGGAGGAAGCCTACTGATTTAAATACAATATGGTGTCCATTATAAATTATGCCAGGATACTAGGGAAGCATTAAATTCAGTCACATGTAAACTGTTTTGAAAGATAAAGTAATCTGGGAGAAAAAGGAGTTGAACAATCTCGTAACGGTGGACAACAGAAGCAAAATCACACTGTGGCAAAAAAGCATGGTGGAACAAGGAAACTCTTTGGAATGTGGTGATAGTTGCATATGAATTAGAAAGGGAAGGGTAGAGGGAATTGTAAAGATGGCAAGAGTCTGAAGAGCCAAGCAAAGGTCAGACCAGAAGGCCTTGGTTGCCATGCTTAGGAACTTAGATTTTGTCTTGTGGCTTATGTAGCAAGAAAAGGGGAGGGGAGCAACTTACAACAGTTGATCAATTGATCACATACACACACACACATGACTAATAATATATATTACACACATATGTATATGCAGGCTATGTGTAATACACACACACATAATACAACAGTGTTAATGCTGGATATTGAAAGTGAGAAACTAGAGATTGTCAGGCCAGTGAAGAATGTACTGTGATTAGACTTACCTGCTTATAAGAAACAAAGTCTATTTTAAGTAATTGGTGCTTATTACATGGGTATACATGTAAGAACAGGAACTGGAATTGATACTGTGGTAGACCTCAGTGGCAAAAGTTTCCAGTGTTTCACTGAAATGCTTCGCTAATAACTTAACTTTTCTTCAGTGTTTTATTAAATATACTGTATATCTCAGTATGTCTATTCTTGTCTCCAGAGTTATCACATTCTACTCTTGATATACTGCCTCACGATTTCTCCATTTTCATAACATTGGTCCACTCAAAGCTTTACCTTAGTAATAGTTCATCATGCCATCTTAGGTTTTTTTCTATATTGATAATCTTTTAGATTTTGTTCTATAGTTGATATGGTTTGGCTGTATCCCCACCCAAATCTCATTTTGATTTATACCTCCCGTAATCCTCATGTATCTTAGGAAGGACCAGATGGGAGGTAATTGAATCATGGAGGTAGGTTTTCCTGTGCTGTTCTCATGAAAGTAAATAAGTCTCATGAGATATGATGGTTTTATAAAGGAAAGTTCCCCTGCACACATGCTTTTTCTTGCCTGTCACCATATAAGACATCCCTTTGCTTTTCTTTTATTTTCTTCCATGATTGGGAAGCCTCCCTAGCCATGTGGAACTGTGAGTCAATCAAACTTCTTTATAAATTTTCTAGTCTCAAGTATGTCTTAGCAGTGTGAGAATGGACTAATACACCGTGTATCATGGGAGGGACCCAACAGGAGGTAATTGAATCATGGGGGTAGGTTTTTCCTGTTCTCTTCTCATGATAGTGAATAAATCTCCTGAAATCTCATGGTTTAATAAAGGACAGTTCCCCTGCACATGCTCTCTTGCCTGCTACCAGGTAAGAAAAGCCTTTGTTTCTCCTTCACCTTCCACCATGATTGTGAGACCTCCCCAGCCATGCGGAACTGTGAGTCCATTAAACCTCTTTTTCTTTATAATTACCCAGTTTCTGGTATTTCCTCACAGTAGTGTGGATATGAAATAATACAACAGCTTACTGACTGATTCTCTTCACATTCTTCAATTCCTTTACAATGCTAATCTACATGAGTCAGTTGGAATATGGCTTTCCACCTAAAACCCCCCTGTGTGTGGCTTTTCTTGCGCTGAGGTTGTATATTCCCACCAAGTCAAATCAATGATAGTCAGAGGAAACAACATGATGTATATTACTGCATAGAGCTTTCCGTTTATAAGAACAGTTTGCCTTAGGAAAAGTGATACATAAAATAATTAACTCCTTTCTTGTAAGAGGTACCACGATGATATATAGAGTGAGAAAGTAAGGACACTTTTAGGGAGGTGACAATGGAGATGTAGTCAATAACTATTTAAAAGATAAATATGTAGGTCTTTATATTTAATTAGTTGGATTATGAGAGAAAAAAGAAACAATGATTCCAAAGGGGTTGATTTATTTGATGGTAGGCAAACAATTGAGATGAGAACGAATGGGAAGAGAAAACTTTTATGACAGGGTAGAGGGAATGTATTTTATTTTGTATATTTTTTTCTTTTGTGTGACAGAAATTTGGAAATGTGTATATGCTGAAAGGAAAGATCCAGATATTGAGTACCACTCAAGTGATGAAACTAGGAGACAAAAGGGAAAAAGTGAGAACTAGAAAGGTGCAAGTTTTGGAGGGCAGACAGGGCTATGAAGTAGAGAAGAAAGGAGAACCAATATGAGGATGTACAATCAGGTTGACTATGCAGTGGGTGAATGATGCCACAATTTTGTGAAAGTGTGAGATACTGTATGAAATGCATCTCAGGACCATCTGTGAGCCTTTTTTCACTGGTTCCTGAAGCCCAGTGGTCAATGTTTTGCCTCATACAGATTAATTCTGAAATTTTGTGTTGTGTCTGTTTGGGTGACAAATCAAGCTTTACAGCATCCCAGAAGGTGAAGACTGCAGAAAAATTCTAGTGTGACAGGAGTGTGTATTACATACTCAAAGGCATGTACACATGCCCATACAGAGTTGGTCATTGCAGCCGCAGCTGGAAGGAAAAACATGTGAAGTCAAGAGCACCTGGAGTCATGCATTGTAAAACAGGATAAAGAAAGACAGACCGTGGATTTAGATGTTGAAGTCATTGATGACCATGCTCATACAGTCTAAATCTATCTTATCACTAAGAATTATGCAAGAAATAACAGATTTCTTCTTAAAAACTAATTAAGTATTATCTAGTATTCATGTGATTATATACTAGTAACGCTATTAAAAAGAAAATATTGTTAACTTAGTGTGACTTATTCTTCTGGACATCCCCGATTCTTATTCATGACTTCCTTATATTCCTTAGTGTATACAAATAGTATACTTTTGCCTAATTACCACATCACATTATTTTTTCATGGAATTTTAAGTATAATTGAATCCTCAATTTCCCTCTTGTTTTTAAAATATTGGACATCTGTTCTATCTAATCACTCCTGTTCCTTGTGATTATTCATGGATTATTTGCAGTAGTTTTGCAATAACTGTACTAATTCTAAGCCTCCTAGAACTTTTCCTGGATCTGAAAAATAAACTTACTTATGATCCTTAGGTATTTTCTGCCTACCTACATTTCCTGGTGTCCTCTGGCCTCTTAGAAGTTTTGTGGACTATATCTTATGAAATAAATGATAGCAACTGAATTAGATAAAGCATGTCATCTTTTTAATTTGAATTCTAAATTGGTTTTTACTTTCTTAGTTCTTATGAAAATATGTATTAATTTTCTTGGATTAAACCACAAGCTTTCAACTGGGCGCAGCAACCCACATCTGTAATCCCAGCACTGTGGGAGGCCGAAGCAGGTGAATCATGAGGTCAGGATGGAGACCATCCTGGCTAACACGGTGAAACCCCATCTTTACTAAAAATACAAAAAAAAACAGGCATGGTGGCACACGGCCTGTAGTCCTAGCTACTCAGAAGGCTGAGACAGGAGAATAGCTTGAACTCTGGAGGCGGAGGTTGCAGTGAGCTGAGATCGCATCACTGCACTACAGTCTGGGCGACAGAGTGAGATGGAACTCCGTCTCAGAAAACAAAATGAGCAAAATCAAACAAACAAAACCACACAAAAAGCACATGCTTTCCAACTAAACTTGTACCCATGAATGCTATTTTAATTCATCCATATTGGTTGTGTTAGTAAAAATTCATAATAAAAAATATAACTAACGAATAATGCTAAAATATCCTGAAACTTTGCTGAAATTGTTTATCAGCTGAAGGAACTTTGGGGCCAAAAGTGTGGAGTTTTCTAAATACAGAATCATGTCGTCTGCAAACAGGGATAGTTTGACTTCCTCTCTTCCTATTTGGATACCCGTTATTTATTTCTCTTGCCTGATTGCTCTGGCCAGGGCTTCTAAAACTATGTTAACAGGAGTGGTGAGAGAGGGCATCATTGTCTTGTGCCAATTTCAAGGAAAATATTTGCAGCTTTTCCCCATTCAGTATGATATTGGCTGTGAGTTTGTCATAGATGGCTGTTATTATTTTAATGTATGTTCCTTCTATACTTAGTTTATTGAGAGTTTTTAACATGAAGAAATGTGGAATTTTATTGAAAGCCTTTTCTGTATTGATTGAGATAATCATGTGGTTTTTGTCTTTTGCTCTGTTTATGTGATAAATCACATTTATGGATTTGTGTATGTTGAACTAACCTTGCATCCTGGGGATGAAGCCTATTCAATTATGGTGGATAAGCTTTATGTTGAGCTGCTGGATTTGGCTTGCAAGTATTTTGCTGATAATTTTTGCATCAATGTTTATTGTAGCCCACCTCTATAATTTTTGTTTGTTTTTGGTTTGTTTGTTTTATGTCTTTGCCAGGTTTTGGTATCAGGATGATGCTTACCTCATAGGATGAGTTGGGAAGGAGTCCCTTTTTCCCAATTTTTTAAAATGTTCCAGTAGGGATAATACCAGTTCTTTGTACATCTGGTTGAATTTGGCTATGAATCCATCTACTACTGGGCACTTTTTTGTTGGTAGGTATTGATTACTTATACAATTTTGGAGCTCGTTATTGGTCTGTTCAGGAAATTAATTTTTCCCTGTTTGAGTCTTGAGAGGATGTCTGTGTCCAGGAATTTATCCATTTCTTCTAGGTTTTCTAGTTTGTGCGCATGAAGGTTAATGTAATAAACAATGTAATTTTTATCCCCCAAATTATCTCATTCTGATATCTTCCTGATACTCTTCAATACCTAATCTTTAAAATGACTATCCTTAGCCAGGCATGGTGGCACACACCTATAATCCCAGCAACTCGGGAGGCTGAGGCAGGAGAATTAATCAAACCCGGGAGGTGGAGGTTGCAGTTAGCAGAGTTTACGCCACTGCACTTCAGCCTAGGTAACAGAGCGAAACTCCTTTTCAAAAAATAAAAATAAATAATAAAATGACTGTCTTCCAGTGGCTACTTTGATAAATTACACTTGCCAGACTGTCTATTAATATATCAGATCTGCTCCCTTTTCTGAGATAGCTAATAAGCACAGATTTACTTTATGTTTAAAGAGGGTAGCTTCACTCAAGATCATTATATAGAAGCCAAGCAACATAATTTAAATGAAGGAAGGGAGAGGTGTGCTACAATAAAATACTTTGTTATATACTGTTATCTAACTGGCTTTGGCTGACCATACCCATGATAGGTGTTGAAGTGTGTCCATCTACCTATTCTTTAAGAAGAGACTATGACCATTGTGAGGACCACTGGATTGCTGAGATGCAGGTTTTCAAAAGTGCCTCTTGGTTCACATGACTGCAAATTACAATATGTTTGTAAATGATGCCTTACGTTTAAATTCACATTCCAAAGCAGAGTCAGCAGTCAGCAGATTTTATAATATAAGCATTTAGGTACTAGCTAGTTTGGATTTATTACTCATCCCATTGTCTGCTGAAAAGACTGAGAGAATTGATGAAACTATTTTATTAGCAGTGCTACATATCGAGTGCTCTTCCAAAGCCTCTTTTTAAAAATTATTTATTTATTTATTTTTGAGACAGAGTCTCACTCTGTCACCCAGGCTGGAGTGCAATGGCTTCGTTGCTCACTGCAACCTCTGCTTCCCAGGTTCAAGCAATTCTCCCGCCTCTGCCTCATGAGTAGTTGTGACTACAGGTGTGTGCCACCACACCGGCTAATTTTTGTATATTTAGTAGAGATGGGTTTCACTATGTCAAATCCTTTTTCTATTATACTTTAAAAATCATTCTCTAATTTAACAGTGATATTAAGAGAGCTCTTTTATTCAGTCCAATTACGTGAAAGCACATTTATTTTTTTTTAAGGGGTTAATCTTTAGGGATGAAACAGATTATCAGCTTTTGAACCACTTTAAGTAGAATCTCCAGAAACAAAGCCAGGACAAATAATTATTGGCAGTTCACAGAAGGCATTCTGTGCCCACTGCTCTGCTGGATTCCGTTAAAATCAGCTTGCTTGTCTTAATGGGAAACACCTGTGGTCTGCAGTGTAAGCAGACAAATCAAACTAACTGTGCTTTGAGACACTCAAACTAAATTATGGAAATAAAAATCTCCTCGTCTCAGCATCACCAATGTCCCTTTCTCCCTTGAAACAGATATTAAAGAGAGGCTGTTTTGAAAGTATTTATTTCCCTGAAGCATTCCAGTATTCTCAACATTGTCAATGAACACATCAACTAGAAGACAAGTACCCCAGACTCCATGGCTATTATTTCAGTGGCACATTAAATAATTTTTAAAAGAGCAAGCTTGTAAAAATATATACAAGTTCTTTTCATCTTAAATTTGGGAATTATTGGTATTTCAGAGAGGCATAGAAGTTATTTTCTCTTCCACTTATTACTGGTAAGATATTTTAGATAATATGACTAAACATAAAGATGTGTTTACCTTTTTATTTTTGAAATAGCTAGGGAAGAGGTAGAGTTGGGCATGTGATCTGATGAAAGGGTGATGATATCTCTAAGATACCTTATAAGAAATTTGATCATAATGGTAAATTTCTGCATTAATGGATACTCACAGGAAACTCCAGAGATAAAAAGGAGGTCTTTGAAAACCTATATATAGAACCACAACAAAAGAAGAGATTGAATTGTTAGGGCAGAAGTGATGCTATTTTTAGACCAAAGGTAGATTTTCTATTTTGCTTTCATCTTCTCCTGGAAGAACAGCCTTCCAATTGAACATTGTAGAATATAATTTATTTCAAACAAAAATATTTTCCTGAGGCTGTAGAATTTGCAGCATACTAGAAAGGAATGATGGAAATGAGAATTTGATTATTTTTTGGATGGGCAAGAGAAAAAGGAAAGAGGAGGAACCCTTTTACCTGAAGCAAGGTTTATGAACTCAAATGCCCATGGAGGAAGGTGTAGATGCTGGCTGGCATACAACACAAATGAAGCCATTTAGGTATCTGAAAAATCTCTTCCTTGGGTTTTTTCTCATTAGTCACAGGGTCATACTGTCTTATCCCTTTCTTTCTTTTAATAGGGATTTTGATAGGGATATTGGTACCTAACTCTACAATATATAAAGCAAGAAATGATAAATGTGAACATGTAGTCTCAGTGTAAAAAAAAAAAAATAAGGATATTTTGGGATCATGGCAAACATATATGCTGTCTAATTGAAGCAATCAAGATAATAACCACCACTTAGGTATGTAGCCCAGTGGTGCCTTATCTTCCAGCTTTGCAAAAGAAATTGGTTGGGAGGCCAAGGTGGGCTGATCACTTGAGGTCAGGAGTTCGAGACCAGCCCAGCCAACATGGTGAAACCTTGTCTCTACTAAAAATACAAAAATTAGCCAAGCATGGTGGTCCATGGCTATAATCCCACCTACTTGAGAATCACTTCAACCTGGGAGTGGAAGGTTGCAGTGAGCCAAGATCGTCACTGCACTGCAGCCTGGGTAATAGCGTGAGACTCTGTATCAAAAAAAAAAAAAAAAAAACAAAAAAAAAAAAAAAAAAATAAAAAAAAAAAAAAAAAACCTGGAAATCCAGATTTAATGAGGAGTTTTATAATATTTCAATGTTGTTGATTTATTTTTTCATTACTTTTTAAGTTCATATTGTGATAAAGATTGATCTTCAAACATCACTATATTTGTTTCCTAATTTTTTTATAACACAAAATAAATGAACATCTTTGTGGGCTAATTTCTGCTGGTGATTGCTTCCTCACAGCAAGCAATGGTTATTGAGATTGGGTTGTGGAACTAAATGGGGTACAGGGGGAAATTAAAAAATACAGGGGTCTGTATGAGATACCCTTCAAAAACCTGGAAACTATCCACTTTGGAAACTTCTAGAAGACTCAGATAGTAAAGATTTGCTAATTAGGTTATGCAAAGAAACACAGTAGTTGGAATAAGAACAGAGTCTAATTTCCCTCCTTTTCTTGAATATTTTCAGCTTTTATGAAATCAGTTAAATCTAATTACTAGAGAACTATTTAAATATTATTGGGGATTTCATGTGCTTTCACCTTGATGGCAAATGATGCCAGATGTAGAGTAGATAAAACAGGTATACCCTCTATCCTTGATCATTAAAGGGTAGTAGCAGAAACCCTTTGTAGACTTCTAAGCTCCCAGGGGTGCATGCATTCAGGTTCAACTGAAGATGTTATACTTCTCTTATACCTTCTACACTCCAGAACATACCTGGAGAGAAATAAACAAAATAGCACAAGAAAGGATTGTTCTCAAGAAGACTGTGTTGCGTTTCACTGTTCATAATACAAGATGCCTGTGTGTATCCCCCTTTTCCTGGTAATGAGCGAAGGCCATCCTGTAGTATGAATTGACATGGTTTAATAAGTTGCTCCCAATGACCCTGGAGGAAACTGGCTTATACATCTGTCCTAGAAAACATGTTTTAGTATTTCTGATATTTTTCCTGAAATAATCACGTTGGGTCAACAATACACACGCTTAATTGTAATGGGTAATAAAAAACAGCATCAAAAGAGACAGTGACATTCCCTCTCTGGTGACCAACAGTAGATATTATCCATATATTAAATATTTGCCAAAGTAATGCCTTAAAATGGCATTTTACTGTTTGGCGTCATTTTCATGTAAAGTTAATTATTACGGTTAGTTTGTAAGAATTATGAAATCATATAGTGCTTATTAGAAATTGACAAATCTTCATTTAACTTTTGTGGTAAGATCACTAACTTTCAAAAAATCAAGAAAATGTGAACAATGTTTCCAAGCACTGAAAAAAAAAGTTTAGAGCATTTATGTTGAGTTTAATAATGATCTGTGACTTGAATGATAACATATTTTAGTGGAAAGGCAGCTGCTAGAACAAACAAAATGTCCCATATTCTAGTGATTATAAGAGCCAAGCAAAATGACAATACTGGAAATTTGGTATTTATTTTACAGTATTAGAAAATAAGATCTTCAGTGTTTACTTTAAAATATTGAAAGATATTTAAAATATTCTAATATAAAAATGAGCACTAAAATATAAAGCAAAACAATGGATATTTAATGTATTTTCATTTAAAACAATTTTAGTGGATAAAATTGATAGAAACTTAAATATTAAAAACAAACATCACCTCATAAAAACAGACCAAATTAACCATAAAAATTGAAAATTAAATATTATTTGACTTTATTTTAAAAGAGCTCTTTCAGTACACAAAGAACATCAATGGTGTTTTCATTGATTTCCAAATATACTTTTGGGCAATTTTTTTCATTCTGCTGATAAACTTTTTCTGAGTCTGTACCAGCCTGAGGAATGTGAAGAGATATTTATGAGCTAACTCCATGTAATTTCTTCTGGTGTCTTCATCTTTAAGTAATCCCATCTCTTATTTGATAACATTGAGAAATCTTTTTGAAAAAACTTTCTGCTTTTTAGCAGGGCTAGATAGTGAACTATAGGTTTGGTTTGAAAGAAACGCTTTCTAGTTTGTCCTAATCTTCTTTAGTGTCATGATGTATATGTGAAAATTTGGATGCACAGTTCCTGGAATCATTTTCAAGATTGTCATGTTCATATTCCACTTCTTCAAAAAGTCTTTGAAACAGAGTAGGAATTATACTTGGTACATGAGCTTTGCTTTATTGTCATTTTTTCCCACTTATTGAGGATTTTGAGGTACACTGAATACAAATTTTAATGCAGTGTATAAATCTCCAAGGATGTGTGAAGACATAAATGATTATATTTTCAGATTTTATGAATCAAAAAAAAAGTTTTGTATCTACTGATATCTGCAAGTATCATTTTCCATACTTTAGAATATCTCGACTTTGGTATTTGTAGATGTGTCTAACACTGGATAGTGGGCTTAGTTGTTGTGGTAGGTGATGCTTTGTCCTGTCCTGGGGAACATTACGAGAAAATCAGTCTCTCATAATATAAAAACTTTGTAAGCTGCTATAATTGAAAGTTGCTTGGTAAAAGTTGTGATGATCTAAAGCTGGGAATGAGAACAATTGCATTTAATGTTTCTGAACTGAGATTAAATGTTAGGTTAGAATTTAAGTTAGAATTTAAGGTTAGAATTTAAGTTCCAAACCCAGATGAAGTAGGGTAAGTATAAATGTAAATAATCAGGTATTTGAGTTTAAAAATATATTAGTTTCAGAACGCATAAAGATGTTAGCAATTAACACTAGAAAAGTGAGCTGCAAAAAAAAAAAAAAAAAAAAAAAAAAAACCCAACTAGTTATTGGAATATATAGCCAATTGTAGAGTCACATAATTATATTGTTTTCTTCACTGATCAGATTGCAACACCTTTCCTGTTTTATGTTGTCATTGCTGGCACCAACATACACTAGACTGGCCACTTCCTAGACAGCCAGTCTATGAAAGGTGTTAAAAATCGATTCTTTGGAAATAGTCAGAAATATGGTTCTAGTTAATTCTGGTTTGCACCAGTAACTGCTAACATAACTGTCAAAATAAGAAAATGATCTAGCTCCAGAGCACGTAAGAAATCTCTTATTTGGAATCTGAAATGTGAAAGGAAAAAGTCATTTGTAAACTTCCATTGCTTTCTAAGACTGCTGTGCTGTACTAACTATAGGGTCTCTTGTTTGCTGAACACTCACACACAAAATCGTCATCTTTATCCTAATGGTGTCTGGCATTCTCAAAAACAGGATGGGGTATAGGGTGTTGGCGATTGAAGCAAGACAGAACTAAATTGCTTTGACGAAAAAAGGAAGAGGGGTTGTTTAGGAGGTAGAAGACAGGACTGAAAAATCAAGCAAGTAATAAAAGAACCAATGGCCAAAAAACTAAATACTAATGTGGCCAGGGTAGGGGGACGTGAGATTGATGGAGAACTGGCAAAGCAAAACTAAGAGAAAACTTGTCTAATTGGGGATTTTGGAAGAAAATGCTCTGGTATGTTCAACTTATGCTCTCTCTTTCATTCTAACCTGTACATATTTGGAAAATTCAATACTCTTCTTTGATAAGTGAAGGTTATTTTTGGGAGAACCCAAAGAAGAGAATAAGGGGACAATTGATATATATTATTTTCAAATGTCAAAATTATAGTTTATATTAATTGGCAATACATTTCTCCCTGTTTCACTAAATAAATGTTGATCAATACTGAAAGAAAATCAGATGACAAATTATAGATGTGCCTGGAGTAACCTGTACTGATGATCACATTGTAACAAGTAGAACAGTGATAAACTAGAAAACTCTTAAAGGAGGACTGCCCCAATAGTAGAAGGTCTTGAAATTAGGGTAAATGAGGATGTATTGTAGTGAAATATGACAGTCTAAGAATAAGAATTGAAGGTGTATATTCAGGGTAAGGAGAGAGAGTCCACATTGGCTTTGTGTTAGCTTGTATTGCAGTAGGCGGAACCAGAACCAATAGAGGTTAGGGGTAGGAAAGTTAGACTGCTTTTAATATAAGAAGGAACTTTATAATAGTAGTTGCTTTGGGAAGTCACTAATACCATTCAAGCAAATATTGGATATTCATTTCTTAATCATTATATTTGATCTATATATTTGGTCTACAGTTAGTAGAGGTGGAATTCTACAATTATACCTTTGGTTGGTTGTTCTTCCATCAAGTAGTGGGTTTGGCCAGTTCCTTCAAACTATGGTTCAATTCAGAAAAAATAAATAATTCATGTATCGTTGGGTTCTCTAAAGTAAACAAATGAAGTCTTACATTTTAACTAGTTATATTATCATTATTTAATCACAATTTCTGAAATCAAATTTACCTCTTACATGTTTTGAAAACGTAATTCACAAACAAATGAAATGTAATTTAAGTTACCATTAACTCTCATAAATAAGGGGCAAAAGCAAAAAATCTCATTTGAAATATAGATTCAGAGTTTTGAAAATCAAGTTTATTCTTAGAAATGTATGTGAGGGAGAAAAGCATGGGAGAACAGGTAAGAGATAATGAAATAAAAGAAAGCAAAAAGGAGAGAGAGGAGGAGGAAAGAAAAAAGAGGTAGAGAAGGAGAAAACAGGGCAGGATTAAGTGTGAATATGTGTGTTCTAGTTCCCAATCCAGTGCCTTTCAACAGGAGGACTGGAAGAGCAATGGGAAAAAAAGATTTACTCTTTAAACATGTGCAATTATGGAGAAAAGGCCACAATGTTGAAAAAAAGCAGTCCCTGAACTCTGACTAGAAGGATTATGAAACTCCAAAAATATACCAGACTGTGAGAACTACCACCTACATTTGCAATGTTTTACAAGTTAAAAATGTCACAGTGCATAAAAATAGTTTTTTTCACCCCTATGGATTGGTGGTTGGTGGTTTAACTTGAGAACCAGATTGCTGCGGTAGTTTGAATAGCCTGAATATGCATTCACAGCATGGAAATAAAATGAAAAATGGCTTTCATCAGACTTTTCTCGTGTCCAGGAAACATATTTAGTCTTCTGTTTCCCTCAATGTCTTTTTAGAGACGGGAAAAAAATAATATCTGTTTTCAAAAATGCTTGTAATCAATGCTTTCAAATCCAAAGTGATTGTGTCAGTTTTTGTCATGATTACATAAAGGCCTTTTCATGATTTTTTTTTTTAAACTAAGTTGGCTAGGAAAAGTAAAATATGAAACAATGGCACACAATTTCTGAAGAATAGACTGATTTCTAAAGATACGCTGTGAAACCTGAACAGGCTTATTTTAAAGGCTTAGTTTTTGTATGTTCAGCATAGTAACTCACTGTTGAAAAGCTTCCAGCTTTGATCACGTACACACAAACAAAAGGGGCTCTCTTCCAATCTCCTTGCATTCTCCGTTCAGAGAGCTCTTCTTTTCTCTTGTGAATCTTCTGCTTCCCAGTCCTGGGGCATTAGGAAACACCAAAGGTGTCCTAGACATATGGCTAACCACAAGGTTTCTTTGTGGGGTTTGGCTTTCAGTGTATCTGATGATTACACATTTCAAATAGCAACCCAGTCAGTGATTCCCCAAGCACTGCAGGTCTCCGTTTGGCTCCAGATGATCTGGGAGTGGATTTTTCTGTTTGAGGATTACCCATGTCCGTAATGGCCCAGCTTCTGTTCCTTTGACCCTTTGGTCACCTCTGCTTCCTTGTGATCAAGCTGCAGTGATATCTCATTCAATTGTTCAGGAGCTGCAGCCGGCCTGGGAAGCCAGGTGGGCGTACAGAAGCAGGTGAAAATGACCCATTAGTAGAAACACAAACTTAAAAAAAAAAAAACAAAAAAAACTCATATGTTTAATTCACCACTGAAGGCTTTTATTTGCCCCCTTGAACTTTTTTTTTTTTTTTAACTTGTGGCTTTCCTTTTAACCCGGACGTTGGTTCATATAATCAAAAAATTATTGTTAATGGAGAGTTAAAGGGCTGTTTTATTTTTCATTCTATCAGAGGGAAAAGCTAAGAAACTCTTTGAAGTCCTTAAAACATCTGGTATAGCATAAATGTTTCCACATAGCATAACTGAGTAACAAGTTATCTTTCTTTATCTCCTCCCACTCTCCCCCACTTCCCCCCCCAACTTTATTTTTTTCTTTTTCTCACTTCGTCTTTGAAGATAGTTTTCTCTGCCAGGAACATTCTTTTACTCCTTCTTTTGCTAAATTCCCTGGGAAAACTGATCAAAACAGATGTACTGGAGTTCACTGTGTTTCTTTTTTATGCTACCATAGATTTGGACTTTATGCAGATTCGATTACACTTACAATTAATTATTCCCTAAGTAATAATTACACAGGAGTTATCTCTTTAGCGTCCATCTCCCCCACACCTCAAGTGGGTTGAGATGGATGTTGATTTTTTTTTTTTCACGTGCATTTGTGTTTAGCAGAATTCCTGGTCCTTGTTGGAGGCACTCAACTAATATTTGTTGAATTTAAAAAATGATTAAATCTATGAATGATGGAAAAATCTCAGTAACCTTTTTCTTGACTTTTTAGATTATGACAAAGTATTTTTTAAAGTATCTTTCTTGGTTAACTCAAACTTTCTGTATATTGGGCAAGTACCCTGGGCAATCCAAAGGCAGGACCAAGAGACATTAACCTTACTTCTCTGAGTTCCTGCTTTTTTCCATGTTCCATACTTACTGTGGCCCAGCTCAGTCTTTTTTTTTTTTTTTTTTTTTTAATTCTCTGGAGACCGTCTTGTTCCGTCACACAGACTAGAGCTCAGGGGCATGATCACTGCTCACTGCAGTCTTGACCTCTCAGGCTCAAGTTATCCTCCCACCTCAGCCTCCTTAGTAGCTGAAACTACAGATGTGTGCCACCACACCTGGCTAATTTTAGTATTTTTGTAGATGGTGTTTTGCCATGTTGCCCAGGCTGATCTCGAACTTCTGGGCTCAAGCCATCCACCCGCCTCAGCTTCCCAAAATGCTGGGATTACCAGTGTGAGCCACTGTGCCGGCCCAAGAGCTCAGTCTTCAACTCTTAGTTTGGTACCTCTGAGTGGGCAGAAATAAGGGAAAACATAAGGAGATGGCAGTGACGATGAGGAGAGGAGCCTCAGGGCTAGAAGAGAGTGGAAAGTAAGCTGAGGTGGTGTTTCCTGTTGAACAGCCAGGCTTGACTTTTAATTAGAAGTAGAAATTGGTTGAAGCAGACATTTCAATCTCCCTGTTTTCAACAAATGCCTCCTCTCTGTGAGATTTTTTTTTTTTCCTTCTAGAAGGTTCTCTGTCTTAAATTCCAGATTCAGTGATTACCTCCTAAAAAAGCATTGTGTCCTCTGGGGTATTGTTTACTCCTTCAAAATGTCTGTGCTATACCAAATGTCTCTGCTGTGTGTGAATACTGAGGGGACTGCTCTTCCTAGAGGGGAAACTGAAAGGAAATTAGGCCCTAGAATCTGCATATCTGGATTTGAGTCCTGACTTATTGGGTGAATTACTTCACTGCCCATACTTGCCTTTTCTCTTGTGAATGTCCACACCCTCTACTTCATTGTTTGTTGTGAGAATAAGATAAGGTATTGAAACATTTTGCAAATCTTTACTCAAATCTGTTCTTCCTCCTTCTTCTCAATAAGGGATAAATGTGCCCTTAAATATTATCAGATAGCTATATTTTATGCCATCTACAATTTTCTAAAAGCAAAGCCTTAAAACCAAGCTACTTTTTTTTTTTTTTTTAATGATAAAACATTAACAAAGGCTACTGTTTAAATGCCTGATGTGGTGAGGTGATCTAAATAGCAGCAGTTAAATTTGAATAATGATTTTCTTTTATAGATTTAGAAACTGAGACTCAAAAGTTTATGTGGCTGCATTTTCAATCCAGTTCAGAGTAGAAACACCATCTTTTAAAATCTGTCTACAAATAAATCTTTCTTTTAAGAGGAATTCATTGATTTTTGGAGAATTTTAGATACTTGAATAGGCTTGTGTGGGAAATATTAAGAGATGATAGTCTTTAGGCTTCCAAAAAGTTTTAAAGTTTAGACTCATGGTTTAAAACTGCACATGTGAAGAAAATTTACATATAATTTCATGGGTTTTATGAACTGCCTTAAGCCAGTTCACAGATCTTTGGCTTAAAAATCCCTGCAATAAGCTATAATGAGCCCCATAACATAAAATTCCTTTATAGTAAACAACTAGCTTGAAGACTCCAAGGTCAGAAGACAGCTAGCTCAATGTAGCTCACATAGAGCTAAGCCAGATTTTTCATTGGCAGTACATTTGACATTTTGAGACGTTATAGTTGTTTGTTATTAGATCTGTCCTGTGCATTGTCGAATGTTTCCAACAAATATCCTTGTCCCTTCACCCACTAGGTGCCAGTAATTAGTGTCCCCCTCCTCCCCAGTTGTGAGACTACAAATGTCTCCACAATTACATTCCTTGGAGGCAAAGATCTCCTCCACTTGAAAGCCGCTGAGCTAAACTCAACTGAGTGCTGAGGCAGTATGTTTAAGCATGAGTCCCTACCAGTTGATGTTTGAAGTTGCTGGATTTATGAATGTTTGTGTTTACTGAGCCATTAAAGCTTCACTTTCAGAGTTGGGTGGGGGTCCTTGGCAGCTGCCAAACTGATTAGTTTTGCTTTTCTCCCCAATGACAGACTAGGTAAGGGGTGATGGTGAGTGCATCTGTGCTCCAAAATACTTTCATCTCACACTTCACCACTTAAAGATTCATTTCAGTTAACAAACTGCTTTTTAGAAAGTAACCCACCCTCCCCAAAGGATGATTAAATCATATTTGCACCTAACTGTGATTTTCCTTATTAGACCTTGCTAAGAAAATGTTTAATCTTTGCAAGCACTAGGGTTCAGTTCAAGCCATGAAGAAAAAAGTTAGGAGTGTTGTATTCTAGAACCTGGTGTCATTTGGTTTCTGAGGGGACTGGGATCTGGAAGCCACTGATGTCACCTGCTTTTTAATCACGGATAGTGTCCTGCCTACAGAAATGACTAAGAGGAAGATAATAGTGATGAGTTCCAGCATCTCTCCTTTCCCTGACCTGCCACCCCACCCCAAATTTTGTATTTCTTTTAAGTAAAAAAGGAGTTGGGCAGGGAGAAACAGGAGTGTACAGTGTACATTACCAAACAACAGGAGTGTGTAGCTATTTGAATTAATCTCATTTATTACTCATCTCAATCCCAGCAGTGAAATTTGCATTTCATATTTAAAAATACGGAGGCTCAGAGATACTGAAGAACTTGTCTAATTTCAAACATTCATTAACGGTTAGAGTTGAGGTCTGACTCCATAGCTCCTGCTTTTCTCTTCCATCTTCTCTGTCCCCCTCTTCCACATTCTCTCCTATCTCTTTTTCTTTCTCCCCATTTTATTTCTTCTTTGATGATCTGAATAAATGTATATGTAAAGTATAAAATGTAATAATTAAATAGATTCCCACGAGCCACTATTCAACTTAACAACTAAGGCATCGCAAGGGTAATTACTGGTACTTCTATGATCCTTTCTTCTGTCTCCCTATCTCTCCCTACAGATAAGCATTATCTTAAATTTAGTGTTTATAGTTGCTTTGGCTTTTAAAACTTCCTGTACATACACACAGTCATCCCTCCACATGAGCAAGCATTGGTTGCTGAACTCTCTGTGGATACTAAAATCTATGGGTGCTCAAGTCCCTGATGTAAAATGTATTTGCATATTACGATGCTTATCCTCTCATATACTTTAAATCATCTCCAGATTACTTATAATACCAAATACAATGTAAATACCATGTTAATAGTTGTTCTGCTGTATTGTTTGGGGAATAATGACAAGAAAAAGATCTGTGCATGCTCAGTACAGACACATTATTTTTTATGAATATTTTTCATCCACATTTGGTTGAATCCATGGATTTGGAGCACACAAATTTGAAGGGCCAACTGTATTGTATATGTAAATACCTGAATGACACATTATCAGAAACAGCAGAAACCTCAGGCAGAAGCCATTCAAAAACATGGGTAGGATAAGTTGAATTACCAACTTTAAATGAAATTCACTCAGCCTAAAAGAAAACTCTCATCTTCAAGCAAGTACCAGAGAATGACATACAACTTATTAATTTTAAAGGGCTGACAAATAAGACAACAGAATATTGTATTTCTGGGAGTCATCTATGTTTTGGCTCATAGCTAAAAGTCATTTATTTTTAAAGCTCTACAACATACTATCCTGTGACTGTGTCATGATTATTTAACAATTTTCCCTATCATAGGATAAATTAGTCCCTTTCACAGTTTTTCTATTATGACTTATGCTACTATGAAAATTTGACTACAGGTTTATTGGTTCGGGATGTCTATCCATAGGCGGATCTTCTAGTATTATAGGACAGACTCCTGAAAGTAGTATTGCTGAGGCATAGGGAATGCACAACTCTATGAGATGCTGCCAAACTGCTTTCCAGAAGGATTTTTCCAATCTATACTCCTACCAAGAATATCTGAGAGTCTGTATTGATTTGCATCATTTCCTACACTTGGTGTTTCAGGCACTTTGCCAATCTAGTGGATGTAAAGTGGCATCTCATTATAGTGTTAGTTTGGATTTCTCTGATTCCTAGCGAGGTTGAGCATCTTCCTATAAATTTATTTGCCAGTGAGTTCCCTTCTCTGTGAGATGACTGCCTATCCTTTTGCCCATTTGTAGCTTTATTCTTTTCTTACTGATTTGCAGTTTTAATAATAATTACATAATCTAGTTTATGTTTTATAAATATCTGGTCCCAGTTTGTGCCTTGTCTTTGTTTTTTAAATAGTAGGCATGATTTAGGCTTTTCCCACTACATCTTGACTTCTCAGGAAGAGCAACACTGTTGTTCAAATTGGTCTCTCCAGTTTCTTCTCTTTATCCTTAAAAATTGATGTGCTGTTGCATTTGGTTTGCCAGTATTTCATTGAAGATTTTTGCATTGAAGTTCATCATGGATATTGGCCTGTAATTTTCTTTTATCCATCACTATCAAGTAGGCTTCATCCTGGGGATGCAAGGCTGGTTTAACATATGCAAATCTATAAATGTAACCCATCATATAAACAGAACCAATGACAAAAACCACATGATTATCTCAATAGATGCGGAGAAGGCCTTCAACAAAATTCAACAGCCCTTCATGCTAAAAACTCTCAATAAACTAGGTATCTATGGAATGTATCTCAAAATAATAAAAGCTATTTATGACAAATCCACAGCCAATATCATGCTGAATGGGCAAAAACTGGAAGCATTCCCTTTGAAAACTGGCACTAGACGAGGATGCCCTCTCTCACTGCTCCTATTCAATATAGTATTAGAAGTTTTAGCCAGAGCAATCAGGCAAGAAAAAGAAATAAAGGGTATTCAGTTAGGAAAAAAGGAAGTCAAATTGTCTCTCTTTGCAGATAACATGATTGTATATTTAGAAGACCCTATTGTCTTAGCCAAAAATCGCCTTAAGATGATAAGCAACTTCAGCAAAGTCTCAGGATACAAAAATCGATGTGCAGAAATCATAAACATTCCTATACACCAATAACAGACAAATAGAGAGCCAAATCATAAGCGAACTACCATTCACAATTGCTACAAAGAGAATAAAATACCGAGGAATACAACTAACAAAGGAAACAAAGAACTTCTTCAAGGAGAACTACAAACCACTGCTCAAGGAAATAAGAGAGGACACAAACAGATGGAAAAACATTCCATGCTCATGGGTTGAAAGAACCAATATGAAAATGGCCATACTGCCCAAAGTAATTTACAGATTCAGTGCCATCCTCATCAAGCTACCATTGACCTTCTTCACAGAACTGGAAAAAAACAACCTTAAACTTCACAAGGAACCAAAAATGAGCCCACATAGCCAAGACAATCCTAAGCAAAAAGAACAAAGTTGGAGGTGTCACGCTACCTGACTTCAAACTATGCTACAAGGCTACAGTAATCAAAACAGCATGGTGCTGGTACCAAAACAGATATATAGACCAATGGAGAGGCCTCAGAGGCAACGCCACACATCTACAACCATCTGATCTTTGAAAAACCTGACAGAAAAAAGCAATGGGAAAAGGATTGCCTGTTTAATAAATGGTGGTGGTAAAACTTGCTAGCCATGTGTAGAAGGCTAAAATGGGACCCCTTCCTTACACCTTATACAAAAATTAACTCCAGATGGATTAAGGATTTAAACATAAGACCTAACACTGTAAAAACCATAGAAGAAAACCTAGGCAATACCATTCAGGACATAGGCATAGGCAAGGACTTCATGACTAAAACACCAAAAGCAATGGCAACAAAAGCCAAAAAAGACAAATGGGATCTAATTAAACATAAGAGATTCTGTACAGCAAAAGAAAACATCATTAGAGTGAACTGGCAACCAACAGAATGGGAAAAACTTTTTGCAACCTGCCCATCTGACAGAGGCTATCCAGAATATCCAGAATCTACAAATAACTAAAACAGATTTACAAGAATAAAACAAGCCCATTCAAAAGTGGGTAAAGGATATGAACAGACACTTTTCAAAAGAAGACATTTATGTGGCCAACAAACATGAAAAAATGCTCATCATCACTGGCCATTACAGAAATACAAATCAAAACCACATTGAGATACCATCTCACACCATTTAGAATGGTGATCATTAAAAAATCTGAAGACAACAGATGCTGGAGAGGATGTGGAGAAATAGGAACGCTTTTACACTGTTGGTGGGAGTGTAAATTATTTAAGCCATTGTGGAAGACAGTGTGGCAATTTCTCCAGGATCTAGAAATAGAAATTCCATTTGACCCAGCAATCCCATTATTGGGTATATATCCAAAGGATTATAATTCATTCGTTCTACTGTAAAGACACATGCACACGTATGTTCACTGTGGCACTGTTTACAATAGCAAAGACCTGAAACAAATCCAAATACCCATCAGTGACAAATTGGACAAAGAAAATGTGGCACATATACACCATGGAATCCTATGCAGCCATAAAAAAGGATGAGTTCATGTCCTTTGCAGGGACATGGATGAAGCTGGAAATCCTCATTCTCAGCAAACTGACACAAGAACAGAAAACCAAACAGTGCATGTTCTCACTAATAGGCAGGTGTCGAACAATGAGAACAGGTGGACACAGGGAGGGGAACATCACACAGTGGAGTCTGGGGGGGTGTGGGAGGCTAGGGGGGGGAGGGTGGGGGAGGGGGAGATTGGGGAGGGATAATATTTGGAGAAATACCTAATGTAGGTCGTGTGGGGATGGAGGCAGCAAACCACCATGGCATGTGTGTACCGATGTAACAATCCTGCAAGATCTGCACATGCACCCCAGAAATTAAAGTACAAAAATAATTCTAGAACACTGGTTTGAGTATTCCTTCTTTTCAGACTTTGGTGTTTTCACTTGTGCCCACCTATAATCTATAGTAAGTACAGAAAAGTTTTCATTTTGTCAATGAATTGGAAATAAAGATGTGCTGGAAATATGTTCATTTCAGATGAAAAGCAGTAGGTGTGAGCTAAGGTCTTCAGCTTATGTATGTGAGAGGGAAGCACCTGGACAGTTGCATCTTGGAGGCAAGATTAGATCTATGAGGCAGAAATTGGCCTCTTTTTCAGAATGAAACTTAGAAAAACTATTTGTCCCTGGTTCTATAATTTCTTCTTTCAGAGACTGAGTCAACTGTATTTATCTTCCCCAAATTTGTTTATTTTCCCCACAGTGTTGGCATTCTAATAATTCAAAATTGATTAGAGTTTAGAAACAAAATCCCTAGATAACTATTTTTTGTGCCTTTTACTTACTTTGAAGTGCCAAGTCTAAGGAAAGAGTCTATTTAAGTTAATTTACACCTTAGGGATACAGGCTTCATTTGGGGCTTGCAGAATTCCAATTAAATGGAATTGGGTACCAAACTCACCTCATCCATTTGTGATAGAGGCTTCTGGAAAGGACAAAAGAATAAACATTTTACAATCCCATCCAGAAAGAAAACTTGGGCTATGGGTATTGCTCAGGACTGGAGATACCTGTTCCATTCCTTGGAAAACGAAAACTATCTGTTCGGCTAAACTTTTTCTATTTTTCTTCCAGATAAAGCTACTTTAATTGACTGCGTAATATAAATGTGATAATAGTTATCGACATACTCACATTCATCTAATAACCATATAGTAAACATTTTCAGATATTGCTAAAGATGCATTAAATGATCTTTGTCTTTTATTTCATTTAATTATGATATAAATGTATAAGCAGCATGCTTGACCTTTAGCTGAGGCCGGTGGTATGGGTGATAGCTAGCAGGGAGTGTAGCAGAGTAAATTGTACTAATTTGGGGGAAGAAAATGTGAATCATTTCACAGAAAAAAGTGGGTTAAAAATTGGGCTCTAATAATGTCCAGTTGTGTGACTTTACACAGCTTATGCTCTTGAGAGTCTATTCTATAGTTTAAAACAGGTCAAATGTTTAATTCCCAGTGGTGCTGTGAGGATAAGAAAAGATACATGTATGAAGTCTGGCATGAAGTAATGGCATGCTCAAAATGGTAACTATAATCTATCAATGATTTTCTTTTTGCTAAAAATATTTAGTTCATTTTAAGTTTTTTTTTTTTCATTGAATAAACCTAGTAATCATCAAATCCTCCTTTCTTGATTATGAGGATAAGGCAATTTTCAAGTGAACTTTTACACCCTCTTAAAGTTAGCATGGGATTATAGCTTTTTAATATATAAAGTCACTATTGTTTTCTTTTACTGATCTCTGTGGGAAACATTACTAAGAATGTGTGCTGAGAAATGAGAAAGTATTTTTTAATAGATCCTTTAAGTTTACAGAAATGACTGAAGACAGAAAAACAAAAAACTCATCAGATAAGAATAAATGAGCAGTATTTTTTAAAATTATACTTAAAGTTCTAGGGTACATGTACAGATCGTGCAGGATTGTTACATAGGTGTACACATGCCATGGTGGTTTGCTGCCTCCATCCCCCCATCACCTACATTAGGTATTACTCCTAATGAGATCCCTTCCCAATCTCCCCACCCCCTACCATCCCTCCCCTAGACCTCCCATCCCCCAACAGGCCCCAATGTGTGATGTTCCTCTCCCTGTGTCCATCCATGTGTTCTCATTGTTCAACACCCACTTATGAGTGGTGTTTGGTTTTCTGTTCTTGTGTCAGTTGCTGAGAATGAGGATTTCCGGCTTCATCCATGTCTCTGCAAAGGACATGAACTCATCCTTTTTTATGGCTACATAGAGTATCATGGTGTATATGTGCCACATTTTCTTTATCCAGTCTATCACTGATGGGTATTTGGGTTGGTTTCAGGTCTTTGCTATGGTAAACAGTGTGCATGTGTCTTTATAGTAGAACAAGTTATAATCCTTTGGGTATATACCCAATAATAGGATTGCTGGGTCAAATGGAATTTCTATTTCTAGGTCCTTGAAGAATCACCACACTGTCTTCCGAAATGGTTTAACTAATTTACACTCCCACCAAGAGTGTAAAAGTGTTCCTATTTCTCCACATCCTCTCCAGCATCTGTTGTCTCCAGATTTTTTTAATGATCGCCACTCTAACTGGTATGAGATGGTATCTCAATGTGGTTTTGATTTGCATTTCTCTGATGAACAGTGATGATGAGCACTTTTTCATATGTTTGTTGACTGCATAAATGAAATGAGCAGTATTGATAAATTGTCAGTACTATCAGAGTAGCGTGAAAAATGCTTGCATAAGTAAAGCCAGTGGGGATGTAGGCTATTAAAACGATTTTGGAAAGAAATATGTTAGCATCTGTTAAAATTTACATATGGACAAATGTTTAATTGACAAATCTTAGAAAATTAGCTAGCATATAATATAATCAGTAATTTAACCAACACTTATTGAAGGCGGTGAAATACTATGGAAAGGGCAGGGGCTTTAGTTTCAGATTGGACTGGGTTTGAATATTGGCTTGGTTATTTTCTATTTGATCAAGTTCAAACATGTTTTTCCCCTTTGAATCACATTTGCCTTGATATAGTATAGAAATAAAATACCTATTGGGAATTAAAAATATATTGCATATGAAATTCATAGCATAAAACTTGAAAAGATGTAGGCTGTCAATGTATAGCAGATGCTATGAAAATAATAATGATCACAATTGGTTATATATGGAAGCATAATATTAGGACTGATATGAATAAAATACAGTTGTTTTCCTAAAGTAAACCAAATATTAGTCTAGTAAAGAAATAAAGTATAAACATTGGCTAGAAATAAACTACGTTTAGAACATCTATGTATCGAATGTTGTAA
Organism: Sapajus apella; assembly: GCF_009761245.1. Classification (NCBI taxonomy): domain Eukaryota; kingdom Metazoa; phylum Chordata; class Mammalia; order Primates; family Cebidae; genus Sapajus; species Sapajus apella. Next base: position 5,738,642 of record NW_022436976.1, read on the forward strand.
AATCAGAGGGCAGAGTTACAAACTGATGAATTTGGTGCAAAAGAATGGTAATTTGATGGACAGAAAGCAGGAAGGATATTATTAGCAGTGAAATTACATTTTTATGGCAGTAAATGCAGGGAACAGCAAGCTATTCAATATGGCTTAGCAAATTGTCCCTCAAAATGTAGTATATGTAAAGATTACCTGGAAAAATTCTCAAAAATATAGTTTTTTAGACTTCTCTTTAGGAAATGATAATTTGTTGCTTATATAAAATACCCAAAACCTACAATTTTTTTGCGATGAGGTCTCTCTCTCATAGGCTGAGGTGTAGTAATTCAGTTATAGCTCACTGAAGCCTTAAACTCCTGGGCTCAAGTGATCCTCCCTGCCTCAGATTCAAGAGTAGTTGGGACCACAGACACAGGCCACCATGCCTGGCTAAAAATCTACGTGGAGAAAAAAAAAAAAAAGAAAAAAAAGCAACCAAGTGATATAGATGTAGGTGGTTTTCTGACCTTTTTAAATACAGGGTCCTAATAAAACATAAAGTATAGATTGGAAATATTCAAGCCAATGAGTCAAATTAGAACATTATTAGGAGTGCCCCAGTCAGAGAAAATCAGACTGAGCAGAAGAAAATATTTTGTGATATATTAAGGACATAGAAGATAATAAAATCTGATGATTGTTATAAACAAAAAGTGGGGAAGAATTCAGACTGCACAGGAGAAAATATTTTGTGAGATATTAAGGACATAGAAGATAATAAAACTTGCTTATTGCTATAAACAAAAAGTGGGGAAGAATTCAGCCTTGAAAAAACTTTTTCTTGTCAAATTACTATTACCAAACAATTGAGACCTTGATCTTAGGCACATACGTATTCAACCATCTTTGAACACATCCATGTATTGCCTTCTAAGTAAATGTTTACCTCAATTGCTTCAGTAAAGAAAAAAATGCTTAGAATTCAATAATCATGTGCATTAAGAAAGGAATGACATAAAATTTGAGATGAGGTCTCACTCAGCCAGGCTGGAGTGCAGTGGGGTGGTAATAGCTCACTGTAACCTTGAACTTCTTGGCTCAAGGGATCCTCCTGTGCCACCATGCCTGGTTAAATGTTTAAATTTTTTGTAAAGACAGGGTGTTGCCGTGCTGCCCAGGCTGGGCTCAAATTCTTTACCTCAAGGGATCCTTTAGCATTGGCATTATAGGCATGAGCCAGGATGCCTAGCCAACTTTGTATTATTGGGAATATTAATTCTTCTTTCTAGAGTGGAACTATAATCATCATTTAGCATGACTTGTTTTCTTGTAAGGCACACAAGCACATTGAAGGCAACTAAAAATTGAATTCCCTTGGTCGGTTAATCCTTCCCTCCTATTTGTTTGTTTTTGATGTGCGGCTCTTCGCTTATACTCTCTACCACTCATTCTCTCCTCCTTTTAAGGAGGTCTTACATATTGATGCTTCCTCACAGTCATGCTTTAACTATTTCATTTTTGATGGGCCATTCCCTGTTGAAATACAAACATACCTGCACATGGTGATACATTAAAGATTCATAACCAGTTCATTCGTAGGTTTAATAAATTTATAAAATCCTCTTCTGTAAGCTATCTAGATGAAATAGCTCCCTATACATGGTGTTGTAAGGACTAACTGGAAAAACAGTAAAAGGATATCTAGAGTTATTCTTTGTCAGCGTTGTCAGGGAAGGGGGGAAATCATGCTAGCCCTCTGTATAATGTTCCAGCGTAGTTACCACCAGAAAATACAAAGGCCGCTAAACATATTAAAAATATACCAACCTTCCTAATGAAGGGAAAACGAAGTTGCTAGCATCCTATTTTATAAAAAACAAAACAAAAATTCATCAGATAAGCATAAGATAGCACTTATGATAAATTTTCAGTACTATCACAGAGCAGAGTGAAAGTGCTTAAAGCCAGTGGGATATAGACTATTTAAACCATTTTGGAAAGGAATCTGTTAGCATCTGTTAAAATATACATACAAACATATCTGTAAAACATCATCCCAGCTTTTAGGGATTATTGATTAAAAATATAAAATCACCAACATGGACAATTGTACATATAAAGATATTTAATGTATTATTGTTTTTATTGGCTCCCAAACTGAAAGAATCTTGAGTGTCTATTGATAGACAAAGGATTAAAAATTATGGTACATATCTAAGAACAAATATTAGTTAGCTATTAATAGAATGAGTTGGATCTATATGTATTGACCCAAAGGAATGTCCATGATATATTATGAAGTGAAAAGAACAAACTACAGAGTTGTGGATATAGAACACTGTGATAAACAAGGTTTAGAAAGACACTTTTACAAACTCTCATACTTTTCATGACCTCAGAATGATAAGATTGAGAGTATGTCTGTGTATGGTTTGTATTAGGTTGGTGCAAAAGTAATTGCAATTATTGCCATTAAAAGTAACAACAAAACCACAATTACATTTGCACCAACCTAATATTTTTATGCAACTATATATTGCTAATGAAATATTTAAAATGTAACCAAGTATAGCAGAGAGGATGAGATTTAGTAAGAAACGTGGCACCTAGTGACAACACGGTTCAATACAACCTGTTACAGGTGATCCACATATGCAAAATTAAGACTCACCTTGTATACCAAAAGCCGGCAATTTTTCTTTAATTTGACATGGATAATGTTTGATGGAGCCAAGAACTAGTAATATGCTATTGATCAATTTCTTTCAATACTTATTTTCTTTTAAAATTAAGGCTTTTCTTTAATAAAATGAATTATGGCTAAAGTTTTGAAATTTTGAACAGAAATTCCAGGGAGCCTAAAGCATCTGGGTAACGTATGAGTCACAGGGAAGGAATCTATCACTATCTGGACAAAGCTTTTCTCTAAAAACATAAGCAGGGCAATAGGTCATGGGCGGTCGATTACTTTATTTGTAATGACATAAGTAAATATTAACAGGACTGCATTCTTCAGAATAATTGATGACTAGTTAAAAAGAACTTATACATTTATTATGCAGTTTTAAGGAGTTGATTTTATTCTCTTATTTTATTCCTTTTTTACCACCCCTTTATAGAAAAGATTTTCTGAGAAATCAAGAAAGTGAGTGGTTTCCTAATGAGAAGTTTCTTTTTACACCCAGGGAAGGAAGGGATATATGTGCTGAGAAATTCTCATTTTGACCATTTAATTTTATAATTGACTTAACACTAGGATCAAAAACCTTTCTCACAAAATCCATGTGATATAGATACATTAACATTAATTCTGCTTGACCCTCATGTTACACCTTGTCACTCATATGTTTCATTTATACATATTTGACAATCATTATACTTAGGGAAAAGTAATAGTAATAAAGAACAAAACAGACCAAGTTTCTGCCTCTTGGAACTTGCTTTCTTTCAAAGTGATTATCAGACTTATCTCTCCCTATATATCATGTGCCATTTCCATTCAGACCCAAAAAAGTGATCAGAATTTTTTCCCTCTTATTGGCTATATTATTGCCATTTAGCTGCTGTTTTAGACTTTATACTATATTGAGCATAATTTGTAGTTTGGAATTTTCTTGTATTTAACAATACCTCATTTAATGATTTTAACTGCCTATTATTTAAAAAAAATCTATTTGGCAGTGGTTTAAGTATTACATTACTATATTCAATCAAAAAATGAGTGCTTCTAAGTCAAGGATTATGCTAGGGCTTAGGATAATTATTAAAAGAAAAAGTTATGGCCTACTGGGTGAGAGCAGGTGATTAAATGCTGTGATACACACAGGGCTGGCTTTCTGTGTGGGCAGTCTGTGTAGTTACAGAAGGCCCTACCCTCAGAAGCACCTGTGCTTATTTTAATGTTCTCTTGTTTCTGCCTGGACAATGTCAATAGTTTTATCTTTGAACTTATGCTTTTTTGTGCATTGGAACAACTGAGGGTATGTGTGATTGTAGGAGATATGCACAACATGCATATCTGCTGTCATTTTTTGCCTCCTCATTGTCAGTTGGCATTTGTCATGCCCTGTGCATGCAGAATGTGTTTTATGCATGAGAGTTTACCAAGACTCAAAGAGAGTACAAGATTACTGTGTTAAATCTATAGCTAAGTGTGCTAAGAATCTCGCAAAACTATATTTTCTGTTGAAATCAGAACTTGCTTCAAACATAAAACAAAGCAATTATGCCTTAAACACAACTGGTTAAGGAGCCCTGTTATATCCTTTTTCTTATTTAAGTTTTAAGTATATATATAGTTTATTATATTTTAAGTTCTGGGGTACATGTGCAGATCGTGCAGGATTGTTACATAGGTATACACATACCATGGTGGTTTGCTACATCCATGTCATCTACATTTGGTATTCCTCTTAATGTTATCCCTCCCCAATCCCCCCACCCCCTACTATCCCTACCCTAGCCCCCCCACCCACCAACAGGTCCAAGTGTGTGATGTTCCCCTCCCTGTGTCCATGTGTTCTCATTGTTCAACACCCACCTATGAGTGAGAACATGCAGTGTTTAGTTTTCTGTTTTTGTGTCAGTTTGCTGAGAATGAGGATTTCCAGCTTCATCCATGTCCCTGCAAAGGACATGAACTCATCCTTTTTTATGGCTGCATAGTATTCCACAGTGTATATGTGCCATTTTTTTTTTAATCCAGTCTATCACTGATGGGCATTTGTGTTGGTTCCAAATCTTCGCTATTGTAAGCAGTGCGGCAATGAACATATGTATGCATGTGTCTTTATAGTAGAACGAGTTATAATCCTTTGGGTATATACCCAATAAAGGGATTGCTGAGTCAAGTGGAATTTCTATTTCTAGATTCTTGAGGAATCACCACACTGTCTTCCATGATGGTTGAACTAATTTACACTCCTACCAATAGTGTAAAAGTGTTCCTATTTCTCCACATCCTCTCCAGCATCTGTTGTCTCCAGATTTTTTAATGATTGCCACTCTAACTGGCATGAGATGGTATCTCAGTGTGGTTTTAATTTGCATTTCCCTAATGACCAGGGATGATGAGCTTTTTTTCACATGTTTGTTGGCTGCATAAATGTCTTCTTTTGAAAAGTGTCTGTTCATATCCTTTGCCCACTTTTTGATGGGGTTGTCTACAACCATCTGATCTTTGACAAACATTACAAAAACAAGCAATGGGGAAAGGTTTCCCTATTTAATAAATGATGTTAGGAAAACTGGCTAGCCATATGCAGAAACCTGAAACTGGACCCCTTCCTTACACCTTAAACAAAAATTAACTCCAGATGGATTAAAGATTTAAAAACAAGACCTAACACCATAAAAACCCTAGAAGAAAACCTAGGCAGTACCATTCAGGACATAGGCATAGGCAAGGACTTCATGACTAAAACATCAAAAGCAATGGCAACAAAAGCCAAAATAGACACATGGCATCTAATTAAACTTAAGAGCTTCTGCACAGCGAAAGAAACTATCATTAGAGTGAACTGCCAACCAACAGAATGGGAAAAACATTTTGCAAGCTACTCATATGACTGAGGACAAATATCTAGAATCTACAAAGAACTGAAACAAAATTTCTTATATTAGTTCCCTGTTTTACCCAACTTGAATATGAGTGTATAAAAAAATAGGGCAATCCTTAGATTCTTTTCCTGTCAGTTCTTCCTTTCTCATCAGAAAGACGAAGGTAAACAATGTAAGCAGAATTTTTATGCATCAAAAGTTTAATAAAAACAGTTGAGATAGTTTTGTGTTGTGTTTGTATTGTTCTAGTAAGAAACAAAATGTTATGTGTACACTAGTTATATAAAATGTGCAATTTCGGTGATTCTGCATATGTTAAATACTATCATGTTCTCACTTAAAATTGGCATTGTAAAACAAAGAATGGTAAAATCCATGCTAATAATTATAAATTTTTAAAAGTTAAAATGGCACTTAATAGCAAATAAAAAAACATGATGGGAAATCTAGAGAGACCATAGAAGAAAGGAAAAAGCCTTACATTCAAATAACGTTGGTGACAATATTTTTTTGAATGAGGAGTTCCACTTTTTTTTTCTTTTACTGAGTCTCACAAATTATGTAACTGAACTGATCAAAGGAATACAATTTTCATATTTTCCTGATGACATTCAACCAGAAGCGGCTGAGCTGACACTGAAGTCTAGATCTGGGTAATTCCAATGCTTTTAACCACTACAAAATATTGTATAAGAGCTTAGCTGTGCCATTACGATGATGGTAGGGATGTAGCAGAAAGAAGAGGGAGAGGAAAAAGTGGATTATAGATCATGAAGGAGGATATCGATTCACCCCCTCTTCGAAACCCTGATACAAAGCTAACACAAGAGAAATGATATTAGGGAATCTGATTATTGACCTTCGCTCTGACCACTTTCCCTGTGATTGCTGCAGTTTGCCTTGTGGCAGGAGGAGGATTTTTAGATACAAAGCCATTTATTGTTTCTCGAACCACGTTGTACAGGCCATCATCTTGTCATTGTTTTATAAGTAAATTGGATTCTGAAAGAGGATTAGGGTTTATACTCTGGATTAATCTTCTGTTGATAATCCTCCTGTAATAATGTATATTATTCCATAAAAAGTATGCACTGAAAATAAATAATATTTGAAAAGGAAATAATCAGGGTACTTTTCAGACATTAAAGGGGTTCAATGTACAGATGGCCCTCATATGCACAGGTTCCACTTTCACCGATATTTGTAAAAAAGAGGGAAAAAGATAATACAGCATTAAAAATAACATGAAATAGATAACTTTTTACCCATCATTTACATTGCATTAGATATTTTAAGTAATCTAGAGATGATTTAAGCATACAGAAGGGTACAAAGAGGTGCTATACAAACACTCCATCATTTTATAGAAGGGCCTTGAGCATCTGAGGATTTTGTTAGCGATGGGAGTTGAGGGATGGAGGTTGGGGAGTGGTGAGGTTGTGGAGGAGTGTGTTTTGGAAACAATTCCCCAAGGATACTGAGGGTCAACTGTTGGTGAAATTCACTCACCACTACTCTTTTTTGTCCATAGCATGAATAGAAAAGATGCATGGTAGCACATCCATGGTGTGACATAATCAAGGTATGCAAGGTAACACATAGAAAAAATAGTGTGTTAAATGCAGGTGATGGAATCTGAAATTTTTAGGCAAAGCCAGAGAAGGAAAAAAAGAATATTGTTTCAAATGTGGCATGAAGGAAAATTAAAGTTAGAAGCATATAGTATACAGAAGTGGAATTAAATCAGAATAGAGAGTTTACATCTCTTGTGTGTATTTTCAGAAATAACCATAATTTTTTTACTCTCCTTAATGATAGTACATAAAAGAACAATAGTTCCAATACAAGCCTAGATATTCTTTCAGCATAAGGAATAACATGGATGTATAATTTCCAGATCTTAAAATTGTGCACAGGTTTTAACTGCATTTAACCCTTTGAATAAATTAATAATTACATGATGAAGAGTATGAAACACTCAAGACATAGGTGGGGTATTTTACATTATTTTGTTTCAGAAAGAACAAAATAAAAAATATAAAAATATATAATATATATTTACATACTTTACCTCTAGAATGGTTGAAATCTGATATATCTATCAAATACATGTAAAACCCAAAGTTTCATTTAAAAGTAACCACAATTTTTTTTGAACAATAGTTCCAACACAGGTCTAGGTACTCTTTCAATATAAGGAGTAACAGATGAGTAAAAAGAGTATCTAGGCCTGTATTGGAACTCTTGTTCTTTTATGTACTATCATTCAGGGAGAGTTTAAAAAAAAAAACCCAAAAACATTGTGGTTACCTTTAAATGAAACTTTGGTTTTTAAACATTTGATAGATATATCAGATTTATAGATTAGAGGGAAGTTAAAGATCAACAAAATCTTTCCTATTGTCTTCTAAATATGACAGTAAAGTATAAACTTGTTGATAAAATAAATGGTTGAATTAGTAACTGCTTAAACTCTGCTCCCAAGAGCTTGATAATAAGTACATGTCAACTGCAAGGACATTGTAGCATGCCAAGGCTGCTGTTGCAAGTGCTAGTGTTATGCCACCAAAGAGATAATATTTGAGAGTCAAGACTGAAAGTGATCTCAACAAGCTGAAAGAATGGATTGAAATGAATGAGATAAAATCCTATAGTGAGAATTGTAAAGTCTTGTGATTTGATTCAAAATAATTGGTGTGTCAATGTAGGACAGAAAAAATGTATTTCACATTGTTGTTGTACTTAGTGGGTTTCACTGAGTGTGAGTTTAATATTTGTCAACAGTGAATTATCAATACCAAAAAAGACAATCTGGTCATACCTTGCATTAATAGAAGTAGAAAACCTCAAACAAGGGAGGAATTATCCCAGGGAATCAGAAAACATTAGGGCTGTCTACACTAGTCAGATTGCATCATAAAAATTATATTAAAAGGCAGATTAAATCAACATTTGAAGAAAGTGGGAATATTTTACCTGCAGAAAGAAAGGTATTGGGGATATGTGGTAACTGCCTTTGCTTTTAAACGTCTCGCATATAACAGATGGATAAAATGTATTCTTTGCCACTCAAGTAGATGTATGACTTTTGAAAGGAAGTTATGGAGAGGCCATATGTGATCCAATAGAAGGAACAAGTTAATTGTAGCTCTTCCAGTAATGTCACTACTGCTGTCTATACCCTAAGGGAAAGAAAGTATTGTATCAAAGGGATACCTGCACTTGTATGTTTATTGCAGCACTAGTCACAATAGCAAAGATATGGAATCAACCTGTGTCCATCAACAAATGTATAAAGAAATGCATGGTATGTTACATATGTTATATATCTATCTATATATATATCTCAATGTGATATATATGGTGTATATATACCATAGAATATTACTAATCCATAAAAAATAATGCAATCATGTCTTTTGCTGTAACATGGATGGAATGGAAGCCATTATTCTAAGTAAAATTACTCAGAAACAGGAAGTCAAGTAACCCATGTTGTCACTTATACATGGGAGTTAAACAATGCACATGAACATATAGAGTGGAATAATAGACACTGAAGACTGCAAAAGATGGGAGAGTTATTGTGGGCTGAGGATTGAGAAATTACCTACTGGGTACAATGTTCACTATTTGAATGTTGGGTACACTAGAAGCCCAGACTTGACCATTACATAAAACATGTGAGTAAGAAATCTGCACTTATACCTCCTAAATCTATAGAAATAAAAAATAAAAGTGGACTGGACACTTTTCCAAGCTGTGAATTCATTTGCATTCAAAGTACATAAGATGCTGGAAATTTACATTGCCATTGTAAAAGATTCCTTTGCTGAGTGACAGGTTGCACTTGATAAGGTCTTAGTTTCCTTCTAAGTTGCAATATACTTCAAGAATCAAATTAAAATGGGAAACTAGACACCATGTGAACGATGACTACTGCTAATAAAGGAATATCTTTGACATAATACAAGTTTTCTAAACTTACTATTATCATAGAAATATTCCTTTCTGTCTGCAGTGACACCAGTAGACCATTATTCATTTTCTACCATGTATTTTAACAATGGAATAATTATTTGGAAAACATTTTACTAAATCGAATTCACAGTAAAAATTCTTCTGTTTGTAAAATAAAAACATAAGAAATCATGATGATATTTAAACTGTTTTCTTCCCAGATATCTGCACCTATTACCTCTTTATTTGTAGTCCTGATGTTATTTTACAACATAAATAATAAATTTTCAGCTTAATATCCAAAAAGTCTAAAATATAACTAGTCATGGCTAATTGTGAAAATAATTATGAAGTAAATGCTTTTTCCCACTTTTTTTTTTAATTGTTTCCCAGTGCACTGTACTATTGGACTCTGGAATAAATGCTAAAGCTGACCGCATTTGATCAAAGCTCTTTCTTGTCATTTCCATCTCTTAAAAGACTTGCCAAACAGACACGGTCAAAGATTAGGCAGCTGAGTTTATCTAGTTCAACCTCTTTTGTACAGAAAATTGTATGCTTTTAAAGCCAAGTAGATAGGGTATCAAACAAGAATATGATTCGTCTTATTGTAAATGTAATTTTGATTTGTACTATCCAATATGAGAAACTATAAATCACAGAGAAATTTAGTGAAATCAAACCAAATTATAAGGTAAACATTAATTTTAAACAGAGATGTTAAATTCATTCTCTCCCTAGAGCTCATGCACCAGCTCTAGGCAGATAGATATTTGAGTGTTGGCATTAATCCAGCAACAAAAAAGCAAAGCAAGGCAAACAAAAAACAAGTAAAAGTTCATCAAGTGGATTCTACCCTGTACTGTACTTGCTGCTTCATAATTGTAAACCACAGTTAACATGTGTGCCTGTGTGTGATTTTACCAAGTTTTATTTTTCTCAGATGATGAGTTACAAGAAATATCTATGCAAGGTAGTTAACTCTTTGCAACAGAGGCAGGCTATCAGAGCAGCAAGTAGAAAGCAAGCATTTGACCTGAGGCCTACTGCTACAGAAAAACCACAATTTCTTGCACTGCCACTATAATTTAAATTAAGTAGAAGGCAAGCTTATAAAATCACATTATGACCCAAACTTTATGGTCCTTTTATATCTCCTGGGTTCTGATCACATTGAAACTTTCTCCGTCTGAAGCAATTTAATACAAACATTCCTTTGGCAGACTATAAAATGTAATTTTTCAGTCAACCTTTTATAGGTATGTTGGGTGCATATTGTGTGCCCAGTTGGAAAAGAGGTTGGGGTGAGAGAAGAGAAACGATGACAATGTAAGCATTGAAACTTACGTGTTGCCCTCCTATAAAATAGATTTGTACATGAAAAATAATAGATCTTCCTAGCCCAATTTTTTGTATATATATAGATGACATGAACAAAATTTTGACTGAACATCTTAGTCTGTGAACAAGTTAAACTAAAAAGCTAAAAAATTAGAAATTTTCTAGCCCTCAAAATCATCTTAGATTCTCTCTCCTTTCCAGCCCCTGCAAACTGTTTCTTTCTGAAAGTGGAAAATCTCTCTGTTGACTGTGAGTCTAATTGTAAGCCATAACCCCGAAACATGTAAGTAGAATGAAGAACAAGAGAATAGTAAAATTTCTACCTCATAATTTTTTAATAATAGGTAATCTAAAAATAATGCCAGGTGTTTTAAAAGCATTATACTCTAAAAAAGTACTGGGAAAAATTGAGTATGGAAAAAAATGTGGTGGGGACAGGTGCAAGATTGGAGCAGGGAGAACTGGACTAAAAAGAAATGTATGGGTTCCACATTTACTGTGTGAAAAAATCCAGAAACATACATAATAATGAGACCCTTGGAACTCTCAGGCACTTAATGTAATGGCTATTTTCTTTTGGAGTGGTCGTATGATAATACTACCCTCAGTTACAACTTTTTAAATGACATGTTTCAAATAATACTAGCTCTGCAGAAAGAACGAAATTGCCAGCCAATTCAATTTTCTCTCACCAGTTCTTTCCCGGCTTTCTCGAAGATCAGAATGTAAGGGGACAGGTTGTTTTACACATGTGAAGAAGATAGTGAATTGCTCTGAAACAAAAATTAGGAGGCAATGGCAACAATTATGGTGATGGGACACCATTTGAATCTCAGTGCCTGGAATATTTAAGGAGTCACTTATTATAGAAAAAAATGTTAAAAATGAACCATTTATTCCATCACAAAACAAAACAAAAACAAAATGGTAATTAGGACTGGTAATAGATGTATCAACTCAGTTGATTGTGGTAATCATTTCACAGTATCTATGTCTACCAAATCATCATATAGTAAACATCAAACTTACACAAGTTTACTTCTCAATTATACCTCAATAAATCTGGGGAAAAAAGACATTTAATATAGAAGGAAATGAAGTCACCTAAGTTAGTGACATTAAACACATCCATACAATGAGGCATTGTGTGTATGCCTATGTGAGTGTATATACATGCATATAAACAATAGAATAGTCAGCCTTTAAAAAGAAAGATATCTTGTTAATTTTTGGTAACATAGATAAAGCCAGAGAACATTATGTTAAGTCAAATAAACCAGACATATAAAGACAGATACTACATGGTATCATTTACATGTGAAATCGAAAAACTTAAACTCAGAGTGGAATGATCGTTGCCAGGGGAGGGGGAAGTAGGAAGATGTTGGTCAAAGAGTCCAAAGCTTTAGTTATAAGATAAATGTGTTAGGAGGACTAATGTATAGCATGATGAGTATACTTAATAATATATATGTAAAATTTCCTAAAAGAGTAGTTCTTAAGTATTCTTACCATACACACAAATGGTAAACCTGTGAGTTGGATATGTTCATTAGCTTCACTGTGGTAATCATTTTACAATGTATATGTATATCAAGTCATGTTGTATACCTTGAATATATACAATTTTTATTTGTCAATTATGCCTTAATAAACCTGAAAAAGGGGACATTTAGTATTGAAGCAAAGAAAACCAATTAAGCTTATGAAAAATTTCAGTCAGTAACAGGTGAACAAAGTGTCCATTACCCAGGGCAAGAGAAGGTAGACTGAAGAAGTACAGATAAACTGAGTTCTGTTCTGAATTTGGCCTGCTAAGTATATTCATAATCTCTACATTCCATTTGTCTTCCTCTGTGGCTGTATTATCACTAATGGCCTTTCTACACTTTATTGGTATTGCATGTGTTGGTAACCCCACTCCGTGATACTGGACCAAATCCCAAGGATATGAACTAAGTAGATTGATGATGAGCCCTTTGAAAAATGGCTCTTAGTGGACTGCTCCTGCTGTGGAATCATTCAGGACTGGGTAGCAGTGACTAACTGTTGCTAATATACCATCATTGCTTGGGTGTTTGTAAATTGCAGCTGCACATAGATTTTTAAAAATATATTTTTCATTTCTCTTGAGTAAAATACCATCTCATACCTTTTTGTTTTTTCAAGTTTCTGGAAGAAGAAAATAGGGAAAAAGTAATACAGATAAGTAAAATGAAAATATCCATGTCTCTGAGTTTAAAGAGCATTTTCCCATGAGCATTTAAGACATTCTGTAGTACTATGACTTTGAAAATTCAAGTTATTGCACTCTAACTTTGTAAGTCTGTGATTTACTTAAGCCCTTTTCCTTAGTTCACCAGATATTTTTATTTAGGTATCTTATTCCGTACACTTTCAATGAAAATTTACAGGCTGGTAGCTACATACTGAAAATAAATCTGGATTTTCCAACTAGATCACATATATACTCTGATTTCCCTTTTAACTAGAAACACTTGAGTTTTCATGTTTTTTTTTTTTTTTTTTTTTTTTTTTTGTTATTATCTAAATGCTACTAAGTCCAAGGTAAGCAGCCTTTGCTTTTTTCAGAAAAACAACTCTGAGGAAAAAAATTATAATTTATCTGATAATGGCTCTGAAGCTACATTTCTACAGTGGTCTCAGTTGATGTTGTGTTTTATGATGGAAAAACATGAATTGTTGCAATTCCATAAAATAATTAAGTTGAGAAGTATCCACAGCACTCCAAATTGATTTACAAGAAAATGACTACTTTTTTCATCTTCATGTTATACCAGAAGGAAATATCTTAGCACTGGAACTCAATTTGGAAACAAAATGAAAAGGCAAAATAAAATTGAAAAATAACAGTGAATAGATGTTTTTTTTTTTTGTTTTCTCCCAGTATACATGTTTCTAAAAAGTACCACTGGAGGAACTGTATACAGGTAATTTCAAAAGTATTTTCCAGAAGGAGAGACAGATTACTTTGCCTTCCAGGTTGTTACAACTACATTTAGTTTTATGTCTTAAAAAATATCAAATATTAAAATTGACAAAAGATATGGGCTGAATGTATAGGCGCTGCTTCTTGAAACTTAGTCAGTTTTGCAACTATGTGATGTTTTGTATGAAATTGTTGTTGCTGTGAAATGGTGGATATTAGCAAAATTGTATTCACTGTAGTAGGAAGAAGATACAAATTATCTTAAAAAAATGGCCCTCATAAGGAGGACAACTACAGGTCTGTCATAGAATTTTGAAAGCATGGAACATAGAGTAAAGTGTTCAACATACACTCAACCATACTGATGGCCAATTGGCCAGTACTCAAGCTAACATTTTAAAGCATCCAATAGGATTTATACCTGGTGTAAGGTAATGGCTTAATTTTATTGGTGGAACTATTCCTCTTAACATGATCCAGTTTCTTTGATATGATACCTAAAACCTAAAAGAAAGTAGAAAATAAGAGGATTTAGAGAGGGATTCTTGGATAAAAGTGACTTTTCTAAGAGATGAGTAGGGTATTATATAATTGCTTCCAAGATATATTTCCCTTTCCATATTTATTGTGTTTGTTGAGTACTTTAAAAAATGTTTTTCTTAATGATGGGAATAATATTTAATGTTTTATTTTGGCAATAAAAGATATATAAAATAATTTATAGAAAATTTAGAATGGCCAAAAGCTTAAATATGAAAATCAATGACAGTTAATATTTTGTTATTTGTAATAAAAATAAATTTAGATTTAGGTTACTTTTTTTGTGAAGCATTGTGTTAAACACCTTCAAAATTGTACTATGTTCCTTAGAATGTTTTTAGGCTGGTGTATTTTTAATACCAACATAAAAAACTGTTAACATTTTTGAATGAATATAGTTTTTTTTTGCTCAGTGCATGTCAATTTGTACACATATGTAAGCGCACTCAAATTTATTTTAACACAATTGTTAAAAATTGTTAAAGTAGAACACGATGTACTTTTTATGTTTAGCAACTTTCAAACTTGAATTTCCTGTAAATATTTTCACGTTATTACATATTTTAATGGCATTAATTTTTATTGATTGGCCTTTTTTGAATGCTATAATTTTTTGATACTTAATATTTCCCTGTGATAAATAAAATAATAAATTATATATTTGAATTCTTAAATACTTACATATGTTTCATAATTAAACTCTCCCCTTTCTATGCTAAGAAACACTTTACATGGTGTATTACTTGTTCTTTGAAATATTGAAAAGCAAATCTCCCTGATATGTTTGATACTTGCTCATTCCATCATAAGTTTCTTTTTTGATTAACTTACAGATTATTTCCCTGTCTTTTGGACTATTTGACCATACTTTTGAGTCAAGTTAAAAATACTTACACTTTATGTATTAAAGCTTATTACCCCAATTATTCAGTAAAACACTGTATTTTCAAACCTTTTTATTTGTTCCCTTTGTTATTTACAATTTTGTGAGCTTTAGCAATGAATTTATTAGGTTTGGTAAAGTGATATTTATTATATCGAAGATTAGGAAAACAAAACCTCCCGTTCTTTAATGCCTTTAGCAATTTTGTTGTATTTCTGTTTTTTAGTTACTGTGAAAAAATGTGAAAAGTAATTATTGATTTCAGTAACCAGTGGAGTCTGTTTATTGTTTATAGTAACAGAGGACAAATGTTAATAGTTGGCGTGACCAATGATGGTTGTCACAAGAGACGATTCTAATCAGAATCATCACTAAAGTATCTTGAGAGAAAATGGTGGTGCCTGGAGTGCTTGAATCATTTACCCTATTTTTCAGGAAAGTAGAATCAACTTTCATTATATAATTAATGTCCTTGAGAAGGATAAACATTAGGTTGTTGTTCTATTACTATACTTCCTACCAAGAATTTTAATGACAACTTGTAACCAGAAAATCTGATGGGGACTTAGCTAATTCTAAATTTAGCTTAGCTACTTAATTAATTAACTTATCAAGTATTCTTAAGTGTCTTCTATGTAATAAGTATTGAGGTTTTTTTTAGAAATATTTAAGTAAATTATATGTAATCTTTGCTTTAAAAAAGCTTATAGTTCAATGGAGGGGTCAGGCATAGCTATTTACATTGCAGTGTGACAAAATTTACAATTGGAATATATACAAAATGCTATGAAAGCACAAAAATATTCCACTTCTTAGATAAGTCACATAGGAGTTTTCCAAAGTAGTGATGCTTATATTAGATGCATAAGGTTTATGTTTGAAAGTGATGCTTAAGAAAGGGTAAACCCACAGAGACTCCAAAATCTGGTCATGTATGCAGGCTGTACTGGGGGTTGCAGTAGAATTTATGCTTGGAACCGCATGCAAAGGGCCACATTCCAACATTTGGAATTCATCACCTGGGTAAAGGCAGGACAGAAGAGGCGTAATCATTAACAGTAGCTTCAGATCCTTGTCCAGAAGGATGAGCCTGAGGTCCAGAACTTTGTGTAGCACGTTCATTATCACATCTCTGGTAGAAAAAGA
Organism: Sapajus apella; assembly: GCF_009761245.1. Classification (NCBI taxonomy): domain Eukaryota; kingdom Metazoa; phylum Chordata; class Mammalia; order Primates; family Cebidae; genus Sapajus; species Sapajus apella. The sequence continues at coordinate 5,754,994 of NW_022436976.1, forward strand.
ATGTCTGGCACATATTATGCTTCTATAATACATAAATGTTGATGGAATGAACGAAATTCAACTTTAATGAAGGATAGTCATCTAAAGACAAATTTCACATTGTGTGAGAGAGCACTTTGCAACATCTGATATGTTTCCATGTTCCAATAGAAATACTGAGAGGATATGATTTCTCCTGATTTTAGAATAATTTTCATAAATTTAATTATATTAACAATCCACATCATGTACTAAGTATTTTCTCAAGTGAATCAAAGACTTTGGAGAATTCATTATTACTATGATCTTATAAAAAGCTTTTAAAATAGTGACAAATACATCAATATTTACATGAATTAAAAAGTTACATACAATGCTCCCACTGAACAGATAAGTAGAAAAGTGTTAATGAAAATCTTGGGAGTCAATGTTAATGACTACAAAAAATACAATTTTATGTATGGGGTTGCCAATTTTCCTTGTGGGTTCTGGAATCCCAAATAACTACAAAACAAAAACAAAGTGACCATCTTTATCTTGAATGTCCATTCCCCTGCTTGTATGAGATTTTTTTAAAAAGATAATTAAATAAATTTATAGCAGAGAATTTTTTAGATAATCAAACTTTAGCAAATATATATAGAGCAATTCCCTTCACCGTTGATGCAATAAGAATACGGTACTTCTGAATGAGGTTGACATTGGGACTAAAAAGAAGTTTTAAAAAGTGTGAACTTTCAACTGAATCATAAAAACAGAGGAGGCTATAGTTTGGGAATATGTATATTTTTATAACCAAATTCTTTGAAAAATACAGAATACAGGTTAAATATAATCATATTTATTTAAATATTGAATTATGGAGATATCCTTATTCCTTTGTTCATGTTGTAGACGTGGAAACATATCAAGTGCCTCAGCATATTTTTATGTTTTGTATGAGACAAGTTAAAAGGAGAAACAGATGACATGAAAGAAATCGAATGGCCTAAAACAATGACCAGTTTGTTTAGTTTAATTAGATGGTTATTAAGTTTAACAAGGAGTTATGAGGGGGTTATCCACATCTGTAGTCTTCACTCTGTTTAACAAAACCACACACATTTATAGCTTATAAATTATATTTCTTTTCAGCTATATTCTAAAATGCCTTTTTAACCCTGAAGAGAAAAAGTAAGGTAATGTGTGTTTCAAATAAAATAAAAAATTGTCATTAGGCTTTCAGATTAGTAATTTTGGAGACTGAAAAAAATACATAGCTATTGTTTATATGAGCAAACCAATATGCTTCCTGAGTAGATATACAGCTCTTCAAACTGTAGTTCAATGTATTAAGTAATATTTGGAAAAGGCCCCGTGGTTATTTGCAAACCATGTTTAGATTTAAACTTAATATTTTGAGCCCAAGAGAAGGGGATCACCATAAACTCATCTCATCTGCCAAACAGATAATACACAAGAGGATTCTGGTAGTACAGCAGTAAGGATTTTGGAACTGGCTGCCAAAGGTGATAAGACCTAAAGCAGATTTGGGGAAATTTAAATATTGCTTAATTTAACATTTAAAGTCATTAATGCAGTACAGTCATCACGGATAGGCTATAAAAGTAGAAAGTAAATATTCTGAATACTTTATATGGTTTACTATAGGTCATTTGTGAGAGAAGCTTGTACTACATTTTTGTGTTCAGTATTACAAATTTGCAAATAGCAATACCAGTGTAAATGTGATTTGTGCCTGCCATTTTGACTTTAAATATTTCCAATTAAGATAACTGATTAAATAGAAGTATAATATCTCAAACACATCTGTACCAGTGACTTTAGTCATTCCCAGATGAGAATATACATGGTAACCAGAAGAAATTTTAACCAAAATCTAATGAATGCTGATTAGAGATATAATCAGATAAAAGTGTAAAATGTAGCAAGTCATGATACTTTTTCATGCAAATATATCTGGCATTTACACAAACCCACAGATAAAGGCACTGAAATGTTGTGTTCATTCTGAGCTATTTAAATCTTAGAGCTAGAATTGCCACAAGGGATATGCTAATCTGGTATCCTGGCTGTTTTAAAGGACAGACAGTTGCCAATTCTCTTATTATATTTCTCCTGGGATGAAGACTCAAGTATCAACCTATTCACTGCTTTATAATTCTTATAGCTAAAAGGAACTTATTTTCAAATCATACTTATCCTAAATTTGTTATCCAGTTTAAAAAGTGAATATATACATTTTCAATGAGTGTCTCTACAGAATTGTTTCAAAGACATGAAAAATAAATACCATTCAAAGAACAAAAGTGAAATTAAAAACATAAAAAAACCCTTCACACCCTTCACTCTGGAATTTTAGGGCCAAATATATCTCTTGATTTATATACATTGAATTTAGGTACATTAATAATTTTATATATAACAATATTTAATAGAAAAAAGTAGCCTGTTAATGGTAGCTAATATTTAGAAAAACAATATTCCAGGTACTGCCTTAAGCATTTCGGATAAACTAGTTCATTTCACCCTAAGAAAACCCTAGGAAGAAGATACTATTATTATACTTTATAATGATGAGACCATTGTGGCATAGAGGTTTAAATTTCTCAAGTCACTACATACAGTAAGCAGTGGAGCCAACTTTCTAATCCAGCCCCTCTGAATTCAATCTGCTTTGACCACCCTAATGTACCAATTACAGGATACCAATCTCAAGAGATTTAGGGAAGATTCAATTACCTTATCCCTTTTAAGTTCAGAGGAAAAAGGCTTGTATAATAAATGCTCGATAAATATTTCTTTTTAAGATAGTGATAATGATGTGATGATTAGAGTTTGTAACCTCCTATGAATTCAATTTTTGGGTAGTGTGACTTATAAGAGAAACCTGGAGTTATCAAGAGTAAATATTTGGCAGCATTTGGCAATAACTTTGATTTAATGTTTTCTGCCATCACTGTATAAAACCATCTCCCATTTGTCAATGAGTCAGCATCTATATGATATAAAAGTATACTTACAAAGAGTGTTTAATGCTTTGTCTTAGAGAAGCTTCTATTTGACATAAGTCAGAATATTCTACTTGCATAGAAGAGTAAACATTTACGATCAACATAAAACAATTGCAAACTAATTTAGTGTCAACTGCACATGTGATTATAACTCATATTTGTATTGCTTGCCAGGCATCACATATATAGAATTCACGTCTGCATGATGTTTTAGTCTCTAAAATTCTCTCACATTCATAATTTCACTTGATCTCCAACCATCTTTATATTTAACTGCTTTTACACGTTTCTACCTGTAAATTCCATGTTCTACTTACCCTCAGCATTTCCAAAATCAAGCAGATTGCTTCCCTGCTAAAACTCAGCACTTTTTCTATATTCTTAACTGAAAAATAATGGGCTGATGGTACTTTTCTACTACTTCATAAAGTATACATATTTATTTCATTTTCTGGAAGACAGATGTCATATTTGAGATATCTCCATATTCCCATACCCAGGAAAGTTCCTAATTCCTAGTATATGCTCAGTAAATATTTATGAAATAAATACATCCCAATTCTGTAGAAGAGGAAACTGAGGCTGAGAGAAATTGACCAGTAATGTGAAATTGTGAACAGGGAAAGTGAGAGGAGAAGAATGTCAGGTTTATTATGCAAATATATCTGAAACATATGCAAGGCAACATCTAACACATTTGCAGTTGCTGCCACAACTCCTTCTTTATGTTTAGCCAAAATGTCCACCAGATAGCCATGCCAATCTGCCAGAGTCCTTATGGTAATCATCTACCACAATGATGTTTTGAAGGTATTAGAGAAATAAAAGTACAGGTAACTTTTTTGTTTTGTTTTTAACTACGTTGAGATTTCCATTCTAAGTGGAAATAGAAACAATAAAGTAACCTGCCTTCAAATAGTTACACACAGCTCTACTCAAAAACACTTTGTTGGATTGTAGGTTACAAGAACCACAAAAGAAACACCTTAGTAAATTCTGAGTAAAACAACATAATTTACTTTGGCATTGACCCTGCAAAACTGAATAGAGAAATGTCAAATTACTGTTTTTCTAAAAGCAGAGCAAAGAAGTTTTTCTTGCAACTTCTTTGCTTAGCTTTACTCCCAAATGGGAATGTGAATTAAAGTGTTAAGTGTTTCCATAACTGGGTTTAATCCCTCACTAGAGCCTTTTTGACTGGACCTTCAACAAGGGATCTGTTAATTTCTTTGAATGAGACAGAGTTCATCTATCCCTGAGGTATATACAAAATAGAAGCCAGGGTGTAAAACTTTCCTTAGTATTCTATTCATACTTTGATGGAAGAAGATATATTAATAGGTTACAAAGTCTTTCTTAACCAAAAGTGAATCTGATGTCTTTAGTATTCAAAGTTTCTGGATGTTTTGGAAGCTACCGTTGACTCCTCAGAATGTTCGCAAAATCTCTTTAAATAATTTTCAGCTTCAGGCCCTTAATCTGCAACTTGGCCTTTTTGAGCTGTTATACCAGTTGATGTACACTGACCTTTGTAATCCAAAGAAATAAAAATTAGCTTGAACTCCATCCTGTGCTTATGGGAACTTGGTACCATTCCTAACACATCTGGGGGTTCTGGTGGAGGGAGTTGACTCATGTTTCTCTCTTGCCTCATCTGGTGTGACTCTTTATATGCTGAAATATTGAAGATATAGCTAAGCCAGTCATTGAATACATTTTGTGCCATTTTCTCATTCTTTAGCCTGAACAGTGAATATAGTCATTTATTTCTTCTCAAAATAGTATTCACACAGAAATTTGTGTATCTTGCACACAAAGGCTTAAGGTGGTAAAATTTACAGCATAGCATCATATAACATAAAAATAAATACTGAAAATTAGATACCCTTTCACAAAACTCCTTTAGTCTTGCTGCCAATGACATTATGGACATTATGTCTCTTTCTCACAACCCCTCTGTGATGGTTAATTTCATCTATCAACTTTACTAGGCTATGGTGCCTAGTTTTTTTGGTGAAAGCCTAGCCCAGATGGTACTGTGAAAGTGTTTAGTAAATGTGATTAACAGTTACAATGAGTTGACTTTAAGTGAGGAAGTTATCTTGGATCATGTGAGTGGGCCTTATTCGACCAGTTGAAGGTCATAAGGATAAAAACTGAGGTTTCCAGGAGAAGAAGACATTCTGCCTTAAGACCATGACATAAAAATCATGCCTAAGTTTCCAGCCTACTAGTTTGCCCTACATTTTGGATGTACCAGCCCCCACTGTCACATTCCTTAAAATCTCTCCCTCTTGGCTACATATATGCAAAATTAGCTTAAACTATATATGCATATATATTATATATATGTGTATTAGTTTATTCTCACACTGCTATAAAGTCATACACATTACTGAGTACTTTATAAAGAAAAGAGGTTTAATTGGCTCACAGTTCCACATGGCTGAAGAGGCCTCAGGAAACTTACAATCATGGCAGAAGGGGAAGAGGCATGTCTTACATGGCGGCAATGAAAGAGAGAGAAAGAGAGTGCACAAAAGCAGGAAAAACTGCCTTATAAAACCATCAGATCTCATGAGAACTGTCACTATCTTGAGAACAGCATGGGGAAAAACTGCTCCCATGATCCGGTCACCTTGCACCTTGTCCTCCTTTGACTTGTGATTATGGGGATTATAATATGAGGTGAGATTTGGGTGGGGACACGCAGCCAAACCATATCGATATGCATATCATGTACATTTATAATATGTATACACAGACACACATATACACACATCCTATTTGTGTGTGTTAGTTCTCCCTGGAACCCCAACAAATACACTTCCTTTGAACAACTATCTCCCCAGAACTCAGTTTTTCTTATTTTTCACTGTTGTGTAAAATAGCTTTCTAATTCCTAATTTACTCTTTGCTTGCTTTTGCATGTCCAAAAACTCATTATAGCTTTCTGCTTGTCAATGGAACATTAACTCCAGGGCCCAAATGGTTTAGCGACATAGAATAACTGGTGGAGACTTTAATATTTCATTTTTCTCTTTGTGCTTCAATAGTCTCTGTGACCTCTTTATAGGAAGCTATATTGAGCTTGTTCATCTATGACTTGAATTATGCCATCTGCCTTAAAACGTGAATGTATCAACAGTTAATTTTGAATTTAAATATTTACCTTTATTATCTAAATAGCTTCTTATATAAAAATGTTTATAAACCAACTTAGCCTAATATATTCTCTGCCTCTAATCCTGAGTTCTATTTCACTTTTTCACAAACAAGATTTGTCATAACTTAGGAAAGTCATATAAAAGTATATAGGGATCAGTTAGAGAGCTATTTAATTGTAATTCTGTCATTTGCTATCTTGGCAATGTTACTTAATCCCTCTGTATGTGTATTTCTGCCTATACTAAATGGGAATAATGCTGGATTTACAAAATTTTTAGGAGCATTGAGTAAAATAACATATATAAAAATATTTTGCCTGCTTTCTAAGACAAAGTAGATAGTTAGATTTTACTTTTTGTTTTCTTAGGAGTAGATTGTGGTATGAGGAAGGAAAGAGTTGTAGAAGAAATAAATCTTCTCTGACACAAATTTTTAGTCACATTTTGTGAAAATTTTGTACATATGCAAAATAAACAGAGCAGTAAAATAAAACCCTGTATTTATCATATAGCTTCAACAATCACCAAAAAACTTCCCTCTTGTTGTTTCTCTACCTCCATCTGTTAATTTCCCACAGACTGATGATGACGATGATGATGATGGTGATGACAGTGATGGTGACGTAGGTAAAACTTGCATTCATTGAAATGCACAAATATTCACTGTATAATTTTAAACTCATCCACACCCCTTTTATGATACAGAGCATTTTTCCATGGTTCCTTCCAGTCCCTTCCTAGTCAATCTCTACTACTTACCTCCCACATACTCAGCCTGGTAACCACTCTTCTTTATCACTTTTAAAAATGTTTTTCTTAGGTTACTTTTGCCTATTCTAGAATTTCATAAAAGAATATTCATGTACCAGTCATTTTGTGGACATATTGGTTTTTTTCTTCACCAATTATTTAAGAATATTGGGTCAAAGGATAAATAAATGTCCATCACTAAAATACTACAAAACATTTTTCAAAGTGGTTGTAACATTTTACATTCCCAGCAGCAATATATGAGAATTATGATTGCTCCATATCCTTGCCAGTGTTTGATGTTTTCAAACATTTTAATTTTAGACATTATAGTGACTGCTTCATGGTATCTTATTTGGTTTTAATTTGAATTTTCCTGATAATGATTGGTCTGGAGAGCTTTATTGTGCATATTGGCCATTCATAAATCTTTCTTCAAATAGTGTCAGTTCAAATCTTTTGCATATTTTTCCAATTTGTTTATTATAAATTAAACATAACAAAATTTACCATGTCAACCATTTTTAAGTATATAGTTGAGTGGCATTAAAAACATTCATAATGTTGAACAGTCATCTCTACTATACATTTACATAACTCGTCATCTTGACAAGCTAAAAGCCTATGCCCATTAAATGATAACTCCTACCCTTCCCTAATTCCAGTCCTTGGCAACCACCATTCTGTTTTCTCTCTCAATGATTTTGATTAATTTAAGTATCTCATATAAGTGAAATCATAAAGTAATTGTCCTTTTGTAACTGACTTATTTCACTTAGCATAATGTGCCCAAGTTTCACCCAAGTTGTAGCATGTCAGAATTTAGTTATTGTATCTTTTTGTTGTATTAATATATAATATTCTTTTTAATCCCTTGTAATGTTTTTGATTTAAATTCTATTTTTTTCCTGATACTAGCATAACCACCCCTGCTTTCTTTTGGATATAGTTTGCGTGGGATATATTTTTCAATCCTTTCGCTTTAATCTATTTGTGTCTTTGGATCTAAAGTGAATCTCTTATAGACAACATATTATATCATGTTTGTTATATTTTTAAATACATATTGCCAATATCTGTCCTTTTCTTTTTTTTTTTTTTTTTTTTTTTTGAGATGGAGTCTTGCTCTGTCACCCAGGCTAGAATGCAGTGCTGTGATCTCAGCTTACTGCACCCTTTGCCTCTCAGGTTCAAGCAATTATCCTGTCTCAGCCTCTTGAGTAGCTGAGATTACAGGCATCTGCCAACATGCCCAGCTAATTTTTGTATTTTTAGTAGAGACAGCATTTTCCATGTTGGCCAGGCAGTCTTGAAATCTCGACCTTAGTGCTGGGATTACAGGCATGAGTCACTGCACTCAGCCCAATTGCTGTCTTTTGAATGAAGAATTTAATCCATTTACATTTAAAGTAGTTACTCACAACAAAAGGGGACTTCTTTCATTTCTCCATTTGTCTTCTATATAACGTATATTTTTGTCCTCAATTTTTTTGTATTACTATTGTATTTTTTGTTTTTGTAGTGAAACATTTAAATTCTTATTTCCTTTTGCGTTTATTCTTCTCTAGCTATTTTCCTTGTGGTTACCATTGGAATTACACTTAAAATCCTCAAGTTATAACACTATAATTTCAATTTTGGACTTTTACTAGCCAAACTTCAATAACATAGAAAAACTCTGCTCCTTTAACAGTTCTGTCCCTACCTATTTCAGTTGCTGATGTCCAAAAATTGCATGTTTATATATTGTATACCAAAAGACATACACCAATAATTTTTAAATACATTAGTCTCTTAAATTATGTGGAACACAAAATGTAGAGTTATATAAACCAAAGTTAAATAATACTAACTTTTAGACTACTGATGGTTTTTTTTAAAAAAGTGTGTTTCTTAAATAATGTATACAAAATAGAGTTACAAACCATTGTGTCAAGCTTTTATAATTTCCCCTCATGTTTACCTGTATTGACATCTTTATTTCTTCCTGTGGCTTCAGAGTACTGTATAGTGTCCTTTTATTTTATCTTTCAGGACTCCCTTGAACATATCTTTCAGAAAAGTTCTAGTAATAATTAACTTCCTCAGCTTCTGTTTATCTGGGAGTGTCCTAATTTCTCCCTCAATTTTGAAAGATAGTTTTGCTGGCTATTAAATTTTTTCCCTTTTTTTTTTTTAATTTTGCACTGTGTGTATATTAGCCCCCTGCTTTCTGATCTCCAAAATTTCTAGTGAGAAATCTACCATCTTATTTAAAATCCCTTGTATGTGAGAAGATGCTTCTCTCTGGATTCTTTCAAGAGTTTCTCTTTGTTTTTAGTTTTTCAAAGTTTGATTATTATGTGCCTTGATATGAGATTCTTTGAGTTAATCTTACTTAGAGTTTGCTGAGCTTCTTGAATGTTTATATTCATATCTTTCATCAAATTTGGGAATTTTCAGCCATTATTTCTTCAAATATTCTTCTTGCTTTGTTCGTTGTCTCTTCTGGGATTCCCATAATGTATATATTATATATTAGAACCACTGATAGTGTCCCACAGGTCCCTTGGGCTCTGTTCATTTTTCTTAGTTCTTTTTCTTCTTGTTTCTCAGACTTCAAAATTTCCATTGTAATACTTTCAAATTTTCTGATCCTTCTACCTGCTTAGATCTGCCTTTTAATCCCCCCTAGTAAATTTTTAATCTTAGTTATTGTATTGTTCACCTTGATAATTTATTTTTGGCTTCTTTTTTTTTAATCACTTTATTGATAGTTTCAACTTTGTTTATGTTTGTTTTCTTAATTTTCTCTATATATTCCTTTAGTTTTTTGATCACTGTTAATATGGTTGTTTTGAAGTCTTTGTCTAATATATCTGCCATCAGTCTTTTTCAGAAAGTTTCTGTTGACTTGCTTGTATTTTTTAATGGGCCATAGTTTACTGTTACTTCAAATGTCTTGCAATTTTTGGTTGAAAATTGGACATTTAAATATAATAATTTGGTAACTCTGGATGTCAGATTCTTTCCTTTCTCATAGGTTTGCTGATTTTTGTGACTGTTTTTATTTTTAAATAATAAATTTAATTTCTTTTGCAGATATAGTGCTATTATTTTAATTAATATTGTGCCAATTTCTAAGTTGTATTTTTCAAGTAATTTGTCCCATCAGTCTCAGCTGCCATATTTATTTACATAAGTTGGTTCCTAATATTTTCTTATGATCCTTATACTATAGGATTTCTAATGACAACTCTTTTCATTGCTGATATTGGTGCTTTGTTTTTTCTCTCTATTACTTGATCATGCTTTCTAGTAGTTTATCAATCTTACTGACTTTTTAAATGTACTCCTGGGGAGGGTCTTAAAACCTTCAAATATGAATGTTATTTCACTAATATTCCTTTATATTAGTTTTTACTTCATATATCTGGATGCTGTTATGTATGTGTATATATATATATATATATAATTTTGTCTTCTTGGTATAGTAAGAATTATTATTAAGAACTGTCCTTTTTTTCTGGTAACATTTCTTTTCTTGAAGACTATTTTATTATTAAAATAACATTCAATTTCTTATGCTTACTCTTTTCATGGTTTATCTTTCTTTCTCCTTTTACTTTTAACCTAATGTATCTTTAGACTTAAAGTGCTTTTTTAAATACAACAAATAGATAGGTCTTACATTTTTTATACAGTTTGACAGCCTCATTTTTTAAATCAAGACTGAAACATTTTTTTAAATTAGAGTGTTTTATAATAGACAATTTCTATGTAATGTAATTACCAATATGACTGTATTAAGGTAGGAGGATTTGCTTTTTATTCCCCCTCTTGTGTCATGAGTTTTTGTTTCTCTGCTCCTCTTTTCCTGTGTTTATTTTAGGTTTTGTATTGATTTGGATTTTTAATTGCCTTTTAGCTCTCTATATATTTGTATTATTTTTAATGATTTCTCTGGGGCTTTAAATATGCATTTTTTATCACAATCAACTTAACGTTACTATTTTACTTCTTTCTATAGAGTTTAGGAAACTTGCAACTTTATATATTTCTTTTCTCCCAATTCTTCTTCTTCTTAACATGTCATGCTCCATCAGTCTGAAATATTTTTTTCTTGTCCTGAAGTTTGTGGCCTGACAGTTTCTTTTGACAAGTAATTGTCATTTGTATTATTGTTGCCCTATGTTTAATGTGGTTGTTTTACTTTTGCTGCTTTCAAGCTTATGAGTTTATCTTAGTACTTCAGCAGTTGGACTATGATTTATTAAGATGTGATTTTCTTTTTATTTAAACTTCTTGGGTTTTTTTGAGTTTTGGGGTCTGTTGATGATTTTCAAAATTTGGGAATTTTTAAAATCAGGTTTTTTCTGTTATAATTTTTTCTTTCTGGGACTCTATTTGCATTGACATTACATGACTAGATATTCTACAAGCCCCAAATTATGTTCATTTTTCTTTAACCTTTTTAAATCTTTATTCTTCTTACTAGATAATTGCTCCTGATTTATTTTCAAATTCACTGACCCTTTCTTCTTGTATTTCTAATCTATTAAGCCTATGAAGTAATTTTTAAAATTTTGAGATACTGTTTTTTTTTTAGTTCTAGAATTTCTAATTTTCTTTTGTTGGTTTCTATTCTTCTGCTGCAATTTCTCATCGTTCATGTTGTGTAATTTCTTTCTGAATTTGTGGACATCTTTCTTACAGGTTTATTAAAAATCTTTGCTAATTACAATATGTAGGTCTTCTCAAAGAGGTTTTTTTATTGACTGTCAGAGGAAGTATGAGTAATATTTTTCCTTTTTAAAATTTGCATGTCTTATGAGTTTTAACTGTATTCTGGACATCATAAATAAATCATTGTAGAGCCTCTTGATTCTGTGACATGTCTCTGAAGAATGACCTGTAGTTGACTTGACTAGACTGAGTCTGTATAATCATTCTCCTCTGAGGTCTGTAGAAATCTACATTTATGTTCATGTATTGGAGATTTCAGCTTCTGTTTTTAATTTTTCATGCTGTTGAGGTCTTTGACATGAATATATATTGTAGTTGTCCGTCAAAGATTTGTGTTGATTTTATATGCATGTATTGAGGCTTACTCCTACAGCTCCTTTCCTCCTGGATTTCCCCATAATTGTCTGAATGGTCTGCCATTACAACCTCTCTTCTCTTACTGTTTGAGTTTCCAAGGCTACAGTATTCTGCCCTGGAGCCAACTGCAGATTGAGGTTGACCTAAGATAAAGACTGCAAACTTTCACATCTTACTAGTTTCTGATTATTGTTCAATAGTAGAATCCTCTCTAGATTCCAAATGTTTTTCGTGAGTCTCCAGTACCATATAATGTTGTTAAATAGTTTGTTTAGGTTTTTTAAATAATTTGGAGGATTGGTCTGAGTAACCTATTTAAATAGGACTTGAAGCTGGAAACTAAAGTAAGTGATTTGTAAGTTATTTCACAACCTCAGAGACCAATTATTTTATTGCCGTTTTACACGTGAAAAAACCCTAAGACGGCTGGGTGTGGTGGCTCATGCCTGTAATCCCAGCACTTTGGGAGGCCGAGGCGGGCTGATCACGAGGCTGGGAGTTCAAGACCAGACTGGCAAACATGGTGAAACCCCATCTCTACTAAAAAATACAAAGATTAGCTGGGTATAGTAACTCGTGCCTATAATCCCAGCTACTTGGGAGGCTGAGGTAGGAGAATTGCTTGAATCGGGACCTGAGAAGCGGAGGTTGCAGTGAGCCAAGATTGAGCCACTGCACTCCAGCCTGGGCTACAGAGTGAGACTCCATCTCAAAAAAGAAAAAGAAAAGAAAAAACTCTAAGACATAAAAAGATTATTGTAAGTTATTTTAACAGTACTATGCTGGGTAATTCAAAGAGTGCAAACTTGTGCTGAAAAACTTGAATTCAGAACACAAGGCTGGAAAAATAGGGTGACCAACTTGGAGCACTGCTGTCACATAACTCAAGTGCCAACTGCCTGCAGTCTCTTAGTGCCTCAATTCTTTCAAATAAATCACCAAGCCTGCAAAATGTGCTGTAGTTTCATTTGAACAGTAGCTATATCTTGTTTTGGTTAAAACATTCACAAAATCTGTTATAAAAGAAAGTGTGATATCTGTGAACCTCCAGGATCTGGGATAAGTACTTGCAGCATGAGAAAGGAAGTTGATCTCAGGAAACTGGACTGTAGCTAGAAAGGTGTCAGTAAAACATTCATTGAACCAACATTTATGAATATTGCATGTATGGTAACCAGAATATGTTAGGGGCTGGAAATAATGAATTAGATACACCCTCCAGTTAATCACAGTTTAGTGAGGAAAGGCAGACATAAAAATAGATTACTATATGGTGTGATAAATGCTATCTTGACATGCTAGCTGGGTGCTATGTATGTGTACATAGGATAGATACCTAACCTAGTCTGTGAGGTTAATAAAGTATTTGAGGTCTAAGCTGTGTCTTGAAGTTTACTCTAGGTGATAACAGTGAAGGAGTATTTCAGACTGTAGAAGGATCCTACAGGAAGATTTAGAAGTGTGAAGCTAAGTAGCATGTTTTAAGAACTAAAATAATTTCTGCATAGTAAATACTAGAGATGGAGGGGTTAGTGATAAGAGATAAGACAGGAAACACTTCAGAAGGCTTTTCATGGCATGCTAAGGAGTGTGAACTTAAAGACCCTGGAGATTTATCCAAGTGATTTGATCAGATATGACTTTTATAAAGATCACTCTGCTTTCTGAGTAAAGCATAGATTGGAAGGTGAAAACATTTCAGAGAAGGAGTTTGGTTTATATGTGTTTTTAGTAACTCAGATAAGAAATGATGGGGCCTGGGTCTAAGGAAGTGGTAATGGGATGGGATACAAGGTAGATATTGGAGGTATAACATACAAATATTAAACAAGTAGAAGGTTAGGGAAAGGGAGGAGACACAAAGGATTTAAATAAGGCTTTGAGGTATTTAAATTAGCTTATATTATCCAACCTAAGCTTTAAATTTGAATTGCCTTTCACATTAAAAAAAAAAATTGGATCTCTTCATTTTTCTTCATCCATAGCTGTTACACTCTAGCAATACCTAAGAATTTACTTGAGTCCTTAAGGTTAAAACAGGGTGATCTGGGAATCATATACATAAGTACATAATACACTTGTGTATGTATGTGTGTATAGCGTGGTAGATTTGGGTGAGAGTTTCAACCTAGAATCTGGCTCCAATTTTATGAGCAATTATATCTGCAAATAATTTCAAGAAGTGCAAATCAAATACACAAACTGGATAATTTAACACCAAACAGCATACCCAAGGAAAAATTAGCAAACACCATTTTGCTGATCCTTTGTACAGCAGACTCAATGGAATGAGTAAATAAATGGAAGTAAGAAGAAATGAATGGAGTCCCAGCTTTGCCAAAGCCACTCTGTATTATGTTATGCAGGTGATAATAATTTATAGAACACAGGTCCTCCGTTCTTAAAGTAATGAGAACTTGATTTCTTTTTAGGACTAACTCCGGATTTAAAACTTCTCTAAGGGTTTCCTGAATAAATGAGTTTACTGGTGCTGCCATCACCCTAAATACTAGAAGAGAGGCAAATATTTCTGGCACTGAAATGTAGGAAAATTAATATTATATACCATTATATCAAATTATTATATATAATTACATGCAAAAAAGTAATGTAGAAAAAAACCCAAGTTTTCATAGTTGAACTTGAGCCATAGAACAACCCTTTACTACCCATTGATCTGTCTACTCTTTAGCATTCATTTAGAAATCTTTTTCAAAGTAATTTGAAACACTCAATTTTAAGTATAAAAGTCTTGCATTTTTGACTTTAAACAATAAAATTCATAGGCACTTGAGGCTTATAAATTAGAAACATATGTCAAATGACAACAAAATGTAGATCCAAAATGCATTCATTAAATGGTATAAGTAGTAATACTACATATGACCCCTTGAATAATTTTATAAGGAGAAAATCAATAATACAGTAAAATATAGAGTACTGTACTTAGGTAATTTTATTCATTTTCACATTCTAAAATCTTAGTCCTATGTCCATGTTCATAGGCATAAGATTAAATAAAATGCAAACATATGTACTATATCTATAACACAGAGATTATTGACCATAATTTACATTAAAACAATAATTAAACATTTAGTAGAAAAATCTTTAAAAAGCCAAACATATAACTGATTGACTGACAGTGAGTTTTTGATTTAAAAACTATGATTTTGAATCCTAAATAAATTTTTTACCACTTTACACAACGTTAGAGAAATCACTTCATCTTTCTCAACCTCATTCCCATCTGTAAAATGAGGATTACAGTATCACCAAAGTTTGTTGTAAAGATTTAATCAAATCATTTACATAAATATGTTGGATGATATAAAAGATTATTCATTGCAATTAACAGAAAACCTATACTTTTTTTGCTTAAAAACTAAAAAAATTATAAATTTAAATAACTGGAAAGTATAAGAGGTTGAAATGATTCAGGTGCACTCAAACATTCAACCTATATAATCAAGAATCTATCTTTAATGTAATTCTTCTAACTTTTTTCTGTTTTAACTTCATTTTCTGTCCAGTTTATTTCCGTGAGGTAGCAGAGAGAGAGAGAGCCACAAACATCCCTGAGCTTAAAGCTTTTTGTTTTTTTTTAATCACTATTTTAAAGAAAACAAATATTTTACCAGTAATTTCAGCTGATTCCTGGGGCTAACTTGCATGTCTGCACTAGGGCCACGTACAAGCTATTGTCTCATAAGTGTAAGTTTTCTGTTAATTGCAATAAATAATCTTTTATATCCAATCATATCCAACATAATCCAACATATTTATGTAAATTATTTAATTAAATCTTTACAACAAACTTTGGTGAGTGATACTGTAATCCTCATTTTACAGATGGGAATAGGGTTGAGAAAGATGAAATGATTTATCTAAGGTTGTCTAAAGTAGTAAAAAATTTATCAGTGGGACACAGTGGCTCACATTTGTAATCCCAGCATTTTGGGAGGCCAAGGCAGGTGGATCACAAGGTCAACAGATCGAGACCATCCTGGCTAAAATGGTGAAACCCCATCTCTACTAAAAATACAAAAATTAGCTGGGCGTGGTAGTGTGCACCAGAAGTCCCAGCTACTCGGGAGGCTGAGGCAGGAGAATTGCTTGAACCTGGGAGGTGGAGGTTGTAGTGAGCCAAGATCATGCCACTGTACTCCAGCCTGGCGCCTGGTGACAGAGCAAGACTCTGTCTCAAAAAAAAAAAAAAATTAGGCTTCAAAATCATAGTTTTTAAATTAAAAACCCACTGCTATTCAATCAGTTATATGTTTTTATATGTTTGGCTTTTTAGTTTTTCCCAGTGAATGTCTAATTACTGTTGTCTTGTTTCAATATAAATTATGGTCAATAATCTTTGTGTTATAAATAGAGTTGACTGGTTGAACAGATAAACTTATGTGCTACAAATGAGTGGAGGTAGTTTTTTGGTAATGAGAATAGACTTTGCAGCCTTTCTATAGAGCTTATAATTAATAAATGATCTCAGCTGCTATGTTTTGAAACCCATTCCTGAATTTGTATCAAGGCTACACCTCTCACCTCTCACAGGCTGCTTCCAATAATGAGTGAGTGTGGTAGAGATACCAAGACAAACCAGTTCCTAAGAGGGAAATAACTCCTGTGTTGGCCCACAATAGCTTAAGAAAGTCTCTATTGCTTTGTTGAATCTGTCACTACACAGCCAAATATGACACTTCTACCTAACATTTGCTCCCCGCTTTCTTCACTCTGTGTTCAGACTTAGTTAGTAACCTGATGACTTGCTCAGTCATTCCTGGCTCCCTTCCTATTTCCTTTCACAAGGGATTTTTCCTAATAAAATCCTTGCACATTTAACTCGGTTTTGGCATCTACTTCTTGGAGTACCTAAAGTAATATAGGTACTTACAGAGTGGAAAAAAGGGAGGTTCCATTTTACGCTAACGTTGTATACGGTATGGGAAGGCAAAAACAATGTGTGTCCTTTACAGGGGTATTTAAATCTATAAAACAGTCAATGATAGAGTATTTAATTTTGAGAGTTTTACTCTATATTTATTTGGGTATAACCTAGGCTAAATTTATGACCAGAAGTGTGTGGTAGTTAGGATTTAAAATATTAAATTTCATATAAATACATAATGAATTATTGTATAGTATAATTTAACTAAGAATATTTTTGTTCCATCTTTGAATAACTAAATGAATCCAGTATTATTGTAAAGATACTCAACTATCACTGAGTGCAGTGATTCTCAAACCAGAGTACAAAAGAACTACCTGAGAGTTTTCCAACATATAAATCTTTATCTAGACTTATTGAGTCAAATTTTTCAGAAACAGCCTTTCCATAAGTATTTTCAAAATTTTCACCATGCAACTCCAATACATAATTCTGGCTAAGATGTCCTGGTCAAATGAGCATCTTTGTATTCTAGGCGAATAAACTAAGAATTTTAAAATGATTTCTCCAAAACAGTATATCTATAAAGTGATTCAATTAGAAGTACAAACATTTTACCTCCTGACTCCCCATCCATTGCTCTTTCCTATTTCAAATCATGAACATGGACTGGATTCATGTATCAGCTTAGGTTCTTCTTACCGTCTGTACTCTACCCTCATACGTCACCAAACTGCTATTTTGCATCTTCTATAAATCTGTCTCACTTAGGGCCTTTGAAGCTGCTTTATTAATTTTTTTTAAGTTTATGGAATACAATTGATCACCATCTTTTTACAAAATAAATACATGGATTTAATTTACTGAATCTCCTAAACTTCAACTAATTTTTTTATTGCCAAAAAGGTTTATCCTAACTACATAATATTTTTATGAGTAAAGGCATTTTACCTCTCAAGGGCATTATGTCTTACTTCCCATCTCTTCCAATCTTGCCTTGCTCCCTTCTCAGAAAATTAAAACTGTATCAGATGCTTGTCAATGACAGAGGATGCACTACATGGCTCCTAAAATAGAAGACCACAACTGTCTAAGAGTCGGGTGTATATGTACACATAAAATTTGCTGCACAATGCGCATTATCCTTCTTTCTCTTTGTCTTCTGATTGTTTTCCTCCTTCTCAAAGACTGAGGTAGAATGACTGACCTAGATCTGTGCTACTCAAAGTATGGTCTCTGGAGATAACATCAGTACTCCCTGGGGAATTGTTAGAAATACAGAACTTTGAGTCCTATCCCTGACTTCCTAAATCTAAATCCCTGGGGTCAGGAGTCAGGAATTTGTCTTTAATCAAATAGCTGATTCTTATGTGACTGAAATATGAGAAGGATTGGTCTGGATCCTGGTAAATAAAAACATTTATTAAAGGTGATAAAATTTCATTCCTGTTATAAATTGGTGAAGATTTTGGCTGGATTATATCTGTGTCTTAGAGAGGCAGAACTTAAGGGCAATGGGCTAGGATATTTGGTGAAAGAAATCTCTAAACAGCAAAATGTTGAAGGAGCTGTTTGGCTTCTCTTAACTGTTCATAGTAAAATGCAAGAAGAGAAAAACAATTAAAATGTAAGACAATTAAAGTTGGAATTTATTATTAAAGGGGAAACAACATAAAAATTTGGGAAATTCTGTCTAGCCATGTAAAGAATTAAAAAAGGATGTTTAGGAGAGAAAACCAAGGGTATGGTCAAGAGCCCATTTGATAAGATTAGTAGACGTAGGAGGAACAAGGTGTCATTCATCAAGACAATGGGAGAATGACTCACAGACATTTCAAGGATCTTAGAAGCTGCCACGCCAATTATAGGCCCAGCCTGCCAAGGACTAGAGGGAAGAATGGTTTTGAGGGAGGTTCCCAGGACACCTATGGGACCTTGGGGCTCATTGCCCAGGGCTGTCTCAAGTCTCTTCTCCCCAGATTCTGGAACAGCACTCGCCAGCCACACCAGATGTGGCTCAAGTGGCCTCAGGTATGAATTGGGCCACAGCTCTGAGGGACACAAGCAGTAAGCCTTGATGGTGTGTCCATATGGTGCTAATTCAACAGGCTTGCAGAGTGAATGAGCTGTGGGGGAATGACTACCTTTACCTAGATTTCAGAGGATGTCTCAGCCTTAGGGCAGGCAGTGACTTGCTGCAGTAACAGAGCTGCTGCAGAGAACTACCACAAGGGCAACATCTAGCAGGGAAGGAGACAGGGAAGCTCTCAAGATTCCAGACCTGTAGGGCCACCAGCATGCAACACCAGGCTTGGACAACTGCAAGCACTCAATACTAACCTGTGAGAGCTGCTGTGTGGATTGCACCCAGCAAAGCCACAGGGATAAGGCTGTCTAGCCACTGGCGACCCAACCCATGCCCCAGTGTGTCTGGAAGGTGGGACATGGAGTCAAAGAAGATTATTCTCAAGCCCAGGATTTAATGTTATTTCTCCTGTTTTCATTTTTAGATCTGCTTAGGATCTGTTACTTCTTTTTCTTTCCTATTGCTGTCTCTCAAAATGGTCCTGTCTCTCCTGTGCTGGTCCCATTATTGTATTTTGGAAGTGCATGACTTTGATTTCACTGGCTCAC
Source organism: Sapajus apella (assembly GCF_009761245.1). NCBI lineage: Eukaryota > Metazoa > Chordata > Mammalia > Primates > Cebidae > Sapajus > Sapajus apella. The sequence goes on from NW_022436976.1 coordinate 5,774,514, forward strand.
AATTGGAGAGCAGTTTACCTCAGGATGAATTTTACCTTGAGTGTCACCCATACGTAATTTAGATGTCTGGGTAGAATTTTGAGTTCATGCCAGAGCAAGTTAAGACTTTGGGGGCTACTGGGACAGAACAAATATATCTTCGCACATGAGAAAGAGGAATTTTATGGGGCCTGAAGCAGAATACTATGGTTTAAATGTGTCCTCTCTAAAATTCAGGTGTTGGAACTTCAAGGCCAAAGTGATGGTATAAAAGGTGAAGCATTTAAGAGGTGATGAGCTCATGAGGGTTTCTCTCCTCATAAATGGGGTCCCCTTATCAAAGAGCTTGACAGAGGGAGTTATCCCTTTTGCCCTTATTCCTTCTGCCATATGAGTACACAGCATTCCCCCTGTCTGAAGGAGGATACAATATTCAAGATACTGTCTTAGAAAAAAGACTGGATCTTCACCAGTCAAAAGATCTGCCAATGCCTTTGTCTTGGACTTCTCAGCCTCAGAACTGTGACAAAATAAATTTCTGTTCCTAATAAATTACCCAGTCTGTGTCATTTTGTTATAGCAGCACAAATGGACTAAGACGTGGAACACGTAAAAAGTTTTAAGGAAATGGAGCCATTAGTTGAGTGTTTTTGGACATGTTGTTTAACATTCCTAAGCTCTGTTTAACTATTTCTAACAAGATATTTATAGAACATGTCTCAGACTGTTGTTTTAAGATTTAAGATTAAGCTTTCAGCTTATGTATTTCAAGATCATTCTTCCCTGAATATACTGAAACAACTAAAAATATCCATGCATTGTTAAACGCTGCTGAAAAACAGAGAAGGCCATCCATAATCAATTAACAGGATATTTTCAAACATTTCTGTAAGAAATAAAGAGATGGAATTGGACCAAAGAAATGATCTATGGTGTTTTATTCACCTTCTGCAAACAATGGGGTTTACCTGTACGGTATTTGTTAAGATTTCACCACCAACCAATTAAGAATTTTAAAGTAAGACAGAAAGACTGACTTGGAATAAAAAAAAAAAAAAAAGGCAGGTCTGGTGGAAAATTCATATGCTGTCTTTTTCTGCTTCTCTCATAATTGTATGAACCAGATTTCCAAAAACAGAAAACTTCTAACATATTTTCTCAGCAAGAATTTAGAAGGCATTCTATTCATAAAAATAAATTGAGATTTATTTTTCAATATAAAACTAGGCTTTTCAAATTAAAAATTTATTTTAAATAAAAATGTAGTTTTAAATTAAAATTTAAAAACTTAGTAAAAGCAATAAACTAGAACTGAATACTTTGGACAAGTGAATCAATGAATTAGATGAGTTTAATAATTATCCCACAACTCAAGGAACATGATTAATAAAAAAATGGAGATGATGACAAAAATCAAAGACATGGAAGAACAATTCATATATCCCAAGAATATATGTGAGGTCTTTAATGAGGATACAGTAGTGCATATAGAAGAGAAACATTATCAATTTAATAATGCATAATAAAATAATAACAAAGACAATGTTCTTTAGTTGTGCACTTCTTCAGGAGAACCATTAGCAATTAGCAAAAAGAGACCTACACTTAAGCATATCCTGGTAAAATAAAAAACTGGGAATAATAACATAAAATCAAAGTTGTCTAAAGAAAATTTAGAAGATGTAGAGTAGGTAAGAAATAGAGTTAAAACATTTGAAGAGGCAGCTAAATTCTCTCCTCTTTAATAAGATTATGTCTGTATCTGTGTAGGGTGCTGATGCTAGGTCGTTTCATAAATTCGCTAGTGGCTCTTGCACCTGTCACAGATTTTGGCCACAAGGTGCCTAAAATCTTGGTCCAACACAGGCCAATCTGCAAATTTGCTTAGCAAGTTTACCTTATCTTAGTTTGTTTCTTAGCTGAGTTACTAGAAGCATAATGGAGAGTGAAAGACTCTGTAAGACGGTTATTTTTTTACTCACCTATGGCTAACTTCCTAATTTAAAAATTCTCTCTTCAAAAATCTTATCCATCACGATCAAGTAGGCTTCATCCCAAGAATGCAAGGCTGGTTGAACATATGCAAATCTAAAAACATAATCCATCACATAAACAGAACCAAAGACAAAAACCACATGATTATCTCAATAGATGCAGGGAAGGTCTTTGACAAAATTCAACAGCCCTTCATGCTAAAAACTCTCAATAAACTAGGTACCGATGGACTGTATCTCAAAATAATAAAAGCTATTTATGATAAACTCATAGCCAATATCATACTGAATGGGCAAAAACTGGAAGCATTCCCTTTGAAAACAGGCACTAGACAAGGATGCCCTCTCTCACCATTCCTATTCAACATAGCATTGGAAGTGTTTTAGCCAGAGCAATCAGGCAAGAAAAAGAAATAAAAAGGGTATTCAACTAGGAAAAGAGGAATCAAACTGTCTCTATTTGCAGACGACATGATTGTATATTTAGAAGACCCTATCGCTTCAGCCCAAAATCTCCTTAAGCTGATAAGCAACTTCAGCAAAGTCTCAGGATACAAAAATCAATGTGCAGAAATCACAAGCATTCCTATACACCAATAACACCCAAATCATGAGTGAACTCCCAGTCACAATTGTTACAAAGAGAATAAGATACCTAGGAATACAACTAACAAAGGACCTCTTCAAGGAGAACTACAAACTACTTGTGGGGATTACTCCCATGTAAGGCCCCCTAATGTGTGGGCCTCACCAGACTGTGAGCTTGAGCCCAAACACAGTTTCCTGCTGGAGGCAGTCAAGCTATGGGAAAGAAGGAACTAAGAAATGACTGATGTTCTGACTGCAATGACGCTTGGGCAAAGGTCGTGTGGTTTTGTCAGACATTATGTCTCCACTAGGCCTCTGCATGACCTTTACGACTTTACTTTTCAAGAAGTTTAACTTTATCTGCATGACTGCCTTGAACCCTAGATAATGACTTTATGGCTTAGCTTGTGACTCTTAGGTATTGTTATTTATAAAAGTGTGTTTTGGTAAAAACAGATAAAGCATACCACCTGCCCACTTTTATGATCCTTGAATGTCATGTTTAAGATTGTTTTCATGATCTTATATTTTATAAATTTCCATTCCTCTCATTGTTGATTGTGTAAACACCTTTGATCTTAAGGTATATATTGAGACCCTGGACAAAAATAAATTCGCTGTTTAGGCATTGCATTTTCAGTCCTCCAGACCCCAGGTTTTCTGTCTCTCTTTATTTCTGCATGCCCTCTCTTTCAGGTTGGGACCCTCTTGCTGGCCAAGACTCCCCGGCGGATCTTCTGTCACCCACACCACTGCTCAAGGAAATAAGAGAGGACAGAAACAGATGGAAAAACATTCCATGTTCATGGATAGGAAGAATCAATATTGTGAAAATGGCCATACTGCCAAAAATAATTTATAGATTCAATGTTATCCCCATCAAGCTGACATTGACTTTCTTCACAGAAATGGAAAAAACAACGTTACATTTCATATGGAACCAAAAAAGAGCCCACATAGCCAAGACAATCCTAAGCATAAAGAGCAAAGCTGAAGGCATCATGCTACCTGACTTCAAACTATACTACAAGGCTACAGTAATCAAAACAGCATGGCACTGGTACCAAAACAGAGATATAGACCAATGGAACAGAGCAGAGGCGTTGGATATAATGCCACACATCTACAACCTGCACCTGATCTTTGACAAACCTGAAAAAAAGAAGCAACGTGGAAAGGATTCCCTGTTTAATAAATGGTGTTGGGAAAACTGGCTAGCCATGTGCACAAAACTGAAACTGAACCCCTTCCTTACACTTAAACAAAAATTAACTCCAGATGGATTAAAGACTTAAACATAAGCCCTAATACCATAAAAATCCTAGAAGAAAACCTAGGCAATACCATTCAGGACATAGGCATAGGTAAGGACTTCATGACTAAAACACCAAAGGCAATGGCAACAAAAGCCAAAATAGACAAATGGGATCTAATTAAATTTAAGAGTTTCTGCACAGCAAAAAGAAACAAGCATTAGAGTGAACTGCAAACCAATAGAATGGGAAAAAATTTTTGATATCTACCCATCTGACAAAGGGCTAATATCCATAATCTACAAAGAACTAAAACAAATATGTAAGAGAAAAACAGCCCCATCAAAAAGTGGGCAAAGAATATCAACAGACACTTTTCAAAAGAAGATGTTTATGCAGCCAACAAACATACAAAAACATGCTCATCATCACTGGTCATTAGAGAAATGCAAATCAAAACCATGGTGAGATACCATCTCATGCCAGTTAGAATGGTGATCATTAAAAAATCTGGAGACAACAGATGCTGGAGAGGATGTGGAGAAATAGGAACGCTTTTACACTCTTGGTGGGAGTGTAAATTAGTTCAACCATTGTGAAAGACAGTGCGGCAATTCCTCAAGGATCTAGAAATAGAAATACCATTTGACCCAGCAATCCCATTACTGGGTCTATACCCAAAGCATTATAAATCGTTCTATTATAAAGACACATGGACAGGAATGTTCATTGTGGCACTGTTTACAATAGCAAAGATTTGGAACCAACCCAATTGCCCATCAATGATAGACTGGATTAAAAAAAATTGGCACATATACACCATGGAATATGATGTAGCCATAGAAAAGAATGAGTTCATGTCCTTTGCAGGGACATGAATGAAGCTGGAAATCCTCATTCTCAACAAACTGACACAAAAACAGAAAACCAAATGCCGCATATTTTCACTCATAGGTGGCTGTTGAAAAATGAGAACACATGAATACAGGGAGGGGAACATCACACACTGGGGTCTTTTGGGGAATGGGGGGCCAAGGGAGGGAAGGCAAGGAGTGGGGAGACTGGGGAGGAATAACATTGGGAGAAATACCTAATGTAGATGACGGTGGGATGGAGACAGCAAACCACCATGGCATGTGTGTACCTATGTTACAGTCCTGCATTATCTGCACATGTACCCCAGAACTTAAAGTATAATAAAAAAATTATCTCTTAAGGATACTATGTTGATTGCAAAGTTTTTCTATACTTTGAGAAGTGAGGAACACTAAGGATTTTCTATAAACATGTCCAAGTATGAACTATCATCTCACTTTTCTGCCTTTTAAGGGAAAGGGAGCCACATGATCTATGCCCTGTTAATTTCCTTTCTCTGTCTCGTGCATGGCTTCAGATACTCTTATTGTTATTGGTGGGATTATCTTCTTCCTTTTCCTTTAATTTGGGTGGTGCAAACTTTTCAGTTTGTTACCTTTGAAACTTTTCTTCTTTGGCAATGAGCCTCAATAGTCTTAACATCAGTTGATAGCTCGTTGTTTTGATTTGCATTTCTCTGATGATGAGTGATTTTTTTTTCATGTTTGTTGGCTGCATGTATGTCTCCTTTTGAGAAGTATATTTATATCCTTTACCCACTTTTTAATGGGGTTGTTTGCTTTTATTCTTGTAAATTTGCTTAAGTTCCTTGTGGATGCTGGATATTAGACCTTTTTCAGGTGGATAGATTGCAAGCATTTTCTCCCATTCTGTAGGTTGTCTGTTTGCTCTGAACCATAATGAGATACCATCTCATACCAGTGAGAATAATGATTATTAAAAAATCAATAGACAACAGATGTTAGCAAGGTTGGGGAGAAATGCTTTTACACTGTTAGTGAGAATGTAAATTAGTTCAACCATAGTGGAAAACAGTATGGTGAGTCCTCAAAGATTTAGAACCAGAAATACCATTTGACCCAGCAATCCCATGGCTGGGTATATACAAAAAGGAATATAAATCATTCTATTACAAAGATACATGCATGCGTATGTTCATTGCAGCACTATTCACGAAAGCATATACATGGAATCAGCCCAAATGCCCATCAATAGATTGCATAAAGAAAATGTGGTACATATACACCATGGAATACTATGCAGGCATAAAAGGGAATGAGATCATGTCCTTTGCAGGGATGTGGATGAAGCTGGGAGCCATCATCCTTAGCAAACTCAGCAAACATCCTCAGCAAACACAGGAACAGAAAACCAAACACCACATGTTGTCACTTACAAGTGGGAGCTGAACAATGAGAATACATGGACACAGGGAGGGGAACAACATACACTGGAAACTGTCAGAGGAGGGTGGGGAGATAGAGAGCATCAGGAAAGATAGCTAATGCAAGCTAAGCTTAATACCTAGCTGATGGGTTGATAGGTGCAGCAAACCACCATGGCAAAGTTTACCTGTGTAACAAACTTGCACGTTCTGCACATGTACCCCAGAACTTAAACAACTGAGGAAAAAATTTTTCAGGAAATAAAATACGTATCAATTCAATTTTTTCAAAATGTTATTTCCTTTACTTCAGTTATTCTAAAGAATATAAATAAAGCAATTTTTGTGACATCACTATTATCAACTTAAAAAGATAACAAAGTGTCCTTTACTAATAGATTGGAAGAGAAAAAAACACATTAATATGAGAAAGAGTATGCAGTAATATTTAGTACATAATATATATTCTAAATCATTTTCCACTGGTAAAACCCTAGAAACATACTACCTCAAAATTAGAATTAGAAAAATATAGGCATCATAAAAGCAACCCTCTAAAGTTGTTATAAAAGTGCTTACTAATGCAATTTGATAAGAATATAAATTAAAAATATTAGAACAGATGGGGCAGTACATTTATTACTTATTTTTAGCAGAGAATATATAACTATTTAATAAAGCGTAAATTAATTTCAAAAATATTAAGTTAGATTAGTCAATAAGTTATCTAGTTAAAAATGCGAATATACAAAAGCAATAGCTATCCCCTATGGAGACAATTATTACCAGCTAGAACTTACAGTAGAGAAATAGATCACTTTCTATAAAAACAGCAATTATCTTACACCTGGAATTAACTCTAGTCAGAAATTTAAAAACGACATGATGAAAATTTTAAAAGTTTACTGAAGACATAAAGGAAGTCTTTAACTAACAAGGATACCAATGTCTATGTTTTAAAGAATCACTCCATATTTTAACCCTAAGAGAAGGAAATGAAGAATATAGCCTGAGAAACTCACATGGGCTAGGGCAAATCAGGAAGAGAAGACTTCTTAAAAGAAATAAGGCTTGAATTGAGAATTGAAAAATATGAGTTTCCCAAGTATAGAAGGTAGAAGGAATATCAGAAAGAAGAAACAGCTTATATAAGGCAAAGTTATCTTAAAGAGCACTACGTGTTCAAGGAATAACAATGAATTGGCCACGGATAGAACACAGAGTAGTTAGAAATGTGGGAACTAAGAATCTTGTATTTACCTTTATTGGGGAGAAAAGAGTATGTAAGTCATAAATGCCATGAAAATACAACATTGTTTAATTTTCCACATATTTTGGTTAATTTTTAGGTATTAGCTAACTATTAAAGAATTGGCATATAACATGTTCTAAAATGTTGAAGTATGTATTAATAATTAAAATTATACATATTTTTACCATTCTCCAGTGGCGATTAGGCTTTTTATAAATGAAGAAAGAAAATGTTATTCTGTGTTTAGGATGGAATTACCAGAAAACTAAATGAAAATCTCCTTCCCTAAGGGGTAGATTAGAACTTCCAGGATTTTGCATTTCCTTAGATTGGATATCACAGGAAGTGGAAGAGCAGATCTAGTGTATCCTCTGAGGCAGATAGAGTCAAAGAAAAGAAAAGACTCATGGCATAGCATAAAGTGCTGGATATACTTGAATTCTATGTAGATGTAAACCAAAAATCATAGAAAGTTGATGAGAAAAAGGCAGAGAAAATGATGTAATATATGCTGTCTAGCAACTGGGATGGAAGCCAACAAAGGGTTCTAGTGAAATTATAGAAATTTTCATTTTAAAAAGAAATACATTAAATCTTTGTACAAATCTGTATGCATATTTGATTATAAGTCTTCATCGGTGTTAACCTTTTTTTTGTGACGCTTGCTTTTTCTGACTTAAGGAGAAGTACAAATATTTAATAAAAATATAAAAATATTTTAATATTTATTGTAACAAATTTAAGGACACATAGAATGGATTTACATGAACCCTTCTCATTAATATGTGGGCAGACATATTACTACTGAAGTTTGCTTTGCGCTATTTTCAGACATTTCAAGTTCAATTTATTATGCTAAGTTTCTGTTCTCTACAAAGCAATTTCTACAGAACACAGGTTATAAAAATATTAAGTATCAATAACTCAAGAATTATTTATTTTCTAAAGGGATTTACTATTTACCTAATACTTTACTTGTCTCTTAATATGTTACTAATTATAAAGGAAGTAGACCTTTGTGCTTCATACAAAAAGCAAATATTTTAAAATTAACTTTATGAGAGGCTTAACACAATACTATTTTAACAAGCTAACAATGTCTTATTTCTCAGGTGTAATTCAGGAAAGCTTTCAATTTAGCAATGAATTCAACATTTTGTTACTTCAACATTCTAGAACATGTTATATGCCAATTCTTTAATAGTTAGCTAATAACTAAAAATTAACCAAAATATGTGGAAAATTAAACAACATTGTATTTTCATTGCATTTATGACTTTCATAATGTTTTCTCCCCAATAAAGATAATAAGATTCTTAGTTTCTACATTTCTCTTCCAACTATTCTGTTTCATCTATAGACAATAAATTGTTATCCCTTGATCATATAGTGACCTTTAATATAACTTTGCCTTTTATAAGCTGTTTCTTCTTTCTGATATTCCTCCTACCTTCTATACTTGGGAAACTCATATTTTTCAATTCTCAATTCAAGCCTTCTTTCTTTTTTTTTTTTTTTTTTGAGACGGGGTTTCGCTCTTGTTACCCAGGCTGGAGTGCAATGGCGCGATCTCGGCTCACCGCAACCTCCGCCTCCTGGGTTCAGGCAATTCTCCTGCCTCAGCCTCCTGAGTAGCTGGGACTACAGGCACGTGCCACCATGCCCAGCTAATTTTTTGTATTTTTAGTAGAGACGGGGTTTCACCATGTTGACCAGGATGGCCTTGATCTCTTGACCTCGTGATCCACCCGCCTCGGCCTCCCAAAGTGCTGGGATTACAGGCTTGAGCCACCGCGCCCGGCCCAAGCCTTATTTCTTTTAAGAAGTCTTCTGTTCCTGATTTGCCTTAGCAGATGTGAGTTCCTCATCCTCTATTCTTCATTTTTATCTCTTAGAGTTAAAATATGGAGTGACTCCCTAAAACATAGTAGACATTGGTATTCTCATTAGCTCAAGACTTCCTTTATGTCTTCAGTAAAGTTTTAAAGATTTCATCATTTAGTTTTTACATTTCTGACTAGAGTTAATTCTAGGTGTAAAATGATTGCTGTTTCTACAGAAAGTGATCTATTTCTATTGTAAGTTCTAGCTAGTAATAATTGTCTCTATATGGGTGTATTAGTCCATTTTCATGCTGCTGATAAAGACTTACTGGAGACTGGGAGATTTATAAAATAAAGTTTAATAGGACTTATGGTTCCACATGGTTGGGGAGGCTTAACAATCATGATGGAAGGCAAGGGGGAGTAAGTCACAACTTACGTGGATGGTGGCAGGCAAAGAGAGAGTTTGTGCAGGGAAACTCCCATTTTAAAACATCAGATCTCGTGCCACTTATTCAATATCATGAGAACAGCATGGGAAAGCCCTGCCCCTGTAATTCAATCACCTCTCACCAGGTTCCTCTCACAATGCGGGAATTCAGGATGAGATTTTGGTGGGGACATAGCCAAACCATATCAAAAGGATAGCTATTGATTTTGCATATTTGCTTTTTTAACTACATAACTTATTGACTAATCTTACTAACTGAACATTTTCAAATTTATTCCTATGTGCTTTCTTAGAATAGTTATATATCAGCTGCTGAAAATTAATACATTGCCACCTCTCTTCTAATATTTTTTATTTCTTTATTTTCTTAAGAAATTGCTTTGGTGAGCACTTTTGTAACTTTGGAGGGTTGTTTTTATGATGGGTATATTTTTCTAATTCTAATTTTGATCAAAGTGTTGTGTCTTATTCATTTTTCTAAATGTCAGTTCCTGACATATATTATGAGGCTAATATTTGTTACCAGATAAATGAAACATGAAATTTGAATACAGACCATGCAATCAAATCAATAAAGTATAACAATTATTGAAATGTTAAACATCTTTGAACATGAATATAATCTGTTACTCATCCTGTCTATTCTGCTCTATACCATTTTTTCTTCCTCTCCATTCTCTTTATTTCTGCTTATAGTTGCTATCAGGATCAATTTTGTATTCACACAAAGCCATAATGCTTTATAGAAGCACATATACCTTACTAATTCTAGTGCTTAATGATTTGGATAATAAAAAGTTATTCATTAGAGCTCTACTAAATTATACATTCAGAGAGCAAGCACAATTAACTTAATCATTAGAAACCTTGGATTTGAGCCCTAGTTCTAAAAATTATTAGCTGTAGGTTTTTTTTTTTTTTTAAGCAAATCCTTTTTGATCTCTCTGAACATTGGTTTCTGAATCTCTTAAATGGGAATAATCATGCTTGTCCCATCTCAGTGATACACAAATGAGAATGCACATGCAAATCAATGAAGCACTTGTCAGTTTGCTCTAATCTTTTGAAATTTGTGTCATTCCATAGCAACTGAATCAGTTTCCAAGTCCTCGGCATATCATTCCACGTATCTCTTGCTTATTTCATTTATTTGAATTCCTACTAACTTATTATGATCATTCTTTATTCTAGGCTTTCATCCTATCTTATCTGCATTATTCAATAGCAAATCCAAACTACTCCATTTACAGAATTTCCTCCCCTTGTAATGATCCTGTCATACATATCCTCTGAATCCTTTGTGGGCAACATAGGGTGACTTACCTAACCTCTCTTCCTACTTGCATTTCCCTTGCTCGCTTCTACCATAGGGACTATAAAAGTTATCGACAGCAGAATTCTACTGGGTGGATGTTGAAAAACTTTTGCCTTCTTCTCAAATGTGAGATGACATGGCATAAAATGGAGAGTACAGCTGCTGTTTTTCCTCTTCCTGTTTCTCCCGCTGTTGAACAGAATAAGGTACTTGAGTCCTTCACAGACTTCTTAAGGCCATAGGGAAACCAAAAGGAGGCAGGGGCGTGATATCGTATGATAAGTTGTAGAACCAATGCTGGCAGTCATTCCTTCTGGTAGATTTTTTTATCAGGTAAAAATAATATACTGGTAATTTACCCACTGAAGTTGGGCATTTGATTTTTCCTTCCATTTTTAATTGATATGTCTTCTATTACGTTCAGAATAAAATTCAGATTTTTTTGTTTGATATATAAAATCTTTTATGCATGTTTCCTGTGTGCCTTTCCCAGCTTCTTAATCTACGCAGTCCATGCTACCTTACATTTCTCTAGGTGCCTTTAAAAATGTTCTTTCTTTTGTGAGGATTGCCTTTTTCCTGTTTTCCTCGACTGTCATTCATTCATCTTCAAGATCTTGGTCAGATATCTTTTTCTTTGGGAATTAATTGCATGCAGAAGCATTATGTGGAGTATCTCATGAGAAAGACATGAAAGGAAATAAGAAAAATTGAGCAGAAAGAGAAACTGACTTTCAAGAGAGTTGCAACTTAGACTGCAGCCAATCCCATGACGATTTATAAATCTGGGATTTTTGGTTTTTATTAAGTTTCCTCTAATGGAGACCAGCAGGCCAGAATTTGGATCCCTACGTAACTTTTGGTGAAACAGTTCTGTACCTCCAAGGCAATTCCCTGTGATGGAGGCGTTGTATGCAAGTCTTCAGCTATCACACTGAAGCTGGGAACTGCTAGCAGTTGGGTGTGTTGAACTTGAGGGTATCTTGGTGGAGCATAAAAATACCCAAAATATTTTCTGTGTGGTGGCAGTGTGCTGGTAAATGAAAACTTTTATTGATTTCCTTCACTCAGTTGTGATCTTCCTGAATCATGCCTCATTCTTTTCTGTATTCTCTGTTCTCAAAATGGAATTAGGTGTATGGAAGTCACGCCTGTTGAATGAAAGTATGACCCTATAAAAGTACAAATTGCTACTTTGTGGAAAAAAATTTAACATGATAAAGATGAATGAAGATAAATAGTAATGATGAATAAAGATTTAATATTCCTCAATATTTTCATAATTTGAAAAAGATCAAATTTTCATTAAAAAATAAATGGTACTATACTTTTCATGAATACTTCATTATATGGTTAAAAGAAATGTATTAATATTTTATTACACAGTAATCATTTATAGTTTTAATGAAGCTATTGCATCATGTTTCTATGATGGAAATCATCCTAAACAAAATTAAACTGCAGTATTAATGCTTTATAGTTTCCTTTCTATGTTTGGAAAATAAATACAATTCTAAAAAGAAATAGGATATTAATGAGAAAATTATGCATTTATAGAGTAGGCTTATTTTGACTAATTGCTATATCCACTGTTTTTGTTGTGGGTAACAAATTATCTAACAATGGATTAAGCAAATAAAACTTTATTTTTATTGAACAAAAAGTCACATGAGGGCACACCAGAGCTGTGGATAAGTCCAACAGTATCATCATTTTCTCAGTTGCTTTCTATCCTACACTTTGTCGACCTTAGAAATTATCTTAATGCTTCATGGTGCTGCAACTCTCAGAATCATGTTCATATTCAAGGAAGAAAGGAGATGGCAGTGATAATAGATTTCCTCTATTGTTATCAGAAAAGTGTACCTTTCCCATAGCTTCCCAACATACTTCAACCATAACTACTACCAGATTTCTGTTACATCTCACTGGCTGGCCCTAGCTGTGAGGGAGACTGACAAGATGAGTAGTATTATTACTAGCCTCTATACAGAAAAATAAGTAACAATAGAAAAGGAGTGGGGGGTGGGCAATGGCCTGGTAAACTGATGGATCTACAAGACTTAAGGAATTGCTGTTTGCATGAACTCAAATGAGTATTTCTGAGGGTAGCAGAGAGGGGAGGTGAATCAGAAGAGACCAAACACCTTTTGAAGGCTGGAATAGTTTAGTTTCATGTTTATCTCTGCATTCACATTATTACTATGCCTTGTATTTGAGAGACAATAAAAATGTGATGAATTATTGTCACTAATCATATTGTCCTTTTAAATGTTTATCATATATGTTACAGATACATGTTACTGATAACTTTTATATTACCATATTTTACATGACAGCCTAGATGCAAGTATAAAATCACATCAACTCTATAGTTTTTGAGATTTAATATAATGCTCCAAAGAGAAAGATCAGCAGCACATATTTAAGAAAGTCGATATTTAGAATTTGAATTAAGAAAGAATGAAATAAATGTTGAAGACTAGTAATCTGCTTTATGAATGTCATAGTATTTATTAAAATTCCACCTAAGTATTTCAGTAGTGGAGTGACAGTTCACCAAATGAATTAGAGCACCATATAATTATTCTTAAGTAATGCAAACTAAGATTCCATATGACTAGTGATAGTGGCATATAATGATAGTGTCATCTCTCTGTTTAAGGTACATCATGCCATCAGAGAAGATGAGATGAATCCTAAATGGGTGGGTAATGCTCCATATTACAAACTTAGCGGATTATGACATCAGGCTGATACCCAATCCATGTGTTAGCTGTGCAGGACAGAGGACATATTGTTATGGTGATTAGACCAGGTGGTACCTCATTTGATATCACAGCTGTGTTAAACTTCCACTCAGAAACCTAAAACCATGTGAAACGTTCCTTGTTTAGGGTCACACTGGAAAGAAAAAGCAGCAGCTGAGATACATTCTTAACAAGTTCCATGCAGAGATTCTTTAGTTGAAATTAAAAACTTTTGGAATATGTCATGAGAAATGAAGATTTAAAATCTGGATTCTGCTGTTTGCTTCCAGATTATTATATGGTATAATATTTGAATTTCTGATTGATTTATTCAGTCACAGAAAGTCAAAGGTAATTATGGTATATATATAATCTATTCAACAAAATATTGAGATGATTCATTTAAAAATGTATGTCAGTCCCTGGGACACAGTATGCTCTTAATAAATGTTAGCTATTACTTTTATTATTCTTGAATGTTGTGAATTTCTTATTTCTGAGTCCCCTGACAGTACCCTGTCTTTTTTCTAGTTAGCCTTTCTATAGGTAGCTGTGAGTTATATGTGCATGAATCTATCTGTACATATGAAACCTCTCCAGCCAGGTTTTGCCTTCAGGTTCACAGACAGATTGAGGCAGCTTTTGTTTTTTTTGTAAAATGGATCACAGATTAATTGCAACCGTAATTTAGCCTTCAGCCAAAAGTTGCCTTTTTGTAAACTTTTTACAGGGTACCTCCTGCTGATGTATGAAGCCCCAGTGGTCTTTGACTTAAAGAGGAGAGTTTGGGCTGGATTTCAGCATTCTCTTGCCCATACCCAAATACCCGGAAGGCAGCCTTATAGAAAGTCCAACCTGCATAACCTTAGTTGATGATACTTTTTTTGGAATTAGCTGCCTCCCTCAAGCAAATGTGGAAAAATTAAAGCCAGAAGCCAGTGGTAATTTCTTATAGAAAAATTTTCTCATTCTCAGTGAGGGGTATAGGGATTAAAAGTGCCAAATAAAAAAAATTGGACAGTTTAACTTACTCATTTACATAGATATATTAACTGTAAAGGCATGCAATGGCCTCTTCCATTTTGGGTTCCTATCCTGAAAAACATGTTGCCTGCAAATTCAAGCATAACATATTTAGTAATGAACATCTTTATTAAATTATAAATTATTTTGAAGATGAGAAAAAAAATGATGCCTTACAAAACACTATCGTTTACCTTTTATAAGACGTTCTTTGTACTACTTAGAAGTAATAAAGATTCGATATATGTAGTAAATCATAATTTTGCTGAGACATTTCAGAAGTGGTGGCAGGAGCCAAGATCAATCAAGCATTCTCATATCCATATAGTTTCTTTGTAGGTTACTCTTCCACATATGGAACAATTCTCATAAGATGAAAAAAAAACCAAAAGATTTCAGGGTGCTTGCATGGAGAGAGGGAGAGAGCATGAGCAAGCGATTGAGATTGCCCCAATGTGAAAAAGAAATTGAAAATGCTGATGATATAAGTAAGCATAAAGAGAGAAAATGAGGTTATCAAGCGACGTTTCTTCATTAAAAAATTATATAAAATTGGGAAATAAGTTATAAGCATGGCTGTATATCTTTCAGTATGATACTAGAGCATTTTCCTATAGGCCTAAGGATTATTCCTTAGGAGACATGCCTCTGCCTCTGTGCCTTGGTTTGATGTTCTATTGATTAAGAGCTAGATTTTGTGAAATTTTGTACTAACTGGCGTATTTTGTTCAGTAGAATTTCAAATCATTTCTGTCTTGTATAGAAATTGATATTAGTTTTTACTGTTTTATTGCCCAGTAGGACATTAACCAGTTTTTTGTTTATAACTTAGCAAACTTACTTCAGTATCACTTTCCTCATTAACTATATACATTTCTGTTTTGAAAATACTCTTGGAATTGGCTTTACTATTTTGCTGTTTCCTCATTAATGAGTTGAATATGTTTTTGGCGTGTGTTAATTCTCCATTTGTATGAGAGTCACATTTTAAACTTTTGGAAAATTGTGGCTTTTACATAAAGTTATTTTTAAAAAGAACATCTGTGATATGTGATCATCTATATTATTGTGAAACATAATAATATAAAATGTAATACATTATAGTATCAATTCTTAATTTTAAAATAGTGAATTACTAGCAGTTTATTAAATAGCACTTAAATTCATTGAGATGTCAAAATATGTGAATTATGCAAATTCTTACCATTGAAATCTCCATCACTCCTAAATTTTGACAGTCTTCTTGAAATAAAGTTTATTTCTGTTCTTCATTGGACTAGATGGCACTATTATGGCTTTGCAATATAAATGATAATGAATTTCATAGGTAGAATTTGTTTAGACTGAACAGATCTTCACCAATGGAAGTAAATTTTTAGCTTTCATGGTCTATGCCAGGAGGATTAAAAGGGCAATCAGCTGAAGTCATTTTGTTATAAAATGTATACAGTAACAATTTTCTAATTAGATTTGAATATTAAATCTGATTGGAATAGATAGCATGTGTTTTTCCATGTCTAAAAGTTCTGAAATGTTATCTGTGCTTTTGTATTTCTGATGGTTTTTAAGTTCTTGTTCCAGCATAGTCTTCCTTAGAAAAAGATCTAAAAGCATTTAGTCTTAGTTGGAAAAAATAATCAGCATCAGCATTATCTTTAACCTGTACTTAAGAATCATTAGAAATCTAATGGCGTTACCATTTATTGTTACTAAATTTTTGTTATTTAGAGCGTATTCCACATAATAATGGTACATATATTTATAAGTTAGAGAATTATCTAAGCTCTTGATGATGGCAACTCTCTATTACACATGAGAAACATGAAGGAAGCCTTCAGAGGAGCTGGAGGTCACAATGGCCCTTGTCTGAGAGGCTTCCTGGAGGAAGTGAGACATGAGATTGGCTTTGAAAGAGGATGAGGATTTGTATGGACACAATGTGAAAAATGTGAGCAAAGGCAGAAGGAATATGTCTGATTTCGCTCAAAGAAGAAGAGCAGAAAAGCAGTTAAAAATAGGTGTTTAAGTAGGACAGAAATGGCAATTATAGTTCACCCTTGTATGTCAACTCCAAATAATCATTGATTACTGCCTGAAACGTTGTGGTAAGAAGGGTTCCGAGATTGAATTCGAGCTTAGAAGAAAAGAGAATTGTGATTTCCTGGAGATACCTGCCACTGGCACAGGAGCTGGGCCCTACGGTGTGGAAGGTGGTGATGGGGAGAAGATAGCAGCAACATTGCATGTTTTGGTTAGTCCTGTATGAAATAAAATGTCAGGCTTCATCTGCAGAGTGTGTTAACCACAGCAACTTCTGCGATAACCTCCAACTTGGTTTCTTCAATTAATTCTATAGGGATAATAGCAGAATATTAGCAAAACTATTGAGTCCATTTAGCCTTCTCAGCATATCATAAATTTTCTCCTTTGGAAAATGTGGCAATTTTAATCCTTTCTTAAGTTCTAAGGTAGACTTTTAATGTGACAGAAAACACAAACACAGAAAGTTACACAGAAACATAAGGGCTTAGCATCCACTTCAAGGAATGGTATTTTAAGACACTAAAAAGGAAGTCATATGAAGAGCATTGGTTTTTATAATTTAACAAAAAGCAATTATACACAGTGATCAATGTTTTAATGGCTAAATTCTGAGGCTCTGCCTTTGAGATAGACATAATTATATTACAGAAAAAAACCCCTCCCTGACTAATACGTATTTTCCTATTAATTGAATGATCTGGTAAGTATCCTGCAATGACCATTTCTTAAAAAGACTCTAAATGAACACATTTATTCAATTGGTGTCTTAGTCTCATAGGTTATTATTAGTGATACTAATATTGCTTATCAGATTTTAAATGAAACCGCCATATTCTTCTTATAATGAAATTGAAGTATTCTAAAGAACATAGGAACTCCCGCCTTCTGCTTTTGCCACAATAGAAGTTATAGGCTTTGCTTTAATTGATAAAAGGGGATAAAACTTATCAACATAAAAAATGCAAATCTAAATTGTTCATTAAAAAACATTTTTAACAATAGTTAAATTTATAGTGTACTTAGCAAACTTAATGTTTATTATGTAAATGAATTAAACAATGTATGCTAAATAAATGAAACTGCTACTCCAATGTCACTGTAGGAAGAATATATACACCCTTATGAACACACGCACACACACAATACCTGTATACCTCTGTATATCATTAAGAAATGGGTCATGCTATACATATTTGTCTACAACTTGCTTTTTACAATTAGCAATATATCAAGGAAATGTTTCAAGTTTAGTATTTATAGATCTATGTCATTAATTTTAATGACCACATGCTATTTATTTATTGATATACTTTATTTAACCATTCCCCAAGTGATAGGCATTTGCCTTGTTTCACATTCTTTGTCAAGGCAATCTGTATTACAATGAACATTTTTTTATGTGTCTCTTTGCTTAAAATGTGATTGCTTTTCTATAATAGAGTCTAGAAGAGGAATTTCTGGATCTAGCAATTGCAACAAATTATTGTCAGGAGAAAGATCATAAGTCAAAACTATAAGGCAGGATTCATTTTACCATACCATTGCCAACACTAGATATTAGAAAATTTTAAAAATTTTGTAAGTCTGATAAAAAGTTGTTTGAATTTGTTTTTCTTTTAAGAGGTGGATATACTTGTAGAAAATGCCTACATTCCCTCACTTTTTTTAACTTTTTAACAATACTGTATGTCTTGGTGATATAGCATATTAAAATATTCAATAGCAATATCTACAAAATTTTTTCTTTATATATTTATATCTTTTTGTTTTAAATCCCTTTAGGTAGCCTCTATTCAAAAATTATGAATATATTCAATTTTTATTAAGAATTTACTTTTATACATTTTGTTCAAATATATCTGAGGAAAATTTTCTGTATATTTTGTATAAATTTTACAAATGGATAATGTCATAAAAGAAGTTGAATCCCTTAAAATGGTTTTTGAAATGCCAACTTCATCTTTTTATAAATTCAATGGAACTTCTTCCTCTATTCTATTCTATCTAAAAATCTGAATCTGAATCTATTCTATTCAACAGAACTACAGTGATTTTTTTTTTGGCATGATTTACTAACAGATTCAATGAGAAATTCACATTATTTTTCTTTAAAATTTTTTTGAGTATTAGCATTTTATATATCAGACAATTTTATTATCAGCTTATCAAACATGGAAAGTATTATTTTAGACTTTGGAATTGCACTGAGTTAGTAGATTACTTTGATATATTTCTAGAATTGTGTCTTCTAAGAATATGGTTCTCTTTTTATTTAGACTTTATAGATTTTTCATTTAGTTTTGTACAATTTATTAGATTAAATTCTAGGTGTTGATATTTTCATTTATATTTTAAAGAAAATCATTTTTGTTACTTTTTGGACTGTAGCATGCTTATCTCATTATGAAATGCTTTCAGTGTTTTATTCTTAATTGTTGTTATTGCATATTCTACCAAATGCCCTTTAAAAGTAAGTTTTTGTTCTATTGTCTTGTTGTGTGTGTGTATGCACATGCTTCTGTGCATATAAAAAGAGATGTGGGGTAGTTTTCCATTTCAAATAATTTTTTAACTTTATCAAATTCTTGACATTTAAATGGTCATACATGCTACAAACTTAAACTTTAAATCATAGCTTTTAATGCTGAACCATCCTTGTATGTTCTGAGATAAATCATACTTGATCATAATCTGTCATTTTTAAAGTATACTACTAATTTAGTTAACTTTGCAATATTTTTAATTTTTATATCTATGATTAAATGTGAGGTGGTCTCTACTTTTGATTATGTGTTTGTGTATAACAGCTTTTAAATCCATTGTCCATGTTGATTTTATGCTCTCTTTGAAGGATAAATAGGAAATCTGTTTTTTAAAAGTGTTCTTAATGAGTGTTGAATACATTTCAGCACATTTTAGTGAATTTGCATTTTCCCATTACATTTCTAGTTAATGTGGATTTTTCAAATATACATAAATTAAGCAGTAAATAATATATCTTTGATTTTATGATCAGGTCCACTTTTGTTCTTTGTTTCATTAAGTTCTAGCTTATGTCCCCATTAATTTATTTTATTTGGGTTAATTTAGCTATTCTAGTTATAGCTTCTTGAATTAAAATCCTATTTTGATTTTTTCAGCCTACCTTGTTTTCTAAATAATGCATTTATGATTACACAGTTGCCACTGAGAGCTGTTCTTACTCCAATAATTGGTTTTGATATGAGTCTTCTCACTGTGGGTCATTTCTGAATATAGTATAATTTCCATTTACATTTTTTCTTTGGTCTAATAGTTACTTAGGTAGTTATTTGTTGGTTTCCAAATGTATTCAGTTGTCTACTTACTCGCTTTCCCTTTTGGTCAACATTTAGTATATTAATATTCAAAGCACATGGCTTCTGTGATTTCTAGATTTTTGAATGTATGGATACTTTTTTTTTCTTACAATACGGTTAAATTTATTTTTATAATTTTTGTTTGGAAAAATAGGTATTAGCTATGTAAAATAAACTGAGTTAATTATATCTTATATATTCTCAGTATTCTTATATCTTTCAACCTAATATTTTATTCTGACCAAATGTTTATTAGAGTCTTCCACCATGATATTAGATTTGTCAATTCTTTCTAAAATTTATATTTTTATTGCAATTCTTCACTTCCTCCTTATAAAAGGTTAACACGTTTATACTCTTTCTCATATGGTCTTGCACTTACTCAAAGTAAGTGCAATATATATCCCTGGCTATGTGACTTGCTTTTGCAATAAACTACTAGAGAATGGGCACAAATAAGGGAAGTAAATATACTTGTATGATTGGCTTAAGATCTTGTGCGTCTGTTCTCTGCCTGCAATATAATGTCCCAGATAACTATCAGACCTAACATCAAAAAACAAAAGATAATTGTTGTAAGCCCCTGATATTTTGGGGGTTTTATTTTGTATTATTGCAGCAGACACATGACTAAAACAGAAATTGGTTTCTGGGTGGGGCTACTAATTTATCTGTTTGTGTTACTATAAAGAAACATCTGAGCAGGCATGGTGACTCATACTTGTAATCCCAGTGCTTTGGGAGGCTGAGGTGGGAGCCTGAGGTAGGTGGCTCACTTGAGGTAAGGGGTTCAAGACTAGACTGGACAACATGGCAAAACTCCATCTCTACTGAAAACATAAAAATTAACCAGATGTGGTGGTGCATTCCTGTAATTCCAGTTACAAAAAAAAAGAGGCAAAAAAACCACTGAAAAAGAGGGAGACGGATGTTGCAGTGAGCCAAGATAGCACCACTGCACTCCAGCCTAGGTGATAGAGTGAGACTCAAAAAAAAAAAAAAAAAAAAAAAAAGGAAAAAAATAATATCTGAGATAATTTATGAAGAAAAAGGTTTATTTGGCTCACAGTTCTTCAAGCTATACAAGAAGAATGATGCCAGCATCTATATCTGGTGAGGGCCTCAAGCTGCATCCTTTCATGGAAGAGGTGAAGGGGAGTCCACCATGTGGCAAGAACAAGAAGTGAGAGAGTGGGGAAGGAGGTGCTAGGCTCTTTTCAACAACTAGTTCTTGTGGAACGAAGAGTGAGTACTCACATCCACAAGAATAACACCGAGCCATTCACGAGGGATCCAGCCCCATGATGTAAACGACTCCCAGCAGGCTCCGCCTTCAACACTGAGAATCAAATATCAACATAAGTCTTGGCAGAGCCGAACAAACCATGGCCAGGCCATTATGCTAATATTAAAAACAAAATGTACATGGCAATGTCTTTGGGTAAGAGAACAATGAAACTATCATAGGAAGATGAAGAAATGGTAAATTTTGTTACAGAATTGTCAATCTGGTAAACTTATCACAATGATAACATGGAAGGCAGAAAATGAGCCTAATGAAGTTAGACAAAAAGATTTCATGGCAGAATATTGATAGCATGAGTTGGTTGTTATGAGCTGCGTTTGAAAAGGTGTGTTAAAAATAACTGGGTGTGATTTTGGCATACAAAATTGATTGGAATTAAATTTTGTTTTAAAATATGAAAATACAATTTTTAAAGAGCTCTACTACCATTCTGGATTAAAAAGAAATTGTGACTGTGAAGATTGAAAATGACAACTGGCCTGTAACTTTGACCAGACAGAAAGCAGACTAGAAAAACTCTACTGTTGCCAGAGAAAATATATTTTCCCTTGTCCTTATCAGATGTGGTTAAGTAGGGATGATGATAATGATGGTTGCAAAGAGAACATTAGAATGGGACTTACACCTAGGAGGCAAAACTAGGCCTATTCCAGAGCGGGAGGACCTGCTAATATTTGCCTAAGAAGAGATCTAAATTGTTATAAGCCAGTTCCTTTTATATTCTTCCCATTCTCCTCAACTGTTTAATTAAAAAAAATTTGTTATCCAATACTTGCTTCATCACTGAACAATGAAAGATTACTCGTCTGCTCTTTATATTAGTTTGTACTTCTCTGAATCAAGAGGAGTCATGTTTAGATATTAGTACTTCTCTGAATCAAGAGGAGTCATATTTAGATATTAGTACTTCTCTGAATCAAGAGGAGTCATATTTAGACCTGGGTCTTTTTCTGTTTGTTTGTTTGTTTGTTTGTTTTTTTAATCATGAGGTTTTGAATTTTGAGCCAGTTGGATAATTGTATAGATTCTTGGGGTATCTCAGGAAGACAGGTATGTATTTTGTGAGCATTAAGTGAGTAATTGTGACAAAGAAGGTAGACTGTGGTAGAGTTATGTATTAGGATTCTCTAGAGGGACAGGACTAATAGGATAGACGTATATATGAAAGGGGATTTATTAAGGAGCATTGACTCACACGATCGCAAGGTGAAACCCCACAATAGGCTGTGTACAAGCTGAGGAGCAAGGAAGCTACTCCCAAAACCTCAGAAGTAGGGAAGCTGGCAGTGCAGCCTTCATTCTGTGGCCAAAGGCCTGAGAGCCCCTGTCAAATCACTGGTGTAAATCCAAGAGTCTAAAAGCTGAAGAGCTTTAAGTCCGATGTTCAAGAGCAGGAAGCATCTAGCATGGAAGAAAGATGGAAGCCGGAAGATTTAGCCAGTCTGGTCCTTCTACCTGCTTTTATCCTAGCCACACTGGCAGCTGATATGCCTACCCAGATTGAGGGTGAGTCTGTGTCCTCCAGTCCACTAACTCAAATGTTAATCTCCTTTTAGTGACGCCATCACAGACACACCCAGGAATAATTTTTCTATTTTCTTTCTTCTTCTTTTTTTGTTAGAGACAGAGTCTCACTGTGTCACCCAGGCTGGAACGTAGTGGCCTGATCTCAGCTCACTGCAACCTCCATCTCCTAGGTTCAAGCCATTCTCCTGCCTCAGCCTCCTAAGTAGCTGGGACTACAGGTGCCCACCACCATACCTGGCTAATTTTTGTATTTTTAGTAGAGACGGGGTTTCACTATGTTGGCCAGGCTAATCTTGAATTCCTAACCTAGTGATCCACCCGCTTCAGCCACCCAATGTGCTGGAATTACAGACTTGAGCTACCGCACCTGGACACTTTGCATTTTTCTATCCAATCAAGTTGACACTCAATATTAACCATCACAAGTGGATTTTTGTTTCCAATTCTTCATGTCATCCTTAGTCTAGATATATACATCAATACTCTTGGCCACGTGACTGATTTGATTTTAACCATGTGCTATTTTGGGTGATGGATTATGAGGATGTGACAGGAGTGGAGACTTTACATATGTTTGCATGTTTTATTTTTGGCAGTAGAGCCAGCAGCACTAGTGTAACTGCTAGTTCCAGAATGAGAGAATCACATGCAACTAACTTGGACCAGAGCTGTCCCAGCCAACCTGAAGACCTGGGAGATAAAATAAAATGTTTATACATGGAAGCCATTAGAATTTGCTGTTAGTAAACAAAAACTTTAACACATCTTGAGTTTCTGTGTGACTTGGTGTTTTAGCAGTATCTTTTGGCTAGTGTGATTGGGTGCTTTAGATGCGTAATTGAGTGTTTTAGCACTATTTTTTTGTCCTGTTCTTTGCTTTGAATTTCATTTTATCTCTCTTTAATATTGTTACATTGGCTTTCTTTGTGTTCATACCTGACTTTGCATATATTCCCATCCCTTTGTTATCAATCTTCCTAATTTTTATAGAACCTATTCAAAAATTAATTGGCATATGAATAGACATTTTTTCTCTTCTTTAACGGTTTTGTGATTCTCTGTCTTTAAAGGGGTGTTTAACCTGTTTTTCTGTTTATTACTCTATTTTGTCTTATATATGGAATTTAATGTTTTAACGTGTGTTTCTTTTGGTGATTGAGTAGTTTTTCTTTGTTGTTTTTTATATTATAATCCTACATCTTTCTTCTAAAGGTACCTAGAAATTTTGAACAAACATATCTACTATTATACAATTAATATGTCAGAAATTATATCCTCCCACCAAAAAGACAAGTAATTAAATTGAATTATGACAGATTAGTTTATTTGCCCTGTTTACTTTCATATATATTTATATATAACATATGTATATATACATGCATACTGTTTTTACTTTTATTTTCTATTTTTAACATTTTTACATATATAAGTAAATTACATATATATGTATACATATGTGTATATATACATATGTATACATATATAAGTATATATATGTGTATATATACATACATATGCATATATATATATATGGAGAGAGAGAGAGAAAGAAAGTGCCTTTTTTCTCTAGACTCTATCAATTTGTCCTTGTCTTATATTCTAGATTATTTACTTGGCATTTGGCCATGTCCATTTTGTAATTTAATTTATAATGCATGCCTTACCAACAATGACAGACTTTTGGAGGGATGAGGTACAATGGATACATCAGTTCATGTTCATCTTTCTATTATCTGGTAATGAAAGCACGGACATCATTCTGTTTTTATCTTTTTCATGTTGTATACCCATTGCATTTGATACTCTTTCTCATTCTAGATATTTTTATTTCTGATTTTCAATCTCACATACATTTTATTTTCATTAACCATTCTTTGCAAGAAATAAATGTGGGGTAACTGAAAATACAATTTGAGACAAAATTTACTGGTTTAAATCTATGCTAATTTTTCTAAGGCTCACTAACCTTCCACTGTGTAGGTGACTACAGTTAATAATAATGTATATACCACTTCAAAATAGCTAAAAGACAGGATTTTAAGTGCTCTCGCCACCAAGAAATAATAAATATTTAGGTGATAAGCATGCAGATTATCCTGATTTGATCATTCCACAATGTATACATGTATTGAAACCTCATGTTGTACCCCATAAATATATGCAATTGCTATTTGTCAATTAAAAAATACAAATGTCAATTTCTTTGTCTTTGCAATTGCAAGGGATAGGCTCTACAATCAACTTGCTTAGATTGAATTTTACTTGTTCTAATGTAGCATGGTTACTTTATATTTTTGCCACATTTTCATTGTCTGAAATGGGGATAATTATTCTTCCAAGGATTGCTCTGAAAATCAAATAAGTACACACCGCCCCTCCACACACATTCTCTCTCTCTCTCTCTCTCTCTCTCTCTCTCTCTCTCTCTCACACACACACACACACACACACACACACACACAGGAACTCTTGACATATAACTAGGTTTTATTAAATATTAACTATTTGTATTTGTATTTTTTAATGTTATATTGAAGAGAGTGAGAAAATAAAAAGGAAATTATACTTTCACATGAAAACAACAGAAAATCAAAAAAAAATTTTAACAGTTAAATGTGTATTCCTTAGAAAAACACCTTTTGGATCATAGATTCATAGTTTTATATTCCTTTTCTATTTATAGAAATAGAAAATTCTATTTGACAGTGAAATATAGTAAAGGCCATTTAGCTATTTTGAATAACATGTATTAAATTCTTCTTATGCCTAAGCCATATTTGTGTGTGCTAATATACCGAAGAAATAGTAACTAAAGATAATTATCAAATGATGAATATTAATAAAATAAAAGAACAGTTCAATTTTAACTAACATGGTTCCTGTAAGGGCCATAATCAGAATAGAACACAGAACTGGAAGTGCATATTCTTTTCTAATGGGAGTTGTATGAATATTGGGTCCTCTTTGTGAAGATGATTCTAAGATAAACCAGCATAGAAGACCACTGTATTCCCCACTTGTGGAGACTGCTGACCAAAAAATAATAGAAAATTAAACATTTCTTTAAAATCCAAGAAATCTTGAAGATTTAGAATAGCTACCTTATTACATTATGGACAACTACTTTCTCTGGGGCTAAAGATGATGTGTCTTTTACTGTAATTACAAAGGGCACAATCTACCTCTATTACTTTCTTTTTCATAGTTTTCTTGCTACATAAGCACTTGTGTAGTGACACTTATTTAAAAGTGAATTCTTGAAGACTTGTAGAATAATCACAATGAAGAAAGTGCTGAATGATTTTACGAGGCAATAATCCACTTCTCTTATTGCCAAACTCTGACCAGCCTTCAGTCTCATAGTTTATCCACACGGGAACCAGATTATTGCCTCATAAAACAGCTCGGCGCTCCTATTATGACTTAAATATAATTGTGTTTAAAGACCTTGTTGATTCCATTTAGCAAAATTAGTTGTTATCTTATTTCATCATAGCAGTGGCTTCTAATGACCTTGATGATATTTTGATGTGTGCCCAATTATACTTTCAAGAACTGAAAACAGTAAATTTTTTAAGGTAAAATTTCTACTAGAAGATAAATTTCCAAGCTTTTTAAATGTTATAATTCAGCATCCTTTTTTTTTCCTGAGATAATTTGTTATAACTTAGTAAAAAGCCAATTATTTTCTAACTAATACAGTTAAAATTAAAAAGTTGATTAATTTTTCTTTCCTGCAGATTCACTTTACTTAAAGAAGCTTCAGCAATAATAAGTTGAGTTTTAGTGATATGCATGTAAGGTCATACATTCTAATGTTAGGTGATTTTGGATCTGATTCAAAATTTGGCACTTCTAAGATTTGTAACCGTGGTCAAGTTACTTAATATAGTAAACCTCAGTTTCGTCCTTCATTTAAAAAGGTAATATTATGATAAAAATTGTTATAGGAAATTTAATGACAATGAGATGGCTTAAGTGTTCACTAAGTATTTTTCTCTCAGTGTGTATTAGTTCTTCCCTATTTTGTATGTAAAATGTTTCTATTATAGAGCTCATACAAGGACATATAGAAATATTATACTTAAAGGACAGTAAGAATAAAAAAAATCATACCTATAGAATGCGTTTTAACTTTTTTTCACTAACAAGAAAAAGGATAATTTGAGAGTGATTCAAAAATCACAGCAGAGTATGGAGATGGTGATTAAATATTCCTTAGCCAACTTGTTGAAATCTTCCTGGTGAGGCCTAGAAAATTCAGTTTTATGTCAAATATTACCATTAATTTCAGAGCATTATTTTATTTGCAATAATTACTTTAGTGCAAGGTAACAGCAACTTCAGATTTCCTGAATGGCTGATTGTGTCACTTGCCTCCGTGAAGGGGGAAATATTTTCTGGGCACTAGTTCAGTGATCACCCATCCCTTTCTTTACTTGAAAATCACAACTATAGCTTGCCTGATTTGGATTCCGTTTGTGCTTAAGATTGCATTTTCCTTAAGTTAAATTTACAAAGCAGACAATCTTATGTTGTATTTTTCCATAAGAGTCTACATATTTTTTAGGAGCCAATCTTTCATTTCTTGTAATGTGACAATTGTAAGATTCTGTTAACTTTTCCTAATATTGTTCTCCTGATACTCAAAGTGAAGTAATAATTTAAATTCTCTAAGTAGAAAATATGCTAATTATCAATTTAACTTATATATTAAAGGCATGTTGGAGCAACTGGAGTATAATAAATTTAGTGCAATTTATAAATATTTCTTGAATTCCTAGTTCATGGTAGGTTATAAGTTGGGAACACCAAGTATAAAAAGGTCTTGCTATTTTTGTCATTTTCACAAATGTGGATTTTCGGTTATATTCAGAAACTTTATCACTAAATATCTATTCAGCTTGATTTTTTTTTCTTTCCAAACTATAGGGGAGAGCATCTTTCCAGGAAATACTTTTAAAGGAGAGCTATTAGCAGCTACCCTCTTAGTCTGTGGAAAGTTGAGAGAGGAGAAAGACTAGTGGATGTGACTAACAACAATAAAGGAAAGAGAGAGAAAAATAGATTCTCTTACCCCCATGTAATCATAATCGATTTTGTATTATCTTTAAAAAATCATTTTTATTGTAAACAAAGAAGCAGAGTGAAGTCTGAAATATTATATCACACATATCTCTTATTACCTAACACAGCTAAGACTCTGAACTCTTTCTTATGTGTTAACATTTCCCTGGTCCCTTGAAAAATTACATAAGTGAAATTCACAGAACTCATTACCATCTACCTCATAAGGGTATTGTGAAAATGCCCATTAACATTTATAGAGTGCTTTGAGCTCCACAAAAGAAAGACATTACCTAAGAACAAAGTAAATAATTTTAAAAGCAACATTTAAGTGATTTAACTGTGAATGAATCAAACACATATGCATTACCTTTATGTAAATAGAAGAATGAAATTAAGCAATAAAGTTATTGGCAAACAATTTCTTGCTTTAGGTTTTATGAATTGGAAATACTTTAAACATGGGTTGAAATATTCCATAAACCTAATATGGGGACATTTGCCAATTTTTGATACTATAAATAAATATTCTTTTATGAATATTCAAAAGAATTAAGAATTATTCATATTTCTAATAATGATCCCACATTTCTCAAACTCATGTTAAAGAGGTATTTATTTCAAATCAAAAGAAATTATTGCTTTGTTTTTATAAAATGCTGATTGCAAAGATAAATTTCATTTTCCACTGATTCAACTGATATTTGATTACAGATAATGTTAGACTTTATTGCATCTATTAGAAATGCAACAAATATTTATGATTGAATAATATTTTGGAGTATAAAATGCTGAAATAAGAAATCATAGGTTGGCTCAAATATCAGAGGAGTCAATGTCTAGCCTTGGAACCTCAACCATGACATTTAATAGGACTCTGAAGACCGAGAACATAGAGAAAGCAGTGATTACAGAGTCTTAGCTAAATTCATCATTAATGAACCTTAAGCAGAGGCTCAATTTGTGTTACCAAATCATCATGCTTTTTAAGTGGAAATTGTTTTATCTTGCCTTAATTGACAAAGCTAGGGTAAGTCTAAAACTAAAGATTAATTATCTTGTATTAGTTTCTCCTGTTAACACTACTCAAAATTGTTTTAATATTTGAGGAATACAACTTTGGGAAAATATAGATTCCTGTTCTGAACTCACAGAAGTCAGTTTGATTCCTAATAATGTATGTCATTTGGCAATTGCAAAGTTTCAGGGTTTTTATTCTTATGGTCATTCAGTGAACAAGTTTGCTATCTTGTCTTTGAAAGCATTCACATAGGTGAATCCATAATCATACCTTCAGATAAAGGTAGAAAGTAAGAAAAAATTTTAAAACATAATTAGATATTAACCATTTGCCAAGCCCCAAACTTTGTGGACATTACCTTATTAAATCATAGTGGTCATATAAGGAAAGTATTACTACCACTTCACAAAAAGGGAAAGTCTCTAAGAGTTTTAGTAGCATGCTTCAGATTACACAGCAAGCCACAGACAGACCTAGAATTTAAATCAAGATCTCTGTGGATCCAAATTGAATGCTATTCTCCTTATATTCTACTTTCTTGCAAGGTAAGCCATTTTGGTGGGTTTTCATAATAACTACAGCTGCAAAGATTCTCCTAGAAGTTATTACTTAGGCAGTAACTGGAGAGGCTGTGAATGTCAGGTGTTCTGCGTAGCTTCTCAAGCACAAGAACCCAATTCTACATATTCGCTGATTAACCTATTAAAAACTAGGAGTGATTTAATTTTAATTTGACAGGAATAAATAAATGGATCCCCTCTTATGCAGAGTTTTTCCTGATTTAGAGGGAAGCTCAGTCTTTGTATATAATGTTTGCTTATTTCTTTGAGATATGTTAGAAAAAGTAAAAGTGAATTAGAAAAACTAGTAAATTCACAAAATACTTACATCAATGGTATTAACATAGAACATCAATAAGGACAACAGTTCTAAGGCCTAAAGTTAATTAGCCAGACATCTGCCAGAGAGTGGCAGATCCTAGATGTCAGCCATGGTAGCTTTAATTCCCAAGCTGTGCGCTTGATTTCTGTACGAACTTAATTTAAATAAAAGTTTCTAATGTGAGATTTAATTGAAAATGATAACAGCAGTCTTCCCACCAAACCAAATAGAAACTTAGAAATAAAGGCCAACAAAATACGTGGTAGGTCTTCTGATAAGTATCTCTTAGTACTTGTGAAGTTGTGCATTGCAGAGTCTACTTCAAGAACTCATGCTGAAATTTTGTATTATGATAGTTCTGACAGTACAATTCTTAATTTATGGGTGAGAAGACTGAGGCCCAGAAAGTTCTCATTACCTATCTGCTATAATTTGAGACTCCAATAAAAGCCTTTCCCATTTTATTTTCTTTGATAACATTTATTATTTATGACTAGATATTTTTTATCCTATACTATCTATTTCTTATTGGGAAAGAAGTATAGGTGTTGCCTTCTTTTCTTTTTTGTCTTCATAAGCAATCAAGGAATCAGTTTTCTAATGCTAAGTTAATAAGACAAATGAAGGAAAGTTAGAAGTTTGTATTGAATCTTTAATAGTTTTAGGTATTATGGCTCTAATTCATGAAAGTATAAAAATGGATTTTTCATAATTTGTTTTTCATTATATCCAATTAACTCTTTTGCTCTGATATTTCTTTTTTCTGAGATGGAGTCTTGCAGGCTAGAGTGCAGTGGTAGAGTCTCAGCTCACTGCAACCTCACCGCCTTTCTGGGTTCAAGCGATTCTTCCACCTCAGCCTCCTGAGTAGCTGGGACCAGAGGCACGTGCCACCACACCCGGCTACATTTTTGTATTTTTAGTAGAGACGGGTTTCACCATGTTGGCCAGGATGGTCTCGATCTCTTGACCTCCTGATCTGCCCGCCTCGGCCTCCCAAAGTGCTGGGATTACAGGCGTGAACCGCCATGCCCAGCCTGCTCTGATATTTTCATTGTTTCCTAACTAAAGGCTATAATTCAGCAAGAAATAATAAACAAGTAGATAAGCATGCGATTACTTCTCTATATACAACTATAGACTATTGTATGTTAGAGGAGAGTAGACAGGGAAAATTTTATTTAAAAATTGTCCCAGATAATCTTCAGGTAAAAATGGGATTTTAGGAGCTACTAAATATATCAAATAATGATATCATAAAAGATGTACATGAAATACATTCTCTATAAATATGAAAATCTAAAGAAAATTGGAAAATCTTTGTTAATTTTTTTCAGGCAAGATAGCAAAGGCTAAAAGAAAAAAAGATTGAGAGAGAAAAAATTTAGATGGCAGAGAAATCCTTGGTATAGGACTTTGAAACAGTAATTTATAATGTAATAAATAACTCTTGATAGGAATGATCTAGTTAAACCAACAGCCAAGAAACAGAATCATTTATTGTTATTCAGGAGCAAAGTGAATCGGAATAGTGAGAAACACTAATTTGGTTAAGGAAATATTTTACTGTTTCAGAAATTGAAGATTAGCAGGAATCATTTATTCATTCATTTAATAATATTCAAGTGTGCCTCTGTTTCAGACATTGTTCTAGGTGCTGGGGATATAGTGGTGAACAAAATAGACTGGCTAACAGAAAATCGTGACCCTTATAAAGGAGGAAGTCTACTAAACCTGAAGTACATGGATGTGTGGAAATGCTACCAAAACATAGTGATAGAATCATTTCTTAATTCTTCCTGGGTCTATTTGATAAAATGTGTCCTTAATTCTTAAATCTATTCTTCTGAAATCAATGATTCTTATATTGATGTTGCTGCATCTTCAATGTGAAAATTAATATTGCATTCTAGAAAAAAAGTAACAAACCTAAAAGAAAACAAAAATCAGAATGCCAAGTTTAGGGATAATTCTGCATGAAAAGGAGAAGCATCAATTACCGAAAGTAATTTTTTATTTGTTAGATTTCTCAAAATGATTTATTTTTATTTGTTAGATTTCTCAAGCAGCTACAGATCTATTTCGGGCCTGTTTATGCTATTCAATAAAATCAGACCATATCCATAATTATTAACTTGAACTCTGTAGATCAGATCAAATGACCATTCTAGAAGAAAAATAAAACCACTGAAGAGTAAAGTTGCAATTATTCATCAACTACAAATTCTTATAATTTTCTCATATTGGAAGACAATGTTTCTTTGAAAAAAAATATAAGAGATATTCTCTGCAGTTTCTTGGTTTCTATTTTAAGGCACTGGATCTTTGTGAAATGTGAGGTTTTGTGAACTTGCTTTGGATGTGGTTTTCTGAAAAGGCCAAAAAGAAATTCTAAACTCTTTTTGTGATATATTCTTGCTCCCATCAGTGACCTCTTCATTGAGGAGAGAGGGAAGAAGGAAGAAAGAAAATGAGGTTTTCTCTGATGACAAGTCAATTTAAGAGAACCCTCTGATCAATGAGTGTGCTTGGTTAAGGCAAGAGGTTTCTGGTTTATTTTAAGGGGAAAAAAAGGTCAACACATCCTTGATGGCTTGTAGTCTTTGAAAGTGGGGATACATGTTCTCAACAAGGCATCAGATAGTTAAGCTTGATTTTGCATAAGGACTTCATTTGTGGAGTATAAAAATATCCTGAGTTAGTGGCGAAAAGAGAAGTGAAACTCAAAGTTTATATTTGACAAAATTCATTAGAAAAGACATATTAGTGAACATTATTTTACTAGACAAAAGTTGACTTCAATTAATGGCTAATATTTTAAAAAATATGTATGACATTGTTTCTTTATTGAACCAATGGGGGCACTGATGTTGAAACTATGTTGAATTCTAAGATTTATAAACCTTTAGTTTCTCCTTTCTCCCCAATTTAGAAGTCATAACATGAAGTATATTTGAAAATGAACTGCTCATAAGACACAAAAGGCAAAGAAAAATAAATGGAATATTCTATTTCACCCAAGAAACCAAATTTCCAGTTAGATTCAATATAGTGAGGGGTGTGCAAACATACGCGCTAAGAGATTGTCATGTCCCTATCAACGACAACTGCTTGCGGGACTGAAGTTGTTTACTCTGAGAAATCTGACGACATTAATGATTTCCAACATCCCTTGTATAGCATGCAATGAGCTCATACTTTCCTTTGTTCATTATGTTTTACAAACAGCTAAATGAGTAATAGCACTAATTTGCTTTAATATAGTCCTTCATATCAAAGTATCTTAAAGTGTTTTTGCAAAGAAATTGCACAGGATCCAGTAATGCATATGCTGTGTTGTTATTCACATTGCAAAGTGAAGATATAAAGAGCTTAAGTGGCTCTTCCTAGATCTATGGAAAAAATCATTCAAAGATTCATGAATTAATTGTAGGAATCCTGGCTCCTAGTTCATTGATCCAAAGCTGGACCTCATATTTATTAGATAGATGTATTTGTCTTTAGGGGCTAACCAGAGGCATGCATTTTTTTCAGCTCTAACTATCTCAGCTGAGTAATGAATAATAAAAATGAATTGCTAGGGGAGGGCAAAATTCAAATGCTAGATTTGTAACAAGTTTGATTATGTTTTTCAAAATATACTATACTTGGCAAAAACAAGATCTTTTGTGTCTATGTGTCTATCTCATCTTTTCTGTTTATTTATAATCTGCTTTGTTCATAGAGGAATTGGCCTGTCAGTGAACAAGACACCCATTCTTTGTCCTACTTAAAAATTTAAATTTGGATTTTAAAATATTTTAAAAATTGATAAATAAAGAATAAACTATTGCTAAAAAGGAAATCAGGAAGCTTTTTTGCCCCTCTTCCATTTAAGAATAGAATCGAGGGTTCACTTGTGAACACTTCCCTTAGAAGAAGACAGTGACTAAGGGTCTCATATAAATATATGTGGCTCCCCCAGTAAGATATTACACACACACACATACATTTTCGTTGCGTGCCTTACATGAAAATGGTTTATTAGAATATTGTAATCAACTCATATACCTTAGCACATAAAAATCTTATGAGATTAATACATCATCCTGTATTTTATAAAATCTGGAAAACTTCCTTTTAAAAAATGCCGGACACTTTGCACTATTTGGAAGCAGTCTGGAGTCAGTTCTAAATAATATCTCATGCCATGCTAAACATCTGTTCAGAACATACCCTTGTTGGTGGAAATGCTTAGTACTCAAAGGGCCAGGTGGTCCTTTGAAAATGTTGGTATTTTTGTTTGAGGAGACAACTAAAATAAATATTCTGGACTAAGTGAGTTTACCTCTTAAATTTTTTTTTTCTTATTCTATCCCTTTTCAGAATATTCATGTTTCTAAATGGGCCTGAGAACTGTCTTTTTCTTAAGCAAACTACACTCAACTCTAATTCGATCATTTGGTGAGGCCATTATACTTATTTATAAACAACAAATAATTTGGTAGAAATATCTAGATTCCACCTAAGTTTTTTGAGAACATTAGTCTATTTTACACTTTTGCACTGCAACATTTCCTAATTTAATATAAGGATTTCTTGTTTGCCTATCATGTGAACTGTGGCAGGGGGTACAAAAGATACATAGCACATAGTTTCTATACCCAGAGAATCTAAAGCTTGGGCACAAATAGCACCTAGGAGGGAAATTTGCAATCCGAGAATGGTACATCCAATAGACCCAGTTAAGGGTAAAGTCATAAAGCAAATGTTATTCTGAAGGTATCCATGGCTATACTATGCAGATGGAAAATATAAACAAATATATAAAGAAACCATTTAAATGACCTAAATATGCAAGCAAAATGTTCTATTTGAGACTTGTTGAAAATTATTTCATTCATTCAAAAATATTAGTGTCTCTAATATGTTGGATACTATTCTAGGATATTATCCTGAATGGCAGACGTGTCCCGCCTTTAGGGAGCATGTAGTTTCAGAGAGATGGGAAGATGGATATTCTAAGAGTTTCTATTTAGTTACAGTATTAATCATTGAAATGAAGAAAACGTACAGGATTTTGTGAGTGTGTATGGTAAGGACGTTTAAGTTACTGTGGAGAATTAAGGAAAATTTCACTGAGAATGCCACATTTAGGATGAGATGGACAAGAGAAAGATAAGCACTTAACCTGGAGGAGAAGAGCAGGTAATGAGGCTGGTAAAGCAAATAAAGAGGCAGACTGTGCAATACTTAGTCATTATGCAAAGGACAATGAGAAACGAGAGAAGTTTTAATCAGGAGAATAAGATGATTCAATTCATATTTTTTAAACAATTTTGTTTGATAATGGGTTATAGTGACTAAGAATGAACATTTAAGAGACAATTTCAGTAGTCAAGGAGAAAGACAATGATGGCTTTTATTAGGGTCCTTCTGATACGGTTTCTTGGATGCTATTTTTCACTCATATTTTCAGTATCAGTTTCTAAAACATGGTGGAACACACTTGTTTAATACCAAATGCAATCTCCTGAGAAGATCTAAATAGGAAGTCCATATATTAGTCACATGTGTAGTCAGTGTGTATTGATTGTGGGTCTGCAGAGTGTCCTGCCTGTGTGTATGCTTTGTCCAGGTGGTGCCTAAAGATTTCATGAATTGACTCCTAAGGAGCCAGATAATGCTCTTGTTTCCTAAGGAGGAAGATGATATTAACATATCACCTCGAGCTGTGAACATTTGCAGTAAGACCAATCTTTCAAAGAATTCCAAATTAAATAATGCATCCCTTTGCATTTCTGATGCTGGTAATAAAGCTTTCACTTTAAACTAGAATGTGTAAATGTTGATCTTAAAGAAACAACTTACGTCTTTTATTTTACATCACAAAACATGCAAAGTTTGTGTAATATTCCAATTTTGTTTTAATTATTTAAGGTAACTGCACTTTCTTCTAGAAGATTATTTAACAATGTAATAGAACATTTCAAATAAAAATGTTCTATTTCTTATAAGAAATTCTTCCATTTAAAGCAAATTTCAGATCGTTGCAAATATCTCACTCTAAGTTTACCAAACAATATTACATTTATTAGAGAACAGTTTAACTGTAGCAGCAATATAAATTAACACTGCTCCTCCCCTTCATTCATCTTGGAATAACATAATGAGGCAAGACTACTTTAGTAGAGATATCACTTTTCACTGAATAACTCATCTGTGAATAGCCCCAGATTGCAAAAATTACAGCATCATTTAAGCTTTATTTATGGTTAGTGTGAGGTTAAAACTGTGGCAATATTTTACAGTGTATGGAAAAACTAATCACAGCAGCATATTTATGGAAGTGGATTAAGATGATTCATCTTTTAAAAAAGATAACTGAACCTATTGACTAATATTAATTTAGGTCGACTAATATTATTTTTACACTTAGGTGAACACTATGTATTAAATCAGATAATTTCTAGAGCTATCTAATCCATCTCATATGTACTGCTGAGCTCTTCCTGTGTAGCTCTGGTACCTCTATTCTGTATTAAAACATAAACATCCATAATTATTAAATAACATAGATAAATCTTACAGTATAATATGTTTCCAGTTTCAAATGTTATCTTTTCTATAGGATTTTTTTTGTGTAAACAAACTGCTATAGTTAGTAGCAAATAATTAAAATGGCATCAACTATGAAGGTTAGAAACATAGAAATATGAAAGATACAGAAAAAGATACATTAAACATTCATAGAAATTAAAAGCAAACTCACAGACTCTTGTAAGGTTTAATTAATTTGTTACATACACAGAAAAACTCTTGCAATGTCTTTTTTTTTTTTTTTTTTTTTTCCATTTATCTCCCTAGAGTCCTGTTCTTTACAGTAGGGGTAGCTGCCCTTGCTCAATCTCTTTTTTCCTTCCACTAATTAAAACAAAAACCAAACAAAAATTAAAATATGGTGAAAAAGCAACTATGATGATGTATCATCCACTGAAGAAATTAAACAAACTGTAAACAAAAAATAATGTTCTGTTGCTGCCTATGATTTGGAAGAATAACATCTTGGGGCTCATTTGTTTGCAAGAAAAAGAAATTAATTGAATTAAGAAAAACATGTATTCCTACCTTACTGATGTATTTAGGATTCAATAGTAAGAGTTTGGACATTATTCTGAAGTCTGAAATAGTCAACAAGTTACAGACAGTGGAATGATGGTATGAGATTGATGTTTCAGTTGTTTTTAAATTTAATAAATGGCTATAATTTGTTTTGTAATCACACAAATGAATAACCACTAAAAATAAATTTGAAAATACAACTCAGAAGAAAGCAAAAAGACAAAACACAATGAAAAGAAACAAAATGACAATATTAAAAGGAACATTGCGATTAGCTATTTTCTGCCTAATGCTCTGAGACCTTTGGGTAGGCTCAATGGAAATACACGATGCATTGCTGTATAGCATATATTCCCCTAGAGGACCTATTGCAGGTTCCTGAGTACTGACATCATTCATGCTCCTCACTCACCACCAACTGCTCAGACTATCACTTCAGTGAGGAAACCCATGTACACTGTATTATACTCTTGGTCTTCATGATGGTGGTTGGATGTCTTTTCCGCTAGTTTGGAAACTAAGCAAGATAAGCTTGAAGAGTCTGACTCATGATTCCTGCCAGTTTTTGGTCTGGTCTGGTCTGATGGTCAGCTGAGCTCAAGCACCCAAAATCAAATGCCCAGCTTAGGTGGATTTGAAGCCTGGTGCTCTGGATTCTGGTTATATTAGTCAAAGTTCTACAGAGAACCAATTTCTTATTATATATAATAAGAGATATATTTCTTCTTATTACGGTTACGGTGGCTGACAAGTCTGAAGATGTGCAGGGTGAGCTGGCAAGTTGGAGGCCCAAGGGAGTCACTGGTACAGGTCCAGTTCAAGTCTGAAGGCCTCAAGAACTAGAACATATGGCATAGTTTTCCAGTCTGAAGGCTAATGTTTCAGTTCAAG
The DNA here is from genome assembly GCF_009761245.1 of Sapajus apella. Classification (NCBI taxonomy): domain Eukaryota; kingdom Metazoa; phylum Chordata; class Mammalia; order Primates; family Cebidae; genus Sapajus; species Sapajus apella. The sequence continues at coordinate 5,812,378 of NW_022436976.1, forward strand.
TCTGAAGGCAGGAATGAGCTGATGTCTTAGCTCAAAGGCAATCAGGCAAGATCTCTCTTTTCCTTGGGAGAGGGTCAGCCTTTTTGTTTTATTTAGGGCTTCTACTATCTAGATGAGACCCATCCACATTAGGTAGTGAAATATGCTTTACTCAGTCTATGGATATAAATGGAACCTCATCCAAAAATATCCTCATAGAAAAAAACAGAAAAATACCTGACTCGACATCTGGGCACACTTGAAGTCTAGTCAAGCTCACACATAAAATTAACAATTGTGCTGGGTGTTTTGCATGAGTATAGACTCTAATCCTGATATTTCTTCTCTCACATAGCATATTTTATATTTTCCTTTGATGATTTCCACTGGTAAATAAACATATTTTAAAGTTTACCATCTTCTAAAAGCCCTGCTTTCACATCTCCCTCATGCTGCTGTTTCATTTCTCTCTTTTGTAAAATTTTAGAAAGAACTGTTTTTATTAACTTTCTTTATGCTACTGCTCCCATGTTTGTCTTTAGCTCTCATCAGTCTTTTTCTTTGCCATTGCGCCATAATAACCACTGCTGTTTCCAATCTTTTTTACTGTTAATCCTTTCATAACTTCTCAGAAGTATTTGACATAATTGACCTCTCTTTCTTCTTGGAATCACTCCCTTCTTTTGGTTTTCTTGATAAGAACACTCTTCTGGTTTTCACCTTCTGTACCACTGGTTGCTATCTCATAGTTATTTTGTTACCTCTTTTTTTATCTGTCAGATTCAATTTTGGAAGTGGGGCACAGTTCACTTACCAGTCTGCTGTATATACTCTTTCTTGAGGCCTTGGATATTCAGACAGTTGGTTTTAAGTATCATTTTAACACTGATTTTTTAGCGATTTTTTAATACTGTTACCTTAGGAAGTCTGCATAACTTCTCTGTGCTTCAGTATATTTAGCAATAGAAGTGACTAATAGAGTTTTTATAAGGACTAAATGAATTAATATGTGCAAATAGCTAAAACTATGTTTGGTACATGGTAAGCCCAAAGTAACAATAAATGTGTTATACACATGTCTGTGTATTCATTTACTTACAGTAACAAGCCTTAGTGGGGGAGGTGTGTACGTGTGCACGTGCGCATTCTAATACTTCAATGAATCCTTTCTCAATTTCTTCTCAATGGATACAGTTTTACAGTGACATTGATACTGACAAGAAGTACATTGGCATGGGAAATGACATTAAAACTGGAATAAAATATCACAAGTTCCAAGCAAGTATTTCTTTCTGTGTGACCTGGGACAAATTACTTAAGTTTTCTGAGCCTCAGTTGCCTTTTTTCTTTAAAAAGCTTAAAATAATAGCAATGTCTATCTTGTGGAGTAATGAAGATTCAATTACTTAATATGTGTAAAACACTTAGAACAGCGTCTATAGTAAGCACTTTGTGTGAGACATTATTTTATAATGATATGAGGTGAATTCTATGTGCTTATCTCTTTCATTAATGAAGGTGTTTGTGGCTAACCTATTTTCCTATTGAATTATAAAGTTGTTGATTAGTAAACCATATCAACTATGTTTATTACCAGAAGCATCTACCACAGTCATGTATATCATTGATAGAATTAATTTTAGCAATTCTTCCCAATGGATTATCTACCAATAAAATCTCACATAAACATCTTTTATTTTGGCAAATAAATTATGAATAACCCCTTATTCCAGAAGTATTATCTTATAGATAGAAGCTTACGGTTAAAAAATAACTAGTGCCAGGACTTGAGTGTAGAGATAAAGTTTATAAATTAACATTATATTTTTATTTGTATCTAGAATATATTTATGTTATCAAATAGAATTATGTAACTATCTATATCTGTTATAAAATTAGGCCAAAAAGTTGATGAGTGTGATTTTTCAGAAAGTAAAAATACAAGATTATGAAATCAATCTTTACTAAATACTTTCAAACCCTTTTTCTGACTACTTTAATGAATATAAACCCTCAGTAGCAATTACTGTAGACATGCAAATCAGATTCTTTCTAATGCTATTTCTAATTTTTCTATTCTGCCATAGAGATTAATTCTAGCTCACTTTAAAGTAATGTCTTAAATTCAAATGTAACTAATGTTCAAAGAGATATTAGACATTTTACAATTAGAAAAGTGTTTCTCTGTTCACTTCTGAGGCAAAATAATGTTTAATTTTAAATAAGAGGCGTTAATTACTCAGTCAAAAATTTTGCTTTATTTATGTAAATAACAAAAGTGTTAAGACCTGTTACACTCTTTTTAAATTAAAAATGATTATCTTCTGCAGCATGAGTACAATCAGTCTATGTTACATATATAATGTGTCTTAACTCATAACCATGTTGGTAGCTTTTTGTGATTAATAATAGGAAATAGATGAGTAAGACAAATTTACCCCTTTTCTTTCAAATGCATATGGGGATACATATAGATTTTAAAATTCACAGTATATATAGATATGTTTAATAAAAGAGCCTGAAAGATAGAAAATGATTGAGATAAAATAGATCAACAAATAATTATTCATCAGTTAATATGCACAAGACACTTACTCAGGTCCTTCTGATTCCAGCATTGCTTTTAAGATGGCAAACAAATATTTTCAGAATGCTAAATATGTTTGTCGTATATTTCTAGGTATGGGAATTGTAAATGATAAAGATGCCCTGAGAGTACTTCCATCCTAGGAGCAGGGTAGGTGGACAATAAGACTCTGTATTTAGAAAGCTGAATCCAAAAAATGATGTTAGCTACTGATAAACAATATGAAGAAGGTGATATGATTTTACATACTTGAGAGGGACTGTGTGTACAGCGTAGTTGGGTTCTTTACATTAGGCATTCAGGAGGGTCCCTTTACCTTACAGCTTTTTGAAGATCAGTGTGAAGAACATTCCAAGAAAAGACATAGGTGCAAATGCTATAAAACTGGAGCGCACAGGTGTTTTTACGAAACCAAAAGGGCAATGTGGCTGGGGCAAGTAAGCAAGCAGCAAGAAGAGTACGGGAAGATGACATTGTGCAAAGATAAGATTATATGGGGCCTTGAGGGATGTGACAGGAAGTTGGATTTTAGTTTCTTGCAGTAAAAACCTATTGGTGGTGATCTGATTACATTGAACATCTCAGATACAAAATTCTGGCTGCTGGATGGATGATAGGAGAGCAAGAGTGGAAAGCAAGGAGATGGAAAGTTAGCAAGTGGTTGATGTAAATATGGCTAGAGACGATGGTGAATTTGTAATCACTAAGAGGTGGTAGGATTTAGGACATATGTTTTGAGGGATCTTCCTGATGAATGAGATGAGAGGGAGCAAAAGAGTGGAGTCAAGTGTGCATATTAGTTTTGTTTGTCTTCCCCTGAGGAACTGGGTTACTGTTGCTGCTGTTTGCTAAGATGGGAAAAGCTTAGAAACAAGAAAATAAAATATCTGGGCAGGATGAAATAAATTGTTTTGCTTGAGCTACATTCAGTTTGAGATTCTTATATATGCTACAGTAAATGTATTAAGAATGAAATTAAATACATGAGTTAAGCGAAGTAAAGGGGCAAGGTTGGACAGATAAATTTAGCAGTTGTCAGTGGATAAAACACATAAAAACATAGGATTATATAAAATTGTTTATGGAAAAAATGGATCTATGCAAGAGAAGAACATCAAAAATTAAGATCTTAGCATCCAAAATTTGGCAATCTGGAGGAAGAGAATGAACCAGTAAAGAAAACTGCGAAGAAGAATTGAGGGAAATAAGAGGCAAACCAAGAATGTGATGGTTTAAATATGAAAAAAAAGGAAATAGTTCTAGAAGAAATGGTTGGTAAGCCATGTCAATTGTATGAGAGGCAGAATTCGATTGACTTTGGTATGACACAGATCTCTGATGGCCTCAGAGCCTTGAGGAGGAATAGCTTTACTGGAAATGGTTAAGAAAGTATTAAATAGGATGTAGAACCATGAGTTCAAAACAAATCTTTGAGAAGCTTGGCTCTGAAGGAAAGCCAGGAAATAGCAAACAAGAAGACATGAATTCATTCATCTGTTTCATTCGAAGAGTAAAACATGAAGTGTTTTGGCTGTATCAGCTGTCATAGTATTTATTTTCATGATTAGTTCAGGCAATCTATAGAGATACATAAGTATCATTTTCTGCATGTATTATTCATCCCCAGATTCTTTGAAACTAAAAGCTTGGTGAACAATGATGACCTCCCCAGATGGGCATATCCTTTCCTCAGTCCAAGGCATTTGCATAGCTGTGTTTTCTTGCTAGAGTTCTTGTATACCAAGAACTATACTGTGTTTTGGAGATTATAAAATAAAGAGACGCAGTCTGGGTCATTAAAAAGCTTACAGCATAAGTATTCCCCATTAAATTCTGAGTTTGTCTTATTTATGATTTTCTGAAATGTACTATCCTATCAATTGTGTTCCCATCTTTAGTAGAAAAAAAGGCATTGTTCTACATAGACAAAAATGAACTCACTGTCACAATTACTTTGTAATTAAAATAAAAAGTCCATCAAAAATAACTTTCACATTCAACTTTTCTGGAGAAAAGCATAAAGAACAAAAGCATCTGCAATGTGTGTAAATTGGCTAGTATCCTTGTCTGGCACTTTCCAAATTGTTTTAGCAACGTTTGGCAGGAATTTATCACAAATTATGGATGATTATAATTTTGCAGTATGTGCAAGCAGATGGAGAAAATGAATTGACAGAGAGAATGTTTCTTCCTAGGAAACTGATTGGTAATAATAATTATCTTAAAGAGGGCAAAAAACTATGAATTGCCCATTGACTTTTTAATATATGTATATAAAAATTTGAGAATTTATCCTATTAAGAAAGCCTTTAATTTATACAAATTTGGAAACTGACAAAAAGGAAAAAAGTCTACCAAAATTACTCAAGAATCATGCGGTGTACACATTGAAAAAATATTCTGACTTGTAGAAAAGCATAATTATTCCATTAAAATGTCTGTTTGCTAAGGAAAGTAATTAAATTGGCAGCTAATTAAAGAAAGAGCATATAGTTAATAGTAGCTTATTTTTCTTAGTGGTAAAATTTCAGTGTTTCTAACAAATGAGATCATTTTTCAATCTTTTTAAAACTTATGAGTAATCATGAAAAATCATGGGAACTTTATAAAATGGCTGTGTTTTGAAGAATTAAATTAAAAATAAGTCAATTTTCATTAAAAATATAACAGTATTTTGAGGTTTATTGCAACATAATTCAGTAGAGAGTTGGACCGCACAGTCAGAATATCTGGGATCAAATTTTGGGCCACTCTATCCTTGCAAATGATATACCTCTCTCTTCTTTACCTTAAAATACTGCACCAAGGAGCCAACCACTTCTTACCACCTCCACCACTACAAGCCTGGTCCATGTTGCCATCATTTCTTATGTGAATTATTGAGACAACCTGGTTTCCCTGTTTCAAATGTTGCTCCCTTTAGAGAGCTCTAAAAATGGCAGTCAAATCTCATTTACTGTAAGTCAGATCTTAACACTCTTCTATTCTGACCATCCAGGGTTCTTTCTGGTCTCCGGGGCTCCCTGTGTGTGTGTCCTCACCCCCATCCCTCTGACCTCATCATCTGCACTTTCCCATTTGCCCTTGTTTCCTCTACACACAAGGCGTCCTTGCTGTTCGTTGAGCACATCAGACATGCACTAGTCTCTAGTTCTTTGAACCTGCTCTTCCCCCTGCCTGGTGCATGCTTCTCTTAGATATCTTTATAATTTGCTCCCTCACTGTTTTCAGGTTTCATTCAGGAAAGCTTCCCTAAACACCATCTTTAAAATTGAAACCTTGTCGCTACATCTTTAACACCCTTCCCTAATCCATTATATTATTTTTTTTCTACAAGATGTGTTATCATCTGTGTATTTTAATTATTTGTATTATTTATCTTTTGTCATGACTCACTAGAATGTAATATCCATGACAAGAGAGATCTTCCTCTCTATTGTTTAGTGTACCTGGCACAAAATAGGAATTCCAAATACACTTAAATGAATAGTGTAGCTTTATTAATTTTCTGTTTTAATCATGATTGGGAATTCCGGTCTGGTTGTTGCCTCAAACTCCTTGCTGCCAGGGGAGTCATTTAATGTCGCTTTAAAGAGAAAATGAGGCTAAAACTTTAAGTTTACTACTCTGTTATGGAGATTAAACAAATAAAAGCATGTACCTTATAGGCTGCTCTGAGGGTTATATAGAACATTGACATGAAAGTCCCTAGTACACTGCTCGGCAGATAAAAGATGATAAATTAATGTTGATGGAATTTGCCTCTGCATGAAGAGATAATGTTAAACAAATCAAGATATCTTTATTGAGGGTCCTAATTTTATGTTTATGAAAATAAAATTATATGGAACATTTTCCTTAGGAAATTTTGTGAGATGTAGGTCTCTACTCAATTATGTATTTGTTTCTAAACATATTAATATACATTTTGATGGCTTTTATTTTTCACTCACGATATAGATCCTACCAGAATGCATGGATATCTTTGTCAAAGACAGCCAGGAACATATCTGCAGTCAAACAGAGTTGGGTTTTTTGAGTATTGTAATGAGGGAGACCATACTTCTTGGGGGAACTGTGAACTGTCTCAGTAAGAGGGTGTTATAAAGGAGTTACAGGATTTGAAATGTGTTAGGTAATTTCAGGGGAGTATTCAAGAAAGAAGTAGTTTGGATCAAGCGCTGTTTGGAAGTGGGGACAGTCTATGAGTACCTTAAGTTTTATCTGGAGGATGGGAGGAAAAGTGGGTCACAATCGGAAAAATAGCTGCAATCACTCATGTTAGTGGAGGGTGAGAGAGATTGGTACTTTGTGTGTGTGTGATTTGCACAGTAATCTTGTTATTTTTTGTGCTCTTCTGTAAATACAGAGTGGTCTATTTTCGGACTCATTTCATTGCAGCCATAGAGTGACCTCTTCTGATATTGGTGACCTCTGAAATTGTCTGTGTTCAAAAGGTGGTCACCAAGACCTTACTCTTAAGTACAGAGTCAGCTTCTAGCAACACTAAGGCTTAACTTCTAGGGCCAGGCAAGCTTTCAAATGTCATGGGCTGCCTTTTCCTTTTTCAGGCATTGTATACACATGCACATTTATTCCGACTTGGTTTTGACAATTTTAATTCTTTTTTTTTTAACTAAATGATAAGCTCCCAAATTTAGATAATTCATTCTTAAGATATATAATTCTTGAGAAAAAAGTCAGCATAATTTTATATCAAATTCTAAATAATGTGTAATATCAGTTTTGGTACAAACGGATACTCAACCTTCTCCACCTTTCTTTCTTTTAATTTCTTTGTTTCTTTTCTTTTCTTTTCTTTTTTTTTTTTTTTTTTTTTTTTTTTGAGACAGAACCGTACTGTGTCGCCCAGGCTGGAGTGCAGTGATACAGTCTCCGCTCACTGCAACCTCTGAGTCTTGGGTTCAAGCAATTCTTTTGCCTCAGCCTCCCAAGTAGCTGGGACTACAGGCATCCACAACCATGCCGGGGTAATTACTGTTTTTAGTAGATACAGGGTTTGACTATGTTGGCCAGGCTGGTCTTGAACTCCTGACCTTGTGATCTGCCTGCCTCGGCCTCTCAAAGTGCTGGGATTATAGGTGTAAGCCACCGCACCAGGCCAATACTCAACCACTCTTAACTGAGCAGTTGTAAATAAAAAAATACATATATACCCTAACTAAACAATAGTTTGAAAAAAGTGAAGTTTGCCACACATATTTGTAATGTCTGTATCTTTTTTTTATTGTTCTTTAGGTTCTGTGGTACATGTGCAGATCATGCAGGATTGTTGCATAGGTACATACGTGGCAAGGTGGTTTGCTGCCTCCATCCCCCTGTCACCTATATCTGGCATTTCTCCCCATATTATCTCTCCCCAACCTCCCCACTCCCTGCTGTCCAACCCCTAGCCCCCACCAACAAACCCCAGTGTGTAATGCTCCCCTCCCTGTGTTCATGTATTCTCATTGTTCAATACCTGCCTATGAGTGAGAACATGTGCTGTTTGCTTTTCTGTTCTTTTGTCAGTTTGCTGAGAATGATGGTTTCCAGATTCATCCATGTCCCCACAAAGGACACAAACTCATTGTTTTTTATGGCTGCATAGTATTTCATGGTGTATCTGTGCCACAGTTTCCTTGACCAGTCTATCATTGATGGGTATTTGGTTTGGTTCCAGGCCTTTGCTATTGTAAACAGTGAGACAGTGAACATATGTGTGCACCTGTCTTTATAATAGAACAATTTATAATCCTTTGGATATATACCCAGTAATGGGATTGCTGGGTCAAATGGAGTTTCTATTTCTAGGTCCTTGAGGAATCGCCACACTGTCTTCCACAATGGTTGAACTAATTAACACTCCCAATAACAGTGTAAAAGTGTTCCTATTTCTCCACATCCTCTCCAGCATCTGCTGTCTCCAGATTAATGATTAATTCTAACTGGCATGAGATGGTATCTCAATGTGGTTTTGATTTGCATTTCTCTAATGACCAGTGATTATGAGCATTTTTTCATATGTTTGTTGGCCTCATGTATGTCTTGTTTTGAAAAGTATCTGTTCATATCCTTTTCCCACTTTTGAATGGGTGTTTTTTTCCCCCACTTGTAAATCTGTTTTAGTTCTTTGTAGATTCTGGATATTAGCCCTTTGTCAGATGGGTAGATTGCAAAAATGTTTTCCCATTCTCTTGGTTGCCAGTTCACTATAATGATTGTTTCTTTAGCCGTACAAAAGCTCTGGAGTTTAATTAAATCCCATTTGTCTATTTTGGCTTTGGTTGCCAATGCTTTTGGTGTTTTAGTCATGAAGTCCTTGCCTATGCCTATGTCTTTACTGGTTTTGCCTAGGTTTTCTCTAGGGTTTTTATGGTGTTAGGGCTTATGTTTAAGTCTTTAATCCATCTGGAATTAACTTTTAGTGTAAGATGTCAGGAAGGGGTCCAGTTTCTGCTTTCTGAACAAGACTAGCCAGTTTTCCCAACACCATTTATTAATCAGGGAATCCTTTCCCCATTGCTTGTTTTTGTGAGTTTTGTCAAAGATCAGACGGTTGTAGATAATGTGGTATTACTTCCAAGGCCTCTGTTCTGTTCCATTCATCTGTATCTGTTTGGGTACCAGTACCAAGCTGTTTTGATTATTGTAGCCTTGTAGTATAGTTTTGCAATAAAAATGGAAATAAAAATTAAAGTGCAAATGTCTTCTTGTAACTTATTACAAAGAAACATCCAATTTCTTCAAGTGGACTTTAAATATTATTGTAGCTCACATAAATGGATACCGCTCATTTTTTGGGTTATCTTTAGAAGATCTGCATTTAAAATTTTATTATTTACAAATATCCCACATATTGAAAGTAGAATTTATGCCAATTAATCTAAATGTTAGTATTGATGCTGCACATAAGGCGGTGCAAACATAATTATGGTTTTAACCGTTAAAAATAAGAGCAACAGCCACAATTACTTTTGCACCAATCTAATAGCTATTTCAGCAACAAAATATTTAAGTTATTATTATTATACTTTAAGTTCTAAGATTAAAAAAATTTAAGCATTGTGCTTTTAAATCTTATTGAATTAGATCAGTCATTCTCATGATAAGTGGCTCTCATATATGAAATTATACACACACACACACACACACATATATATATAATCTTAAGTTTTATCTGGATGAGGAGAGGAAAGGTGGACCTCAACTGTAATCGAATTGGAAAAGTAGCTGCAATCACTCATGTTATTCGAGTGTAAGAGATATTTGGTAGTTTTTGTGTATGTGACACATATATATATATATATATATACACACACACACACACACGCACACACACACACATACATATACATATGAGAGAGAGAGAGAGAGAGAGAGAGAGAGTGAGTTTAAAAGTAACCTGTATAGGCTTTTAGCTCTAGATGTTCATCCAGTTCAATCTCTTCTTTTGTTGTAAGGAAAATGAGACATGCAGACAGACATTAAATTATACTCCAAGACATACAAAGCTGAAATAAGGAACTGGGTTTTTCTACTTCAGAGTCAAGCCTTTTCCATGATGACACATGTCTTATCTCTTTGGGTTAAGTTGAAAATCCCCATGGATTTTTCTTTCTTATATAGAAATTCATATAAATTGAACATTTATTATTTGGGGAATCCACAAGGAACATTGAATACAACTGTCAAATTCCTTTTATTTTACTATATTTTGCTAGTCCACAAAAAGCTTCCTTAACCACAAAGCATTCCAACAAAGGTTAGACATAGGTGATTTTCTATTGTATAGTATGAAGTGAAAGCTTCAAAAATGGACATGATGCTTCTGTTGACAGCCTCCAAGTAGTCTATCTTTCAAATAAAATTATTGTTTAATGCTTGCTGAAACTGTCACCTAAATTAAGAATTGTGAAACCTCGCCAGTCTTTGATTGAGTGATTTAAGTTAAGCACTTAAAAAATATCCTGAGTGTTTAAGTAAAACACTCTACGTGATTTGGTCAATATACTGCATACTCCTTGTGGAAGACATATATACTTAGAAGTTAAAGAATGAAATGAAACTCCCAAGTTCTGTGGAATATAATTCCCTAGCATTTTTATTGTTTTATTAGGTGAGGCTTGGGGAAATAATTGAAAATGAATTCAGAATAGAAAATATTCTTTTCAAAGTTCAATTTTGTACTATAAATTGCTTAATGAGAATTCTCCCAACATGTCAGTAAGAAAACAAACAAAATTCTGATAGATTTCAACATAATTTTTAAAAGTTTTATTATCTTTTTTTTAAATAAGTGATATTTCACAAGAGCTTTTAGACTCATAAATTTAGTTAGAAATTTTACATGTTCTCCCTAAACCCCTTTTTAAAAGTCCCACATAGAATCCATATGCATGTGTGACACACTTTGCTAAATGAAACACTCAATTACAGGACTGTTTGCTATGTTCCAATTTAGTCAATGTTTTTGCATTGGTGAGTCCATCCTTATTTAATACCTCATAAAAAAGAAAAGCCAACCTCTTACAAAAGAACTAATTTATTGTACCCCAAGGATTTGTGCTTAAAAAGGTCTCCTACTGTATGTGCAGTAGGTCTAATACTTGTAGAGCATTGTAGAGTGCCTTAATGCTACAGATTCTGTACACCTTGGAAATAAAGATGCAAATCACAAAACAATAAATTCCAGGTTTGTAACAAACGCCCTGAAGAAAACTTTAACAAATCATAACTGTCAGTGATACTGATGATGAAAGTTTTTGTCATGCAAAGAATACAAATCACTGTGCTGTTATGAGCGTCTCTCTCTCTCTCTTTCTTTTCTTTTTGGTTGCAGGCAGATCATCAACCTTAATGATAAAAGCCTTGCACAAAAATAATTCTTAAGCCTCAGGAACAAACACCTCTTTGGCATCCTGAGAGAATATTCCACAAACATCATCAATCTACTTTGGATCATGATTTACAACCTTTCCTTTTGGCCGACTTGAGCCATTTGTGAGCATGCCCCAGCAGCATCACACTGGGAGCTTCCTCCACTTTACCCTCTAAACACATAGCAACATAGCCGAGTGTGCTGCTGCCCATTTGGAAGCACGTGTTTGACAAATCAAGTACAAATTACAGATATTAAACTATAAATGCACGTTTCAAAACAGCAGCTTTTTAATGACTGGACTCTCCAGAAAAGTGTAGAAGGTGTGGATCTTTCTGTGTAGGTCCTGGAGCCAATTTATTTGTTTCATATATGAATTGTCAATGGCATACTGAAGAACCACCTAACAATGACTTCTGGCCATGAAATTTGGGTTTTTCAAAAGAAAAAAAATCAAAGTTCATAAAATAATAATGTGGATGGGTGTATATTTCTCCCAACAAAGCTTGTGTCTCAAGAATTGTTAACAGTTGTCTGATAAATGCCATCTATTTGGATGCTTTCCTTGAAATTCGAGAAAGGAGTCTATGTATCACAGCTGAATTCATTTAGTATGTGCCTAAACCCACTCTTACTCTGTGTACTCACTAAAACAGATGCACATACATTATTAATTGTTGACTAACTTGTAATCATCATCAAGGGCAGAAAAACTATACCCCCATCAGGAAAGCATAAATACATTATGATTACTTAAAAACATAGGCAGATCTTTATAATGTCTATATTGAGTGTGAAGTATCTAGCAATGTGCACAAAGGAAGCATTACAAAGCAAAGTGTTTACTATAACAAAGTGATGCAAACCAGAGGAATTTTTGAAGCTTGATATTTGATGGAGGAGTTGGATTTGTTATTCTCCCTCTCTAACCCCAACAAATGATGTGCATATACACAGAATAAGAGGGAGTGAATGTAATAATGTCATATAAGTTTGGTCTTAACTGTAAATCTTAGATTTTATTTTTATAGTTAGTTGGATTATATTATAGGAAGTGATGTCTCACAAATTCAATCACTCAGGTCTGGCGAAGAGCAATGAGATCATAGGAGAACATCTATATTAGGAAAATCAAATTCATGCTTATTACACAGGAAAAGAGTTCATATTTTCATTTTCTTCTTGCTTGCGTTTTTATTTGCTCTGTAATCTTGGCTAGGATGATTTTAGTTCTAAGTATCAAGTTCCTGAGTCAGAACTAATGAGAAGTTTGCAAGATGCACTGTCTCTTTTACTGCTGGTGGGATTATGAAATGGAAAATTCTAAAAGACAATATTGAAATAATTTTCCATGCCCTTAAAAATATCCATATGCTTTGAAAGAATAATTTCATTTTTCTGAATTGATCTCAATGGCAAAATCTGAAATTTGACTAAATATTTCTATAGTGAGATTTATTTTGAAATAACTAAACAGTGGAAACAATGATAAGAACAGTTAAGTAAATGACGGTATATACATATGCTGTGATATTATGAAGCCATTAAATTACATGTGTGTAATATATTCAATCACATATCATATAATAAATGTTAAATAAAAAGCTACCCCAAAGTTTTAATAGAATAGAAAAATATATGCTTAGAGGAAACATTGGAGGAAAAATATGGAAATATTAATAATGATTTCTCTCAAAGTAGAATTATGAATGTTCCTAAGTTACTTATATTTTTTTTACTATTTTGTATGCTTTATTTATGTAACCACTCTATTTATAGACTCTTTTAGAATGGGTGGCTATTGAAAAAAATATACTGAGTTCACCAAACTGTTTCATTTTCTGGGGAACAGAATGAAACTACATTTCTTAGCACACATGCATCAAATGGGGGAGAGGTTTCTGGGTCTGATCAGCGGCAGGTAGGCAGAAGTGATATAGCACTTTCATTCCAAGGCTATCAAGTATGGGTGTGTCTTTTTCATGTGCAAGCTCTTAAGTCTTCTGACTGGAAGTAAAAGGCTGTAAGATGGTAGATCAGCCTCGATCTCTTACCTACCATTTAGATGAGAGCTAAACAAGTGGTCTGTGTTAACCTCATCGACACTCTCAGAATGATTGAGATTTTCAGGTTTGTTATATCATTAGAGCCTAGCAACTGTCAGCTATTTTACTCTGATAAAAAATAACTTACTAGTTTTCTATACTTAATAATAAAAGTCACAGACATGTGAGCAATACAATATATGAGCATGTAAGATGTTGCTGCTTTTATGTGCCCTGATTATTTTATGTAGCTCCCTTTAAAGCTGTTAAAAACCATGGTTTTGTGAGTCTTAGTCTAGACATTTATCCACTAGCACTGGGATTAGTGGGCTTCCAGATTTTATATTAATAGCAAAAATACATTAAAAAATGTGACAAATACATAGATGTTACTGATTCAAGATGCCTCCTCAATTAGGGAAATTTTTTTCACACTTGCTTGCATTGTGACCATTTTTAAGACTAATCTTTCCTTCTATATGTGACAAATGCCTACTCATTCTTTAAAACTAAACTCCAATGCCACGCCTTAATAAAACCTTTCTTTAATTTAGTCTATGATGTATATCATTGTACGTAAGCTCTAAATACATAAAAAAAGATTTAAAAATTGTATGCTTCCAAGGCTTAGCAAAGAGCCTAACATTGTTAGAGCAGGTAGCTAGTCAGACATAAGCAGGGCAGGAGAGGCCCCTCTCCCCACCCCAACCAGTGATATCAGGCAACCATCAGGTGATGGTTAGGCAGTTTTCACACTGTTTCTCTAAAATAATAATTGGTTGCAGCCAGTGCCAGGGAAAGGCAGCCTCTCAATAGACAGAAAAAACCCTGAAACTGGTGATCAGCAGCTTCCTGGTAAGATCTCAGGAGTTAGATAAGTGGGCTCAAGACTGTGTGTTAAGAGGCAAAATGGTGGAATTTAATTGATACATGAACTTCCAGGGCCATTCAACTGGTAAGGGAAGAATCTCAAGTGCGCATGGATACAACTCCAGTAAATACACTGCACATGCCCACCTCCTGAGTGCTAGCAAGCCACTGTGCATGTGAGCAGCCCACCCCAAAGGAAGAATCAGGTGAAAAGGGATGCAAGACCCTGCAAGTGTGCCAACATATAAAACCCTAAGTCAGAGGTCAAACAACATAGTTGACCTTTCTCAAGTTGCTTGTTTGGCCCTCTTCCAAATGTACTTTACTTCCTTCCACTTCCACTCAGAGATATTTAAATAAACTTTTGCTCTTGCTCTAAAACTTGCCTTGGACTCTCCTTCTGCCTTATGCCCCTCAGTGGAATTCTTTCTTGTGATGAGGCAAGAATTGAGGTTGCTATAGAACTGTATGAATTCACTTCCAGTAATAGCATAAAATATGATATCATTAAATCTGATACTGTTTTCAAAATTCATTTTCTTTGTAATTTTCTTTGTTCATCAATTCTAGTGTAACAAGTGACATAAACATAAAGATTTCCTATAATCTGTATCTCCTACCTTAGATATAATAAATATTCTTTACCTTGGCATACTTTTGATTCTGTAAATTTAATATAATTCTTTTTTCTTTCATAACTGAACCTTTTTTTAAAGTCAACCTTTTTACCTTTTCTAGTGGCTTAAAGTTTAATGTAGCATTTCACCATTAGATAATAAATTCTTTAATTTCTTTATTAGGTGAATATGTTAATGTAAAAAGCTTAGCTTACATTTCCGATTTATGCACTACAATGCAGTCATTAAAATGAAAGTATCAAATCCAGTTCTGCCTATAAAGATTTGTATAATATATTTTGGAGTTGAAAATCATAAATGGCAATATTCTGCGTGTGTTATGACTTCTGCTTCCACATAGAATGTATACAAACTCAGGAATACATTTCTCTGATCCTAACTACACAAAGGCTGGATAATATATAAAATCTTACCTTTTATTGAAAATATCAGAATTTCGAGGTAACAAGATAACCAGGCAAACTAAATTCTAAGTCCCTCTGAGGAGACAGGCTATACCGGCCAATTTTGCCTTTGGCAGAATATGGGAGGAAGAGGCAGCCACAATAAAAGTGGGTAATAAGAAAATGGTTAAAACCTTAACTAATTGTTAAAAACCAAGTGAAGGCCGGGCGCGGTGGCTCAAATCTGTAATCCCAGCACTTTGGGAGGCCGAGGCGGGTGGATCACGAGGTCAAGAGATCGAGACCATCCTGGTCAACACAGCGAAACCCCGTCTCTAAAAATACAAAAAATTAGCTGGGCATGGTGGTGCGTGCCTATAATCCCAGCTACTCAGGAGGCTGAGGCAGGAGAATTGCTTGAACCCAGAAGGCGGAAGTTGCTGTGAGCCGAGATCGCGCCATTGCACTCCAGCCTGGGTAACAAGAGCGAAACTCCGTCCCTCCCCGCCCCCCAAAAAAAAAAACCAAGTGAAAACTCCTGTGAAAGTTCAGAATCCCTAGGAACCCCAGACACACACAAAAAGTTTCCTTTCATTCAATCCCTTTTCTGTGGTCCTCCACCCAGTAATCTTGACAAAAAGGGATAGAACTAGAGAACTGAGCAAGTTTCCCTTAGTGGCAGACAGATACAGAACCCTGTGCACTTCCCCAGACCCTTCTTCATATGAAGCAAAACTGTATCCCTCTGAGGTGGGAGCAGAATTTTTGTTTGTCTCACAACTATTACACCAAGTAGCATCAACCATTTTCAACTACTGTGAATGAACAGGAAAACTTCCTGCCACTGGTCTCCGGCAAAGGTGTTCTGCTGTTGAGGAAGAGGTAGAAGTCAAATACATCCATCCCTAGTAAAGAGACAGGAAACCCACTTGGATACAGTATCTGGTACTGATATAAGTGTTGGATGCTACTACTGAAGGAAGGATAGGAAATTTTCTACTACCCAAGACCACCCACAGATACAAGACAAAATTTGGTTGCTAAGGTGGGGTTTTGCAATGGTTCATTGTGTGTGTCAACTAGACTGGGCTAAAGCATGCCCAGATAGCTGATCAAACATCATTTTTGGATGTGCCTGTGAGAGTGTTTCCGGAAGATGTTAGTACTATAATTTGAATGTGCCTCCTCCAAAATTCAGATATTGTCAATGGGATAGTATTAAGGAGTGGGTTCTTTAAGAGGAAATGAGGCCATGTAGTGTTTTCCCTTATTAATGAGGTTAGGTTCCTTTATAAAAGCCTTGATGGATGAAGCTTATTCCTTTTACCTTTCTGCCGCCTTCTGTGTGAGAACATAGCCTGTGTTCGCTCCAAAGGATGCAGCATCAAAGTGCTGTCTTGGATGCCGAGGGCAGCCCTCACCAGACAACTGAACCAGCTGACACCCTGATCTTGGACTTCCCAGCTTTCAGAACTGTGAGAAATACATTTCTGTTCTTTATAAATTACCACATCTCATGTATGCTGTTGTGGTATCACAAAAAAGGACTAAAGACAATTCACATTTAGGTCATTAGACTGAGTTAAGACCATCCTTAGCAATGTGAAAAGGGATCATTCAATTTGTTGTAGGAATGAATGGAACAAAAAAGCAGAGAGTGGCAAATTTGCTCTCTCTGAATTGGGGCATACGTATTTCCCTCTGCTACCTGAGATTGCTGCTCGTGGATCTCAGTCATTTGGATTCAATCCTGGACATACACTGCATCCTTGGTTTTCAAGCTTTTGCAATTGGTTTGACTTATATTATCAACTTTTCTCATTCTCCATCTTGCCAATGGCAGATCATGAAACTTGTCAGCCTCCATAATTGCATGAGCCAATTCCTATAATCAATCTCACTCTCCCTCTCCATTGGTTCTGTTTCTCTGAAGAACCCTAATAGAGGAGAGAAGAAGGAATACAAAGAAAGTCCCACCCTTGCAGTTCAGGTGTACAGAACCTGCCTAATACTGAAGTTCAACCAAGAGAACCAATAATCTAACCCCTATGCCCAACCAAAAGCCTCGCACAGAGCAACAGATGCTATCAGTCTTGTGAAAGCATGCAGGGAGACCCGTCTCTGTAGTGCAGATGTTCAGGGTCTTATAAAACAGAGTGGAGCATAGACACTGAGAAAACCCCTCAGCACACTAAGCCCTGTGATAAACACAGGGAGCAGAAGGTGACCACTATGAGAATGCTGTTGTCCCCCCCTCATCCATGATTTCACTTTCCATGATTTTAGTTACCTATGGTCAACCATGAATTGAAAATATTAAGATATGCAGTTTTGTGGTAGTTCAGAGTGATAAGAGGTCAGTCATTAATGCTACTTTGAATTGGAGGAAGTAGTCAAGGGAGGTTTACCTTTTGAAGTTGTCACTTGTGCTTTGAAGGAATTGAATTTTCCTACAAGGTGGGATTAGAAGAGGATATTTAAGGGAGTTAACAATAGCTTGTACGAAAGCATATGGAAACGTAATTTCCAAGCAAACCGAAGACCCTGATGTGGTGGATTGTGTGTCTATTTAATTTATTACATCAAGGAGTAGTCCTAGCTTCGGACAGAAAATGAGTGGCAGTCTGTGAAAGCAGTGAATGCTAAGAAATTAGAGTTGGCTGTGTAGGCAATGGGTTGTTGTAGAAGCTTTCAAGGAATAAAGTAAGTTGATCAAATTTGCAATTCAGAAAGGCACTCTGGCATCAATGAAGCAAAAAGGTACTAGGAATAAATAATGGGAGAGAGCCAAGATTAGGGTTACTGTCAGTCAGGATTGCTCAGAAAAACAACTGAAAATAATTTCAAATATTGTAATATAAAAAATGCTAGAGTGCAAGCATAACATAAAACGTATAAGCTAAGAATGTCAATCAACTTTTTAATTATTCATGAGTCATGCTGTAAATGTTTTCAGGTAGACTTTAAAAAAATAAATCATGTTCTTTATTAAAACATTTAAAAGGCCCAGTGTGGAGGCTTATGCCTATAATCCCAGCACTTTGGGAGGCCGAAACGGGTGGATCGCGAGGTCAGGAGATCAAGACCATCCTGGCCAACACTATCTCTACTAAAAATACAAAAATTAGCTATGAAATGTGCCTGTAATCCCAGCTACTTGGGAGACTGAGGTAAGAGAATCCCTTGAACCAGGGAGTCAGAGGTTGCAGTGAGCGAGATGGTGCCACTGCACTCCAGCCTGGCAATAGAGCTAGATCCATCTCAAAAAAAAAAAAAAATTTTTTTTAAATTTCAAGCAACCATCTCTATATAATATAATATCCTTGGCTTATGTTATACCTCATTAATACTAGTTTCTAGTATATTCATAGCATCGCAACACTTAATTTGTCTTTATAAATTAAACCAATTTATGCTATGTATTGGAGTAATAATTCTAAATATTGTAGCATTAATAATACAAAAAGCCCAGGGCCAGTCACTTCCAGTTTAACAGATGGCCTAGGGCCAAATTTTGATACATACAATATTTTAAGATAATAAAGAACTACAAACATTTGATCTTTCTTCATCAAATATAAACTCCCACAATTAATATGTTACACTCTACCGCATATATTATATCTCAAAAACTATCGTAGTTCTGATGCTGCCTACTTGATCAAAGTGCCAACTGCAGGCAGTTGAAGTGTTACAAACCTAAGATCTAAATCCTGAGTTTGTCTAATGTCTGTGAAGTGCAATATTGTTCTTACAATTGATGCTAAAGATGTTCTTACCTCTAAAATCGCAGAATGAAGACTTATTTACTCAAAGTGAACTACTAAATTATTAAATTGTTTTGTGTTATGAATCTAGAGCAATAGTTTAAACTTTATTAATTTTGGGAAATCAAAATCCACTTGATTTTCTTCCCTGTTTCTACCACTGATAGCCACGTGTTTTATTTGGAGACTAGTAGACTTTTAAGTTTTCTGTTACATCACATCCATCTCTTCATCAATATTGAACTGGATTGCCTATCTTTCTACCTTTCTCTCTCACGCTTACTAAAATAAATCTTTCCTCACTTTTTGAAAGAGTGGATAAGGTATCCACAAGCTCAGTTACCAGGACTGTCAATGGCACAGATTCAGTTAAGACTGTGCCTATACAGTGACTGGAAATATACCATAGGACCACAATCCCCAACTACCTTTTCCAGTTGGAAAGAAACAAATATTTTATTGAGATAAGCACATCCAATCAGACATCAAATATGTGTTTACTCACTATTCCAGGTCTAGAACCTACAGTTTCTCTAGAAATATTTGGATTGGAGAATCAGTCTTAATCCCTGTTCCAATGGAGGTTAAAAAACAAAAGAGCACAAACAAATAAAAATACAAAAAAGTAGTTAAAATGTATAGCAAATCTTAAAGTGAATGGGTCTGTTATAAAGACATTAAAAATTTGAAGATGCCAGAGATTATAAACAATCGGAAGAAATTATTCAAAGAATGATAGTTGAATGTCCAGAAAAATAATATTAAAAACTTCACATCCAACTTAGTATTCATACATTTTGCTATGTTAGTAGACACTAATTGAGAATATTGCTCAATTTCATAGAACTTGCCCTGTGGAGAAGAAAAGAAAATAGCATTGGGCAATTTGAAGGGATTCCTTTCAATAAATATTCCTTTCAATAAATATTCCTATTTATTGACTAGGGATTGCTTGTTTTTATCGACTATGTTGAAGATCAGTTGCTTGTAGGTGGGCCGCTTTATTTCTGGGCGCTCTATTCTGTTCAGTTGGCCTATGTGTCTGCTTTTGTACCAGTACCATGCTGTTTTGGTTATAGCCTGTATTACAGTTCAGTGACAAGTAATGTAATACCTCCAGCTTAGTTCTTTTTGTTTAGGATTACTTTGGTTATTCAGGCTCTTTTTTGGTTCCATATGAATTTTAAAATAGTTTTTTCTAATTCTGTGAAGAATGTCATTGGTAATTTTATAGGTATAACATTGAGTCTGTAAGTTTTTGGAGGCAATATAGCCATTTTAACAATATTGATTTTTTAAAATCCGTGAGCATGGAATGTTTTTCCATTTGTTTGCATCATCTTTAATTTTTTGCTACAGTTTTTTTGGTAATTCTTGTTGTAGAGATCATTCACTTTCCCAGGTAGCTGTATTCCCAGGTATTTTACTTTTTTTTATTATGATTATACTTTAAGTTCTGGAATGCATGTGCAGAACAGGAAGTTTTGTTTGTTTTTATTGTTGTTTTTTGTCATCAGGCTGGAGTGCAGTAGAACAATGCAGGTTTGTTACATAAGTACACGCATGCCACGGTGGTTTGCTGCACCCATCAACCAGTCACCTTCATTAGGTATTTCTCCTAATACAATCCTTCCTCAGTCCCCCCACCCACAGCAGGCCCCAGTGTGTGATGATCCCCTCCCCGTGTCCATGTGTTCTTATTGTTCAACACCCACTTATAAATGAGAACACATGGTGTTTGGTTTTCTGTTCCTGTGTTAGTTTGCTGAGAATGATGGTTTCCAGCTTTATCCATGTCCCTGCAAAGGACATGAACTCATCATTTTCATGGCTGCATAATATTCCATAGTGTATATGTGCCATATTTTCTTTATCTAGTCTATCATTGATGGGCATTTGGGTTGGTTCCAAGTCTTAGTTATTGTAAATAGTGCTGCAATAAACACACATGTGCATGTGTCCTTAGAGTAGAATGTTTATAATTATTTGAGTATACACCTAGTAATGGGATTGCTGGGTCAAATGGTTCTAGATCCTTGAGGAGTTGCCACACTGTCTTCCACAATGGTTGAACTAATTGACAGTCCCACCAACAGTGTAAAAACTTTCCAATTTCTCCACATCTTCTCCAGCATCTGTTGTTTCCTGACTTTTTAATGATCACTAATCTAACTGGCATGAGATGGTGGTTTTGATTTGCATTTCTCTAATGACCAGTGATAATGAGCTTTTTCCTCAGATGTTTGTTGGCTGCATAAATGTCTTCTTTTCAGAAGTGTCTGTTCATATCCTTTGCCTACTTTTTGATGGCATTGCTTGTTTTTTTTTTTTTTTTTTCTTGTAAATTTGTTTCAGTTCCTGATAGATTCTGGTTATTAGCCCTTTGTCAGATGGATAGATTGAAAAAATTTTCTTCTTTCTATAGGTTGCCTATTCACTCTAATGAATAGGCAAATGATAGTTTGATACTAATGATAGTTTCTTTTGCTCTGAAGAAGCTCTTTAGTTTAATTAGATCCCATTGGTCAAATTTGGCTTTTGTTGCCATTGCTTTTGGTGTTTTAGTCATGAAGTCTTTGCCCGTGCGTATGTCCTGAATGGTATTGCCTAGGTTTTCTTCCAGAGTTTATATGGTTTTAGGTCTTACATTTAAGTCTTTAATCCACCTTGAGTTAATTTTTGTATAAGGTGTAAGGAAGGGGTCTAGTTTCAGTTTTCTGCATATGGCTAGCTTGCTTTCCCAACACCATTTATTAAATAGGGAATCCTTTCCTATTTCTTGTTTTTTTCAGGTTTGTCAAAGTTCAGATGGTTATAGATGTGTGGCATTATTTCTGAGGCCTCTGTTCTATTCCATTGGCCTATATATCTGTTTCGATATTAGTACCATGCTTTTTTGGTTCCTATAGCCTTATAGTATAAAGTCAGGTAGTGTGATGCCTCCAGTTTTGTTCTTTTTGCTTAGGATTGTCTTGGCTATACAGGTTCTTTTTTGATTCCATATGAAATTTAAAATAGCTTTTTCTAATTCTGTGAAGAACATCAATGGGAGTTTGATGGGTTTAGCATTGAATCTGTAAATTACTTTGGGCAGTATGACCATTTCCATGATATTGTTTTTTCCTATCCATGAGAATTTCCTATCCATGGGGGTTTTTCCATTTGTTTGTCCTCTCTCATTTCCTTGAGCAATGGTTTGTAGTTCTTTCTGAAGAAGTCCTTTACATCCCTTGTAAGTTGTATTCCTAGATATTTTATTCTCTTTGTAGCAATTGTGAATGGGAGTTCACTCATGATTTGGCTCTCTGCTTGTCTATTATTGGTGTATAGGAATGCTTGTGATTTTTGCCCATTGATTTTATATCCTGAGACTTCACTGAAGTTGCTTCTCAGGTTAAGGAAATCTGGGGCTGAGATGATGAGATTTTCTAAATGTGTAGTCATGTCATCTGTAAACAGAGACGATTTGACTTCCTCTCTTCCTATTTGAATACACTTTATATCTTTCTCTTGTCTGATTGCCCTGGCCAGAACTTCCATTCCTATGTTGAATAGGAGTGGCGAGAGAGAATATCCTTGTCTTGTGCCAGTTTTCAAAGGGAATGCTTCTGGCTTTTGCCCATTTAGTATAATATTAGCTGTGGGTTTGTCATAAGTAGCTCTTATTATTTTGATATTCTTTTCATCAATACCTAGGTTATTGAGAGTTTTCAGCATGAGGGGCCATTTAATTTATCGAAGGCCTTTTCTGCATCTATTGAGATAATCATGTGTTTTTTGTCATTGGTTCTGTTTATGTGATAGATTATGTTTATTCATTTACATATGTTAAACCAGCCTTGTATCCCAAGGATAAAGCTGACTTGATTGTGGTGGATAACCTTTTTGATGTGCTGCTGGATTCAGTTTGCCAGTATGTATTGAGGATTATTGCATCGATGTTCATCAGGCATATTGGCCTGAAATTTTCTTTTTTGATGTATATCTGCCAGGTTTTGGTATCAGGATAATGCTGGCCTCATAAAATGAGTTAGGGAGGAATCCCTCTTTTTCTATTGTTTGGAATAGTTTCAGAAGGAATGCTACCAGCTCCTCTTTGTACCTCTGGTAGAATTCGTCTGTGAATCCATCTGGTCCAAGACTTTGGTTGGTTGGTAGGCTATTAATTACTGCCTCAATTTCAGAACTTGTTATTGGTCTATTTCTGGATTTGATTTCTTCCTGGTTTAGTCTTGGGAGGGTATAAGTGTCCAGGAATTTATCCATTTCTTCTAGATTTTCTAGTTTATTTGCATAAAGGTGTTTATAGTATTCTCTGATGGTAGTTTGTATTTCTGTGGCATCAGTGGTGGTATCCCCTTATCATTTTTTATTGTGTCTATTTGATTCTTCTCTCTTTTCTTATTTATTAATCTGACTAGTGGTCTATCTATTTTGTCAGTCTTTTCAAAAAACCAGCTCCTGGATTCATCAATGTTTTTGAAGTTTTTTTTTTTTTTTTCTTTTTGTGCCTCTATTTCCTTCAGTTCTGCTCTTATCTTAGTCATTTCTTGGCTTCTACTAGCTTTTGAATTTGTTTGCTCTTGCTTCTCTAGTACTTTTAATTGTAATGTTAGGGTGTTGATTTTAGATCTGTCCTGCTTTCTCCTGGGCATTTAGTGGTATAAATTTCTTTCTAAGCACTGCATTTGCTGAGTCCCAGATATTCTGGTACATTATGTCTTTGTTTTCATTGGTTTCAAGGAACTTTTTTATTTCTGCCTTAATTTTGTTATTACTCAGTAGTTATTCAGGAGCACGTTGCTCAGTTTCCATGTAGTTGTGCAGTTTTGAGTGACTTTCTTAATCCTGAATTCTCATTTGATTGCACTGTGGTCTGAGAGAGTGTTTGTTATGATTTCTGGTTTTTTTGCATTTGTTGAGGTGTGTTTTACTTCCAATTGTGAGGTGAATTTTAAAGTAAGTGTGATGTGGTGCTGAGAAGAATGTATATTCTGTTGATTTGGGGTGAAGAGTGCTGTAGATGTCTATTAAGTTTACTTGGTCCAGAGCTGAATTTAAGTCCTGAATATCCTTGTTAATTTCCTGTCTCATTGTTCTGTCTAATATTGACAGTGGATTGTAAAAATCTCCCACTATTATTGTGTGGGAGTCTAAGCCTCTTGTAGGTCTCTAAGAACTTGATTTATGAATCTGGGTGCTACTGTATTGGGTGGATATATATTTAGGATAGTTAGCTATTCTTGTTGCATTGATCCCTTTACCATTATGTAATGCCCTTCTTTGTCTTTTTTGATTTTTGTTGGTTTAAACTCTGTTTTATCAGAGACTAGGATTGCAAACCCTGTTTTTTTTTTTTTTTTTTTTTTTTTTTTGCTTTCCATTTGCTTGGTAGATCTTCTTCCAACCCTTTATTTTGAGCCTACATGTATCTTTGCACATGAGTTGGGTCTCCTGAATACAGCACACCAATGGGTCTCGACTCTTTATCCAATTTGCCAGTCTGTGTCTTTTGATTGGAGCATTTAGCCCATTTACATTTAAGGTTAATATTTTTATGTGTGAATTTGATCCTGTCATTATGATGCTAGCTGGTTATTTTATCCATTAGTTGATGCAGTTTCTTCATAGTGTCAATGGTCTTTACAGTTTGGTATATTTTTGCAGTGGCTGGTACTGGCTTTTCCTTTCCTTCTTTAGTGCTTCCTTCAGGGGCTCTTGTAAGGCAGGCCTGTTGGTGACAAAACCTCTCAGCATTTGCTTGTCTGTAAAGGATTTTATTTCTTTTTTGCTTATGAAGCTTTGTTTGGCTGGATATGAAATTCTAGTTTGAAAATTCTTTAAGAATATTGAATATTGGCCTCCACTCTCTTCTGACTTGTAGAGTTTCTGCAGAGAGATCTGCTGTTAGTCTGATGGGCTTCCATTTGTGGGTAACCCAACCTTTCTCTCTGGATGTCCTTAACATTTTTTTCTTCAATTTCAACCTTGGTGGTGAATCTGACAATTATGTGTCTTGGGGTTGCCCTTCTTGATGAATATCTTCATGATGTTCTCTGTATTCCCTGAATTTAATTGTTGGCCTCTCTTGCTAGGCTGGGGAAATTCTCCTGGATAATACCCTAAAGAGTGTTTTCCAACTTGATTCCATTCTCTCCATCACTTTCAGGTATACCAATGAAATGCAGGTTTGGTCTTTTCCCATAGTCCCATATTTCTTGGAAGCTTTGTTCATTCCTTTTTATTCTTTTTTCTCTAATATTTTTGTCTTCATGCTTTATTTCATTAAGTTGATCTTCAATCTCTGATGTCCTTTCTTCTGCTTGATCAGTTTGGCTACTGATGCTTGCGTATGCTCCACGAAGTTCTGTTGTGTTTTTCAGCTCTATCCAGTTATTTATGTTCTCTGAACTGGTTATTCTAGTTAGCAATTCCTCTAACCTTTTTTCAAGGTTCTTAGCTTCCTTGCATTGGGTTAGAACATGCTCCTTTAGCTTGGCGGAGTTTGTTATTACCTACCTTTTATTACCTACCTTCTGAAACCTACTTCCGTTGATTTGTTGAACTCATTTTCCATCCAGTTTTGTTCCATTGCTGGCGAGGAGTTCTGATCCTTTGAAGGAGAAGAGGCATTCTGGTGTTTGGAATTTTCAGGCTTTTTGCACTGGTTTTTCCTCATCTTCATGGATTTATCTACCTTTGGCCTTTGTTGTTGGTGACCTCTGGCTGGGATTTTTGTGTGGATGTCCTTTTTGTTGATGTTGATGCAATTCCTTTCTATATGTTAGTTTTCCTTCTAACAGACCCCTCTCCTGCTGGTCTGCTGGAGTTTGCTGAAGTTCCATTCCAACCCTGTTTGCCTGGGTATCAGTAGTGGAGATTGTAGAACAGCAAAGATAGCTGCCTGTTCCTTCCTCTGGAAGCTTATTCCAGAGAGATACCCGCCAGATGCCAGCCAGAGCCCTCCTGAATGAGGTTCCTGTTGACCTCTGCTGGAAGGTGTCTCTCAGTCAAAAGGCCTGGAGGTCAGGGACCAACTTGAGGAGGCAGTCTATCCCTTAGCAGAGCTCAAAGCCCTGTGCTGGGAGATCCACTGCTCTCTTCAGAGCTGGCATGCAGGAACATTTAAATCTGCTGAAGCTGCACCCACAGCTGCCCCTTCCCCCAGGTGCTCTGTGCCAGGGAGATGGGAGTTTTATCTCTAAGCCCCTGACTGACTGAGGCTGCTGCCTTTCTTTCAGAGATGCCCTGCCCAGAGAGGAGGTATCTAGAGAGGCAGTCTGGCTACACTTGCGTTGCTGAGCTGTGGTGGGCTTCACCCAGTTAAAACTTCTCAGCAGCTTTGTTTATACTGTGAGGGGAAAACCAACTACTCAGCCTCAGTAATGGCAGACACTCCTCCCCCCACCAAGCTCAAGCATCCAAGGTCAACTTCAGACTACTATGCTGGCAATTAGAATTTCTAGTCAGTGGATCTTAGCTTGCTGGGCTCCATGGGGGTGGGGTCCATTGAGTTAGACCACTTGGCTCCCTGGCTTCAGCCCCCTTTCCAGGGAAGCAAATGGTTTTGTCTCTCTGGTGGTCCAGGCAACACTGTTGGAAAAAAAAAAAAACACTCCTGCAGTTAGTTCCATGTTTGCCCAAGTGGCTGCCCAGTTTTGTGCTTGAAACCCAGGGACCTGGTGTTGTAAGCACCTGAGGAAATCCCCTGGTCTGTGGGTTGCAAATACTGGGGGAAGTGTAGGATCTGGGTTGGAATGCACTGTTCCTCATGGCACAGTCCCTCACAGCCTCCATTGGCTAAGCGGGGGAGTTTGCTGACCCCTTAGGCTTCCCAGATGAGTTAATGTGCCATGCTGCTTCAGCTTGCCCTCCATGAGCTACACCTCCTGTCTAATCAGTTCCAATGAGATAAGCCGGCTACCTCAGTTGGAAATGCAGAAATCACCTACCTTCTGCATTGATCTCGCTGGGAGCTACAGACTGGAGCTGTTTCTATTTGGCCATCTTGCCAGCCACCTCATTTTATCATTTTCTATGGCAATTGTGAATGAGATTTCATTCTAAATTTGACCCTCAGCTTGCACACTATTGGTGTATAGAAATGCTGCTGATTTGTGTACATTGATTTTGTAGCACAAAATTTGCTGGAGTTGTTTATCAGTTCAAGGAGTGTTGGGGCAGATACTACAGAGTTTTCTAGGTAAAAAATCATATTGTCTGCAAATGGAGGCAGTTTGACTTCCTCTCTTCCTATTTGAATGACTTTTATCTCTTTCTCTTGACTGAATGTTCTGGTTAAGACTTCCAGTACTATGTTGAATAGGAGTGGTGAGAGTAGGCTTCTTTGTCTTGTTCTGGTTCTCAAGGGGGAAGGCTTCCAGGTTTTACTCATTCAGTTTGATGTTGGCTGTGGGTTTGTCATAGATGGCTTTTATTATTTTGAAATATGTTTCTTCAATGCTTAGTTTGTTAAGGGTTTTTACACTTGATCTTAACCAAAAGGCCAAGAAGCGATGTTAAGGGTTTTTAATATGAGGTGATACTGAATTTTATCAAAGCCTTTTATGTATCTATTGAGATAATAATGTGGTTTTTGATTAATAATGCAGTTTTGCTTATGAGATTAATCACATTTATTGATTTGCATATGTTGAACCAACCTTGGATCCCAGAGATAATGCCTACTTGATTGTGGTTGATTAGCTTTTTGATGTGCTGCTGGGTTTTGTTGACTAGTATATTGTCAAGGATTTTTGCATCTATGTTCATCAACAACATTTGCCTGAAGTTTTTGTTGTTGTGTCTTTTACAGGTTTTGATATCAGGATGATGCTGCCCTTATAGACTGAGTTTGAGAGGAGTCTATCCTCTTCAATTTTTAAAATAGTTTTAGTAGAAATGGTTCCAATTCTTTATATGTCTAGTAGAATTTATCTGTTAATCCATCTGGGCTTGGTCTTTTTCTTGTTGGTAGGGTTTTTATTGCTGATGACAATTCAGAACTTATTATTAGTCTGCTAAGAGTTTAAATTTCTTCCTAGTTCAGTTTTGAGAAGGTGTAGTTTTCCAGAAATGTCTCCATTTCTTCTAGGTTTTCTAGTGTGTATGCATAAAGGTGTTCTAATAGTCTCTGATGATGATGATGATGATATGTGTGTGTGTGTGTGTGTGTGTGTGTGTGTGCGCGCGCGCGCATTTCTGTGAGGTCAGTGGTAATGTCCACTTTGTCATTTATGATTGTGTTTGGATCTTCTGTCTTCTTTTGTTAGTCTAGCTAGTAGTCTCTGTATCTTATTTATTCTTTCAACTAACCAACTTCTGGTTTCGTTGATCTTTTCTTTGTTTTTTTCTGGTCTCAATTTCTTTAAATTCATGTCTGATTTTGGTTATTTCTTGTCTTTTACTAGCTTTGAGGTTAGTTTGCTCTTGCTTTTCTAGTTCCCCTGTGATGCTAGATTTTTATTTTGAGATTTTTCTCACTTTTTGATGTGGGCACTTAGCACTATAAACTTTCACCTTAGCACTGCCTCAGCTGTGTCTCAGAGATTCTGGTATGTTGTATCTTTGTTTTCATTAGTTTCAGTGAATTTCTTGAATACTGCCTCAATTTCATTGTTTACTCCAAAGTCATTCGGGACTGGGCTGTTTAATTCCATGTAGTTGTATGGTTATAAATGATCTTGATATTGCTTTCTATTTGTATTGTGCTGTGATCCAGGTGGGAGTGTGGTTGGTATAATTTTGATTTTTTTGAATGATCTTAGAATTGTTTTATGACTGATTATATGTGCAATTTTAGAGTATGTGCCATGTAGCAATGAAAATAATGTATATTCTGCTGTTTGGGGGCACAGAGTTCTGTAAATATTTGTTAGGTCCATTTGGTTGAGTTCAGGTCCTGAATATTTTTGTTAGCTTTTGGCTTTGATCATTTTTCTAATACTGTCACTGCGGTGTTGAATTCTTCTACTATCGTTGTATTATAGTGGAAGTTTTTTAGAGCCCAACAAAGGAAGCCCCCCTTTGTTGGGCTGTAAAAACTTTTTTTTTTTTTTTTAATAAATCTAGGTGCTCCTGTTCTGGGCACACATATATTTAGGATAGTTAAGTCTTGTTGAATTGAACCCTTTACCATTATGTAATGCCTTTCTTTGTCTTTTTTGATCATTGCTGGTTTAACATCTGTTTTATCTAAAATTAGAATAGTAACCCCTCCTTTTCTGTCTGCCTGGTAGGCTTTTCTATATTTCTTTATTTTAAGCCTATGGGTGTCATTGCATGTGAGATAGGCCTCTTAAAGACAGCACAGATTTGGATCTTATTTCTCAAACAGTCTTTTCCACTTTGTGCCTTTTAATTAGGGCATTTAGCCTGTTTACATTCACAGTTAATATTGATCCTGTCATTGTGTTGTTAACTGGTTATTATGCAAATTTGATTATGTGGTTACTTGATAGTGTCAATAGTTTAGGTACCTAATTTTTTGTGTGCGTGATGGCCAGTAACAATCTTTCATTTCCATATTCCACACTCCATTAAGAACCTCTTGTAAAGCAGGTCTGGTGGTAATGAATTTCCTTGGCACTTGTTTATCTGAAAAGGTTCTTATTTCTCCTTCACTTATAAAGCTTAGATTGGGTGTATATAAAATGCTTTGTTGGAATTTTATTTAGGAGTACTGAATATAGGCCCTCAAACTCTTCTGGCTTGTGTGGTTTCTGCTGAAACGTCTGCTGTTGCCTGGTGGGGTTTGTAGTTGCCTGTTCCTCTGTAGTTGACCTGCCCTTTCTCTCTAGCTCTCTTTAACATTTTTTCTTTCTTGTTAACCTTGGAGAATCTGATAACTATGTGTCTTGGGGATGGTCATCTCGTATAGTATCTTGCAGGGGTTCTCTTCATTTTCTGGGTTTGAATGTTGACCTCTGGAAAAAGGTTGGGGAAATTTTCATAAATGATATCCTCAAATATGTTTTCCAAGTTGCTTATTTTCTCTCCCTGTCTTCCAAGGATACCAATGAGTCTTAGATTTGGCCACTTTACATAATCCCACATTTCAGTTTCGTTGATTGATTGATTGATGGATTGTCTGATTGATTAGTTTGGCAAACCAGTTTTAAGCTCTGAGATTCTTTCCTCAGCTTGGTCTATTTTGTTGTTAATACTTGTGATTGCATTATGTAATTCTTACACTGAGATTTTCAACTGTATCAGATGAGCTTGTATTTTTCTTAAAGTGGCTATTTCATCTTTCAGCCCCTATATCATTTTACTGTAGTCCTTAGATTCCTTGAATTGGGTTTCAACTTTCTTCTGAATCTCAATGATCTTCATTCTTTTCCATGTTTTGAATTCTATGTTTGTTATTCCAGCCATTTCAGCCTGGTTAAGAACCATTGTTGGGGAACTAGTACAGTTGTTTGGAAAAAAGAAGACATCCTGATTTTCTGAGTTGCCACAGACTTTGCTGATTCATTCTCATCTATATGGGCTGATGTTCCTTTAATTGTGGTGTGATTTGAATATAGTCAGTTGTCTTCATTTCTGGATGTTTTCAGAGGGCTGAGGCTTTGTATGGGTCTTTATTTGAAGCTGAATTATTACCCTGTGTTTCACTGAGGGGGTACATTAGCAAAGTATTTTTGGTGTTGATGTTTGGGCTGTGATTCAGAAGATGGTTCTTCGGTGTAATGGCCAGTAGTTATACTCTTGTTCAGCCATATGGTTCTTCTGTATTTCTTCACAACTGCAGTCATGCTTCCTTTTAGTTGTCAGATGGTGTGGGTTCCTCTCCCATTGGAGTTTTTACTGCAATCTCAGTTTGGCACTCCTGGTCTACACACAACACCCCTGGGGTGAACTCAGGCTTCCTCCCCAGTTTGGGGGTGCCAGGGGCCATGACCTTGGCAGTGACAATGGCAGAGGACATTTCACTTGTTTATTGGGACACCACCCCATACAAACACAGAGCCACTACCAATCAGAATGATCAGTCTGGGCTGGGGTGACTGCATTGTGGGCTCAAGCTGAGATGCCCTGCTTGGTGATGAGCAGGGGAGTCGGGGGCTCACAGGGAAGAGAGGCTGGACTCTTCTATTTAGGGTGACTTCAGTCTGGTGGTGGTCTCAGTAAAGCACTCAGCGTCTTTGTTCCTTCCTCGGTCCGAGGGCAGCAAGGGCAGTACCAGTGCAGCGGCACTGGCAAAGGGGCTTTCAGTTGCCTCTGGGAGCTCCACCCCAGAGAAATGCAGAGCTGCTACCAGGGGAATGTTCCACCAGGAAGTGTGGTGGTTGCTTTGCAGGCCTGAGCCAGGGGCCCTGCTTGGTGAAGAGCAGCGAGTCAGAGGCTCACAGGGAGGAGAGACTGGGCTCATTTCCATATGGCAACTGCAGTGTTCTGGAGGCATGAGTAGAACCCTCAGGCTCTTTTTTTCTACCCCAGTTCAAGAACAACAAGGGAAGAACCGCTGAAGTGGCAAGGGTAGAGGGTTTGTTGGTTACCTCTGGGAGCTCCACACCAGGGATGCACAAAGCCACTACCAGTGGGAATGCTTGGATGGGGGTGGGGCAGCTGCTCTGTGGTCCTGAGCCAGGAGCCCTACCTGGTGAAGAATAGGGGATGGAGACTCACAGGGAAGAGAAACTGGCCCCCTCTCTGTATTGTTGCTGTGGTGTGTTGGAGGTGCCAGTGACATAGCCAGGCCCTCTGTTCCTTTCCCAGCCCATGGGCAGTAAGGGTGGTTTCACTCCAACTACAATGGGAAAGTGGTTGTAGGTTTTCTCTGGCCATTTCCTTTGCTGAAAAGTGCAGAACCTCTACCAACTGAAGTGTGTAAGTAGCAGCAGGATGATTGTGCTGGGGTCCCAGGTCAAGAGACCCCGCCCAGCGAAGTAAAAGGGTCAGGAATCCACAGGAATACTATCTGGCTACTTTTCTGTAAGGCAGCTATGCTTGCTAGGGGCCCGCTTTAGCTCTTAATCACTTTTCTCCCTCCCAAGATTCAGGGCAGTAGGGGCTAAAGCTGTAGAGTAGCAAAAATGATGGGCCTGCCTGCCACCACTGGGAGCTCGGTCCCAGGGAAGCGCAGAGCTGCTGCCCGCCAGGTAGCCCAGGTAGCAATGGGGTGGCTGGGGTCCCAGGTCAGGAGGCCCTGTCCACTGAGAAGTGCGGGGGACGTGGACCTGCATGGGAAACAGTCTGGCCGCTTTCTCGTAAGGCAGCTGCACTGTGCTGGGGACCCATGTACATTAATCATTTTGCTCCCTCCTGAGCCTGAGAGCGGTAGGGGTGGGAGCTGCAAAGCAGCAAAACTGGCAGGCCTGTCTCCTCCCTTTGGTTGCTCCATCCTAAGGAAGTGCAGGGCTGCTACCAGCAGAGAGCTTAGGAGGGCCTGGGATGGTCAGGCTAGGGTCCCAGGCCAGTGGGCCTTATCTGGTGGAGTGCAGTGTAGATGAGGCCTGTAGTCCATCTGCTCCTCAGCCCCGTGGATACAGCCACTATCCTGGGGGTCCCTGAAAGAGCCTGGCCTCATCTCATCTATTTGTGGAGCTGGAGCCATTGGCACCAGGATGCCCAGGATTCTAAGGACCCCCAGACTCAGTGTGTGTCTGAGGGTGGCTCTGCCCACACTTTTTGTGGCTGTCTTCATCAGTCTAGAAGCAACGAGAGTGCTACAGGGAATCTCCTGAGGTCAGGGTTGCAAAGGTTTTGGCAGAGTGCCAGAGTATAGGTTCCTGGGGCTTCTCACTCATTTCCCTGCAGTGGGAAGACTCCTGACCCACACCAGTCCTGGGTGGGTGTTCGTCTTGTCTCCTTCTACTCTGTTTTCCATGAGTCATGTTGCTACCTTGATGAATCCCAGCGTGTCAGGTTGGAAGATCGAGTTGAAGAGCTGATGTTTACTCACCACTTTTTCTCTGCTCTATGACAGTGGCACACACTAGCTGCTTCGAGTCTGATATCTTGGTCCTCTCCCTCTCTTTGTTCATTAATGAAGTTGGTGAGTATTTAGAGGGCCTCCTTACCAGGTCTGTAACTGACACACAAAATGATATCACATCCAGGATCTAAAAACAAATCACAGAGGATGTATATATAGTTTTTACAAATCCCAACTTTTTATTGTTAGGTTTAAGTAACAGAATTATATATTGGATTAGATGTCATATAAATGCCAAATTATCACAAAAGATTCTAAATGCTTGCTCTCAATGTCTTTACTTATTATGGTCAATTACACATGGTCCATGGACCAACATTGTTTTAGGAGATAGTATTTCTATCTATATTTTTTATGGTAATTTGGCACCCTACTGGTGTTAGTTGGCTATTAGTTCTTGATTATTTTATATAGTAACAAGTCCCTTTTGCTTTTTTCAATCTGTGTTTTTTAAGGTGAAATTTAACAGGAGTGAATCAAATACTTTGCAAATGGACCCTAAAGCCAATCATACAAATAAAGAATAATAATAAAAAAAATCACAGTAACTTCTGTAAAAGTATGTAAGGGTTTCATTTATATTGATTTATCAATATAAATCAGTTTGAATTGGTAGGAATCAATAATCCAATAGAAGTGGGAAGTAGATAAATATTTCATTTTGTCTTTTTCCAGTATTCACTGTAGTATCCTGTTTGGTTCTGTGTACTTTAAAAAGAAAGAAACAAAGGTACAGAGTAGAAGAAAACGCTGGGACATTGAAGAACTGGACAGAGTTGAAAAATTTTGTAGCATAAAATGCATGGATGGGTCTAGGGGAAAATAGAAACCAGATCAGAATGAGATGATTAGTGTTTTATTTTTTTGAAGTATTTTAGAACAATGACTCTTGGAGCAATGGGCAACAGGCTTGCAAGCAGTGAAACCAGTCTGCAGTCTAAGAGAGAGGGTGGAGCAAGTAACATTGGATAAGGAGAAGTGCAGACAAATCTGAGAGTAATGGAAAAGCAAAATCTGTAAGACTTGACTCCTTGTGTATCAAGTGAGAGTTACACTTAATTTTCCCCTTTCCCCAGGAAGAAAAATGGGAAAAAGTTGTTAATAGGCAACTCCAAGAAGAGTAAACACACATAGCTATTAATTAAACTTAGTCATTATGTTTAATCTTACTTTTAATAATAATAAGTGCAAATTAAAACAATACCAATTTTTCCAGCTGTGAGAGTTCAAGTACTGGAATCTAGTCAAATCTCAACTTGCAGATGACAATATAAAGGTAAGAAATAGGAACTGCCTGGGCTGATCAGTAAACATGACCCCTATAATTACCTATAAAAGATAGATAACAACACCACTATGTCTACTACCAAACATTTGTTAAGTTCATGCTGAGTTTGAGATTAGCTGCAGTGCTGAGTTTAGACAACCTTCCTCAGCTAGAGATAAATTGGACTAAAACTATAAATGCCATTGAAGAGAAGAGATCTCTGGCTCATCTGGAGCATCTGAGGGAAATTTCCAACTTATTGTTTTCTAATGGACTTCAGACAGTTTGAGACCTGGCTAGGTGATATATTACTCCCAGGGACGGACAGCTTTAACTGGTAGAGTATTCCTGGCCTCAGTATCGGAAAACCTTTATAGATGCTGACTCCTTGATCCTATTTCCTAAAAATGATAATAATCCATGCTAGGCAGCTGTGGGGAGATGAGCATTCATGCACACTGACGAAGGAAGTAAACATTCAACCAACTTTCTGCAAAGCAGTGGTTTAATATATGGAAAAGACTTAACAATAATGTTCATTCCCTTACTCGCAGTCATTCCTCTTCTGGAAAGCTGTCTTTTGGCAATAAGCAGGAATGCAGTGATAAATGTTTGAAGATGCTTATTGGAGTTTTCTTTATAATTATAGCTAAATACATAAAATATTATAAATAATCTACAATAAAGGAATGGTTAAAATCTCAATACAATTCTATACAGCTAAGGTATAATATAAAAACAAGTTGCAAAACAATATATATATACACACACACACACACACATATATGTATGCATGTGTGTGTGTATATACACACACACAAATTTTTCAAGACAAGTGTAATACATTAAAATATTAACAATGTGTATCTCTGTTATAGAATTATAGATGTTTTTAAATTTTTAACTTATTAATGTTTTGTATTCGCTACACTGAGAATGCATTGCTTATATAATCAAGAAAAAACCCATATTTAAAAATTTCTGTTAGATCAAGCTTTATTAACTTGGACTATAATTCTCTATTTAACAAAATATGATTAATGCCTTCTGATTTTGAAACTTGTTTTTAAATAGAGAAGACAGAAGCCAAAGGATATAATAAGTTCAGCCTTGACTTTGTTGTTGGTTAATCCTTCAGAGTCTGTCCACAATAAGTCCTCTCTTGTAGCTGCTGCAATGGTGGCTTAAGAAAGAAAAAAAAAATGATCCTGACTTTATCATCTGCTGATTTTCATGTTGTAAATGCTCTCGCTATGGCAAATATGAAACCCCAAACATTTTAACATCCATCTTGCAAATTATCTGATATTTAACAATTGGCCCTTCCAAACAGTGCAAGCCAGCTCCAAAGGTCCACTCAGTCACCTTGATGTTCTGTCAAGTTTGTTGAGCTAAATGAGGATTGTTTTGATTGCTTTCTTTCTATGTCAAAAGCTTTTTATTTCCTGGTAGGCTTAACTTTCTTCATACTATTGTTACAATTTTGTGTCCTTTAAAAAATTTTTCTTTTGTTATGTGCCCTCGCCTTTAATATCTATTAATCTACAATTTAAAGTACATTCTACCTATTTCTGTATTAATTAGTTATATTTACACAATTTATTTTTAATTTTGTCTTATTTCCTACTCTGAATGCTCACTTTCTCCAGGTTATTTATTTGTCATCAAACAGTTCTTTCCTTTCGGTCAGTTACACACCACAGAAAAGATCTAGTGGACCTGTCTATTATTCACCTCTCTTTTAAATGTTCTCTACTGCATATTACTTATCCCTCCTAATCATTGATGCCTATTAACTTCTTTATGATTATATAAAAGAGAGTAGTTCATTAACTGTGCTCAACATTCCTCAGTGTTCATGGATTCAAGTACAGTAAGTCTGCTCATTTATAAATGATTTTCAACATTTCTCATAGCTGCCCAGCAAGGCAAAGGGCAGGGGTATTTTTTTTTTTTTTGCATTCTTTATTACCTCTTAATTGTTTACATTACTTTTCTCCATTTTTTTCTGTTGAAGTCTGATAAAAGGATCAATATCTCAACTGTGTTACAACATCATTAATCTTATTTCTCTACTTATTATTACAGAATTTATTTTCTCTTTGCTTTTTGCTTTTCATTCTGTATATTTGTGAAAATCATTCAATTTTAATTAACTTCTATAACTTTAATTATCTCTTATTGAGTTTTGGTTATGTTTTAACTGTGGAGATTAAAAAATTATCGGTTTTATTTTTCTCTTTATTTTAAAATATAATCTTTTTACTATTAGTTTTATAGGCAGTATCTCTAGCTATATGGAAATTGTTTTAAAAGTGATTATTTTAAGAAAAAACAAAAGGAAATCAGCTCACAATATCTGTGCCAAAAGTTACCTGCAAAATGTTTATGTATTTTTTATCTGTGTAAAGAAGAGGCTAAAAAGGAGATGCAAAGAGTTGGGCTTGCTTAGAATTTCAGGCTATTTACTTCTCATCTTTAGAACAATTTTATTTAATGTTTCTTTTCTCTGAAAGGATCTATAAACACTCTGAACTTATTTTTAGAAAGATTGTCAATCCCTTATTAAAATCACATTTTATCGCCTCAGGTTTATATAAATAAGCTTGATAGCTAATGATTAATAGTGCTATTTCCCTTCGGGACGTCTTCCACAGTCTTCTGTGTCATTGAGAGGTAACTCTCCGTGGATATCTCCTGTTTCTGCATATATTTCGAGTAGAGGCACTTACTGTCCTTTGTTCTGAACTATCATTTCAAGAATGTTTCTATAAAGTAAAGCCTTAGATGACAGAGACAGTTTCTTCCTATGAAGCCAAAGGAGGTTTGGCATTCTTACTGCTCATTATAAAAGATCTGGGTTCCCTATGCTTAGTATTCTTCTCCTGTAATAAGATCTACTGTATGTGCAGGTAAACATCTGTCCATCTTTACACCTCCCCGTAGAACTGGGGCTCAGGGAACCAACACAAAAATGCTGTTATCCTTATTACTACTACTGAGGTAATAAATTGTGTGTTTTACCTCTTACCTAGGAATCTTGTTTCTTTGACCAGTATCCATGAAACTATGGCAGGTCGACTTCGTAACACACAAGTTGGGTTAAAATCTGAGACCTTTTGCCATTCTTGACACAAATAATAGACCACCATTGGCTATGAAATAAAATGATTTCTTGTAACAAAAGTTCCAAACTTCCTAAACCACCTCATTACCTTCTTATCACTCCATTCCTGCTCTGTGATTAACCCAGATTTGATTTCATTCATAAAAAGTGAGATATAAAAACTGACTGCAGTCAGTTGCTGCTATAAAAGAGTAGGTGATCAGGTAAGTGTTTCATTGAAAACTACAAAATTAAATGATTTAAGAGGAAACTAAAGTCTCAGCTGTGTGCTAGTAAATAAAAAACAGTACATAGAAACCCATGGTAATTTGTAAATCAGAAATGGGTCACTTCTTTGAATTAAGATGTAGGGCTCTTTACCACGTTAAGAAACATTGCTATAGTCAACACTGCAATTGGGAAGGACAGCTGGTGGTCTGGACTGAGACAATATGGAACCTTTGTGTGAATTAGAACTCTACCTATCCAGGCATATGCAGCTTACCAGTTTGAAGAGCTGAAGGTGCCTTTGTGCAGGCACACAGTACTGAGCCAGGGCTCAGAGGGTGGTAACTCTGTAGGCATATCTTGGTGATTTCAGCCTTTACTCAGTTTCTCAGCTGGACATCATAAGGAAGATCACAGAAACCACACAATCTCAAGCAGGAGCCATGTAGTTTTCACTTTCTGTGTCCCCGTGACTTATTAATAACAATAGCTACAATTTGTTTAGCATATGCTATGTGCCAAGCACTATTTAATTTTATCTTCAGAACAACAATATGAAACAAGTATTGTTACTAACTTCACTTTACAAATGAAGAAAATGAGATTTCCAGTGACCACTTAGACTATAAGTAGCAAAGGCACGGCTCAAACTCAGGTCTGTCTGACTCCTAAGTCCTTGTGAATAACCATCACACTCTACTGCCTTTAGTATCTTCACCATCCAACCTGAAATAAAAAGCTGTGATACCTGATTGCAGCTTTTTAATGAACTTTATTTCTCCCGTTTCTCTTGCTCTTGAGCCTCTCTTGAATTAATACTCATAAAGTAGTTCTTCATTGCTTTTTATTATCAATATAATGATGGTAGAATCCAACCACCAGAGTTTAATTGTCCTGCTAATCCCTTTGTTTTGTGCTGTTTGCTTTGTTATGCCTTTTTTCTGCTAGAAAAAAAAAAAAAGTTTGGCTGTTTCAAAAGTTTAACATGTTTCCAATTTTTCATACTTTTATTTGCTATAAGCACCTGGTATTTTGAAAATGACAAAATACCAGGTGGTTATAGCAAATAAATTTGAAAATGACAAAATACTAGGTGGTTATATCACCTAGTATTTCTTTACATACATTCTAATATTCTTAATTTTATGCTATTTTTTTTATCAATCTTTTTCTGTGCTTAGCATTTCTGACTTTTAATAATAAAACCAAATTGTCTCAATTAATTCTTTTGATTTTCTATTCTCATGTCTGGAAAAACATATCTTTTTGAATTCTCTGCTTCCCAGAATTCAGTGAAAGCTCATTAAGTTTTGGTCTCTTGAATAAAGAATTAATAATAACTTGAAATTAAATAGGCTCAAATGATCTATATTTTAAAGTTAGGGCATGTGTCATGGGTGTATCTTGATTCTCCTAAATCCACTGAGTTTTTTCTTACCCTCTCTATTTGCATCTACTTGCTTCTGTGAAAAAGAATGAGGACGTCTTTTGAGGGAGTTTGACCAGTGTACCTCTTCCCACAACTAAAGGAAATTCAGCCACTACTGAGGGACAAACCAAGCACAGACAGACGTAAGGGATGAAACTCTACTGCAAGGCGTCTCAAGGCACATGCCCTTTTATGTTTATCAATAATCAGTCTTGCCTTCTTTCCTTTGTAGAAAGAACCAGCCTTTCTTTTGACATTATGTTTTTACAACTTCAAAAGAAAAATTCTTTCTCTGTGTCTTTCTCTGTCTCTCTCTTTCTCTCTCTCTCTCTCTCTCTCTCTCTGTGTGTGTGTGTGTGTGTGTGTGTGTGTGTATGTATAAAATGATTATTAGGATATTATGATTAACAAAGTCACTTTCACTTAAAAATGCATTTGAAAAGACTTTAGATTAATGAGCTCCTAACATTTTTCTCTCTAGTGGCTGGATTCATATTCCAAATAATACATTTTCTATTCCTCTAATTAGTTTTGGAACATCATTAATAATGGACTATGGAAAAATTGAGAAACGTATGCTAAGGGAAAAATTTTAATCAAACAAAGTCAAACGTTAATTTTTTTTGTTGTTGTCATAGCATTAGATTTAATAGTAAAATAAGCCATGATTTTCATTATTTGCATTTACATTATTATCATTGAATGTCTAAGTTACACTCAGTGGTTACTTTCTGTACTTTCATCAATATCTGAGTATTATCTCAGATGCAATTCACATGAAATTTATAAAAATGGGGCATTACTGCAATACTTAAAATTATGACGTTATAATAATAGTGGTATAATTAAACCATCACATTCCAGATATTTACTGCTGCATCAAATTCTGTTGGCTTTATATATTAATAAAATTGCTATGCTTTGTGAGGATACATATAAAATAAGCCTCAAAAAGATTTCATGTGTAAAGAATTTGATTCACGTTTATTAACTTTTTGAGGCATAATAACCTCTAATGGCACAAGAAACCAAAAATATGCAGTATTGCCATGGAGTTAAAGAATCTTCTAGTTGTGACAGCAACCAACTTAACGAGCTGATTCTAGCAATAATTGAGTTTCTGTGCTTTTCTTTTAATTTCACTACCTGATGATACCTGAGAGCTGTAGACTTTATTTCAGAATCCCATTAGGTACCATTATGAGATCCTATTTCCTGGGGTTTTAAAATCTAATTGTCAGTCAATGTGTTACAGTAAGCCTAGCTTTCATTTGATTCTCATGGCTCTACACAGTGGGAAAAAAACAAAAGAAGTATGTTCCATCATCCTGTCAAGGAGGTTTCTTAACAAATTACCTTTCCCCTCAAAAGAAAACACAGAGAGACTTTTTTGTTGCTTTAACAATTCTCATAGTTCGTATCTTCCTTTCTAAGCTATTAAAGGGAACAAAAACTGAAAACCCATAGACTAGCACAGACATCCTGACAACTGATGTCCTTAAGATTTATGAAGAATTTTAAGTATTCAATAACTGTATGAGACTAAGCTGTGCTTCTTCAAAATATTTTAGATCTATTCATAAACCTAAGCTTTGACTAAAAAAACGTATCCAACACATATTTTATTTGACCCGGAAGAACATTTGATTTAAAGTTTGAAAATAATTATTTCCTTTTCTTTTAGATATTTTGTGATGAAAGATGTCTTCTGTGTCTTTTTTTGGAACACTTTTTAACTATTTTCTAGTTCTAGCACATCGCTGGATTTTTAAAATCACACATTTTGAGTGTAGTCCAATTCATGTTGGATTTCCACAAGATTCACCACTGCTACAAACCCGGAGTAAGCAACTCAAAGCTAGGGAAAGATTAAGTTATATATTAAATTAGCTGGATATTTTTGTAAACCCTGGGTAGATATATTTAGGCTATAGTTATTTCACATCAAATAATTTTTACAAAGATTAAAATTTATCTGTGGGCTGGTATAATTCATAGATTTCTTAGTGCTTTTTCATTACATGTAGAAACACTCCTCCAATAGTTTAAAACAAAAGCCCTTCAAAAACTGTGGAAAGAACAAACTGCTGCTTATGACATTATGACCGCAATTGCTTATTTATCACATGCCCCATAGGACTAAGAAATAAGGAATGAAGGCATGCCT
The DNA here is from genome assembly GCF_009761245.1 of Sapajus apella. NCBI lineage: Eukaryota > Metazoa > Chordata > Mammalia > Primates > Cebidae > Sapajus > Sapajus apella. The sequence continues at coordinate 5,853,664 of NW_022436976.1, forward strand.
GTCTTCCTTCAAAATCTTAAAGATCTTGGTCACTTGCTTTTAGCTTGATGGGGAGAATTGGTTTATAAAAGGCCTCAGATTGATCTGTCAAAACATACTGAAGTGGCCCTGGGTCCTGGTCAAAGAGTCAGCACAGCATGTGTGTGTGTTTGTCATGTATGCAGCTGTCCTGCTGTGATTTTTCCAGGTTTTGTTGAATGCATTAAGTTATAGAAGTATGAGTTCAGCACTCAGTTCCCTCATACAGTCTGTCATAGACTATCCTGATCTATAGTTATAGTTCCCCTCCAGCAGTAGTAGGAACAGCAGCACACAATAGTAAGATATAAAGTGCCCTCTGGGCAGGAGCTAGCCTTAACACAGGACTTTCAGTTCCACACTTACTGCACTTCCCATTTATCCACACACACTTCTTAAGTCATTAAAGAGCTCGGACCAGTGAATTGTTTCCCAATGAATATATAAATAGATGGGAAAAGAAAACAGACTTATAACATCAGCAGAGCAACAGCCCTTTGGAGAGGCAAAAGCTGGAGTGAAAGCAGCAACAGAGAAACTCCTAAAATAAACCTTCAGGCTTCCAGTAATTCTTAGATGTTAGGAATAAGGGTTAGTAACTGAGAAACATGTTAATTTTTGAACAATCACTTGTATCAAGCACTGTGTTTTCTATTTTTTTTCATTAACTATTTGCAATAGTGTAATGAAGTCGACATAACCTTCTCCATGATATAAATAAAACAGCTGACACTGCCAGAGATTTTCAAGGTTACCTAGTCAGTAAATAGCTAACATAGTTTTAAACGCACATCTTCATGATTCCAAAGTCTGTGCTCACTATACGCAATGGTCTTTTAAAACTCATGGTCCTAAATCCATGAAAAATATAAGTACTATAAACTGTAGGAAAAGAATAACAAAAATTTACTTTTTATTATAATGTTTTTCTTCAGGTTTTAATACATCTCTGCTTACAGCACTTTTCATTGACTTCTTTGACTCTGAAGGCATTGATAAATGCTTAACCACAAGCATTTTATTTTGTATACTGTGCTGAACTCACTCTACTTTGGGCTGATGTCTTTGAAATATAAATAAAGTATAAATAGGCTTGAAATATGCTGTGAGTCCCTGCTATACAAACAAAGATTTGGAACATCAGCATATCACATTATAAGAAAAACCAGACATGAATATCAGATCAGACACTGTCCTTTAAAAGGCAGAAGGCAAAAAGATGTTTAGTCACCACTTTTCTTTAGTTATTAGGCTAAATATAAGAATTCATGACAGGAAGATACATTTACATTTATATTAACGCTTGTTGGTTTACGTTTATAAATTTAATTCTGTTGGGATGGTAGATAGTATATACATAACTTTTTCTAAGGGTAATTTTTGTAATTTGACATTTAACAGATTGAAAAATAATTTACTATCTAAGATGGGACTTTTTAAGAATTAACAAGGATATTAATAGTATCCTGGAACAAAAGGCATAAATGAGAATGTCCGAGGAAAATCGTGGTATCTGGTCAAATCTGGTCATTCTGTTTATGAAATGCCGATTTTGTGTTTAGGTTTATTTTAGAGATTGTGGAAGGGCATAAAGAAATTACAGGATGACCTCAAATGTTGACGATATTGTTAGAGAAGCAAAATTTACCAATGGTGTATCTAGAAGATGATCTAAAAGAGGACATGACTACTTGCTATACACAAAGTACTTTCTAAGAGAAGCAAAATTTACCAATGGTACATCTAGAAGATGATCTAAAAAAGTATATGACTAACTGCTAAACATAAAGTACTTTCTAAAAGTACTATTTTAATTTCAATGGAGGAAAGTTCCTTGTGGAAAGGATTCATGCAGGGGAAAAAAAGTGAATTTTGCTGAGTATAGGAACCTGGATTAATATACAGACAAAAGCTAAAATTTAGGTAGCATTAATTTAATACTCTTAACCTCTTTTTTATTTCCAATGCCTGATTAACAATTCCACAAGACCACAAAAGGGTTGTGAATAGATACAAAAGGTGACAGTAATAGAAGAAAGCTGCATTATTGTCCATGGTTGAAAATACGTTGGACTTTAAGCGAGAAAACAGATTAATATCCTCTAACATTATATCATAACTCTAAAGAAGTTTATCAAAATGTTTCTTTTTGTATTCAGTGAATTCATCCCAGAAGAGTAATATCAAAAACCTGGTGCCATAACTTGCTGCATAAAAAACCACCCAAAAACTCAGTTTTTGAAACCAGAATGTATTTTCATTGCTACAAAGTCTGTGGAATGACAGTGGTTCAGCTGATGTAGATGGGGCTTGCTTGGACAGTTCTGCTTCAGGCTGTGTATTGGTTTACACTTGGATCCAGGCTGTGGTTCAGTTCACATCTCATCCATGTTTGCTCATTCTGTGACCTAGAGGCACAGCAGCTTCCTCGGGCATGTCATTTTCAAGGCAATGCACTGGAACAGAGTGAACAAAACCACACACATGTATTTAAAGCTTCTACTTGTGTAATGTCCACTAAAAATTCATTGGCTTAAACGAGTTATATAGTCTGGCCTAACGTCGTGGGATGAGGAAATATACTCCATCTACAGAGGAGTGTAAATACTTATTGGGCAATAATTTAAATGATCACAGGAATTATCCACCAGGAAGCCCTCGTTCTATGCAGTCTATATTTAAATAGAGTTTCCATCTTGCCATTTCTAATTGTGTTGTTGATTCTGTTCTGCAGAATTAATAATTTTCATTAACTAATGATTATGTAAAGACCAGAAGAGTATCAGTCAGAGGCTCCATATGTAAACAGGTTTTACAGTTGAAGAAAGAATAAAAACTACTATTTACTACCTCTGTTATATTGGAAACCCAAGTCAAGATATGAAGAAACACATTTCTGTTTAAATAAACTATTATTTATTTGTTCAAAAACATTTTCTTGGAGCATCTACTCAATTCCAGACACTGTCACTAATACCAGACTCTAAGAACAGAAATAGAAAAGCTGCCCTGGAGCAGCCTACGGTCTATATCAGGGGGCAAGGTATGAGCAAGTGTAACCTCACCATGTTAGTTTAACTTAGTTATAATGATGTTGATAATGTTACATATAACTGCAAACCTACAGAGGGAGTACCATGGACAGGACACATTCTGGAACTACAATGAACCAGTTAAGTAATCGTGATACAAGTTCGGATAAAGCAAGATAAGAGCTATAGATCCTCATTTTTCTTTTCTGCCTCCTTTCAGCCACAGTACTAGAACCTTAAAAGAACTGATTAATTGTTTAATAATACCATTGAATCTGGAGAGTAATTAATCAAATATGTTTTTATTCTGTTTTTATGATTTGCCTGGTGTCCAGTGGTTATTTAGGGTAGAAATGATAGGTTTTATGTTGACATTTTTACATAAAGGGGCTGAACGATTTAGGACACTGCTTGTCAAAGTTCAGGGTAATTAAAAAAAAAAGCACTCAGGGTAGCTTATTAAAGGCAAGTTCAAGGCTTACATTCCCAATATTCTAGTACAGTATTATGAAGTGAGGCCCAGTACATTGCATTGTTAATAATCAATCCCTCCCCTCTCATTCCCCAGGTCATTCTGAGGGAGAAAGAACTTGTTTCAAATGTGGATACATTGCTTTATTCCAAGGTATTAGTGTTAATACTGGCAATGGAATTTGCAAAATTCTGCCTTTCATTATCCAATGTAATAATTTAGAATCACATGTTCATTGTTATAAATGAAGATTCAGTTTCACAGGGGCCAGGAAGAACCATTAAAGGTTAAATGAAAAGTAAAAAATGACTGACTGACCTTGCTTAGAGCAGAGAGTCTCCTTAATTGAATGGCCTATGTGTAACTTCTGCTCACATAAATATATTTAAGAGTAATTAAAAGAAATCCAATTAAAATACATAAACGCAAGTTAAGAACATTTGACAAAATACATTTTAAATTGAAAATATTTAAGAGAATAAAAATAGAACAAATTGTAATAAAAGACAAATTTATTAAGGATGAGAGACAGGAAAAGAGCTAAAAGTATAAGTAAACACCACAAGATAAAACTTATACTGGTGAAAGTTTTTGGGAAAAAAACTAGATAAATGATGTATGCAAAGCTGAGGATAAGAAAAAAAAAGATAAACAGAAAAATAAGTTGCTGAGAAAAGACAAAGCAGGCTATAAAGTTTTAAGATACATTGAAACAGATAAGGCAATCAAATATGTTATTTTTTAAAAACACAGAATGACTAAGAGATTAAAAAGAAATAATGGTAAAAGTAACCAAGGGAATAAAATGGAAATATAAAAATGTTGAGTGCAAAGAAGAAAAAATCCAAAGGAGAAAAACCTAAAAGCTAAAGAAGGCAGTAATAGTACATCTAAGACCTACTGTCTGTATGAAGCAGCAACAGGGTGTTATATACCAGCTGCAGAAGCTTGCAAATTTACAGTCAGTGTTTGTGCCATTGTTTCGGAACCTAGAAACCTGTCTTCAGGGGCCAGGGGTCAGAAAGCAAAACTGTTTTTTGTCTTTGCCATCACACTCCAGGCATTCAGCCTGCTACATTATCTGTAGAGAAAGGTAAAAAAACCAAACACCTTCTGGACCACATTTTTTAACCCCCTGTAGCAACTCCATACATTGCCTTCTGCTATTAAGCAGTGTGGTCCTTTGAGAAAGTTGCTTTGGTTTCTGTGCAAAACACCCAGTTTGTTGATGAGAGTGGGAGAATAGTACTTTCCTCTGCCAACTGGAGAGCTTACTTATATCCCACCTACTCTGTAAGGTTATATATATATCTGAAAAAAATTTCAGAAAACAGTTAAAAAGCTTTAGGTAAAAATCTTAAATTTTAATTGATAATGAAATTTTATTATTAATATTAAAAGAGCCCTAAATTATCTCAGATAATCTCTGACAATATGGGTATAAAGGTTGTCTTGAATTTTGTCACTCAGAGTTATTTAGCTTACTTAAATATTGCTTGCACTTTTGCACTTAATAAGTATTAGTTTTTTCTCTCTTCCTTCGTTTATTCGTTGACTTGACAGATATTCACTGAGCACCAGCCATATGTCAGGAAATGTACTAGGTGCTGATGTGTAAAGGTAAACAGGATAAACCAGGGGATTATTCTAATGAAGCTAATATCTTGAAAGATGACTTAGATAAGAAAAAAACAATAAACAGCCACAATATCAGATAGGGATATGTCTTATGGAGGGATTTAATTGTGTTGTTATGCTAGTGAGCAGCTGCTCTGCTGTGAGGTACACAGTAGATGCCTATGAGAATATGATTTTGAGGCTGAGCTGTGAATCTCAAAAATATGCCATCCATTTATAACTTAAGGAGAAAAGTCCTAAGAGGGGAATGAGCTCGCCATGCTCTAGGAACTGAAGGACAGCCAACACAGCCAAAGCAGAGGAGAAAAGAAAGGGTGTCAGGTGACATTGGCAATGTATGCAGAAGCCAGATCAGAAAGGTTTCCCTGAACCTGATGAAAAGGTTGTATTTTATTCTAAATGCAACAGGAAGTTGTTGGAGGGTTTTAAACGGGATTGCCATGACTGGATTCACATGATTAGGGCAATCTCACTCTTGCTGTTGTGGGCTAATGGGTCAGATAGGACAAGAATGGAATCAGGAGATTAGTTCACTTTGTGACCTGTGGTAGCAGTTTATTCAAAGAGATCATGTGGGGTGGAAACAGTTGTGATGGGGAGAAGTGGTGTGATCTGGTTACATCTCAGATGGCAAAGTCCACAGAAGTCTCTGCTTGCTGGTGTAACAAAAGAGGAACTTAAAAGTATTATTTTTTAAGCAACCAGATGGATGATTGCTATTCTTATTGAGAGTGGGGAGCATTGGGAAAGAGAGAAGCCTTGGTCAGAATCAAAGTGAGATAAATAGGAAACCTTCCTTGGCAGCTTGTGTCTAACATGCCTATGTAGTTACATCCACCTAGTAATATGGGGTTCTGGGCAGAGAGATACTAGAGCTCAAATCATAGCTGTGGGAATGTGTTGATTTGTTGATTGATTAGAAACTTCAGTTACTTTTTTGTCTCCTATAATGTCACTGTTTTCTAAATAACTTCTAGTAGAATGCATTCTTTGTATTGATCTTTATGAAGAGTTAGGCCAGTCCTATATGTCTGTATTATAATAATTTATCTCGGTTTGGTCAACTAAGTTTGCTCATCGGTAACCCCAAGGACATTGGCAATGTATAATCTACATGACTTGTAGAGTTCTTGGATATGTCCTTCCAGAAACCTGGTTTTTAAAATATTTTATGAATACTCTGCACCTTGCCCATTCCACCACATCTTTTTCCTTCCTTTGTCTGTAAATGTTTACAGTTTTCTGAAACTTCAGTTCTTAGTAATGGGTCCCCTCCTTGAAATTTAAATATAACAGTAAATTTTTAATCACAGTTTTTCTCTTTTTAAAAGAATGACAAAATTATTGGCCTCTTAGGATTATTATGAGATATGATATTGGAATGAGACTTCAATAATCTAGATTATTATTTTCAATATCATTGTTACTGGCAAAAACAGTTCCTGCTATCCATTTTATCAATATAAGAAAAATAAACCATAAACAATATTATAAAGAGCTTTACTTTCAGTGATGTAATCATATTTTTGTTTACCTTGGTTTAAGATACTTTTTGTTGAGTTCACCTTAGCAAGAGGAAATTTAATGAAAGAATATTAGGGAATCTTACGTAATTGACAGCCACCTGGGAGACAAATCTTGGGGGATGAGCAGGAATCAAAGGGGCTCGGATGGGAAGAAGACTCAGACAGCAGGGAGCTCAACAAATATCCTGAAGTTAATTGGGCCTTTCCCATGACTGCTGCTGCTGCTGCTGAGCTATAATAAATACTTTGAAGGGTACTTGCTTGTCCTATTTTGGCTAGGTCAACTTCAAAAATTCTGGGAGAGAACTTTTTGCCTGAGCTCCTCTGGAGTACAAAACAGAGATATCAGGCTCTTCTGGTCACCTTCAACAATTCAAGTAAAGAACATGTCACTTCCAACAGAAAAGAAAGTTATTAAAGAAGGAGAACAGAGGCTGGACTACTAAAAACTTAGCAAGTACTACTATAGCCTTTTGTAAATAGTGTCTTCTTCTTAATTAAATTATCAGTCCTTTACAAATATCCATTACAGATATACTTAAAAATACATAAAATATATATATATATATATATATGTGTGTGTGTGTGTGTATGTGTGTGTATAATATATATATAACATAGGATATATAAAATACTAATAAATACAATGCTTGATAGTGTTTGGTAGATATAAGTAATGATTATCAATATCATTGCCAACATAAATATGACACAGGCAGTTTATGTAATCTATATAAATTAAAACATTCACAATTTATTTTAGATTATATAATAGCTTATTACCCAGTTTTTAAAAGTAACCCATGATTATTGTAAACCCAATATCTTTCAATACATATTTGTTTAAAGATATAGAATTAACATTTTAATAAGTGCAATTGAATTTTTAAAGAACCAAATATCCAAAATAATTTGAATATATGTTCAAAGTGCAGTAGTTTATTTCACCCTAATAACTTCCCTTTCTAGTTATTGCATTTTTATTTTAGTGCACTCTCAGCTCTGTAAAGCACTGTTTTCACAATTTCCCCAGCTAAGTAATGTACAGAAAGAGGCATACATTCTTATTAATCAACAAAAGTTTCTGTCAATCCCAGCCCTCAAATGTTAAATTGTATTATCTTCAACAAGCCACAAAGCCCTTTTTGATATTAAAATATCTTTAATCTCATCATGGCATGCTATACAGTCCACTCCTTTAAGCTATTAATCTAATTATATAACCTCCCTGACCAAGTCACTCACTTTAAGAGGACTTCCGTTTTCCCATCAATTGTAAAGGCCCAAGGAAAAGAAGATAGCTGAAAGTGATCTATTCTTTATTATACTTTATTATGTCCTTAAAAATCTTATCATGTATTAGCAGTAATATTCATGACACTGGAGTACACTTACAATAGTCAGTTCTCATAGCTATCAGAAAGCTTCACTTTAGCATTTAATCAACTCTAAAAGCCATTCATTGGTTTGGCTATTCCCAGTGCAAGGAACATTATCCATAAGAGGTTTTTTTTTGTTTTTGTTTTTGTTTTTTTTTTTTTTTTTGCATAGAGAAGCAAGATGGCATAGGGGATGAAAGGCAGCTCTACTAGGGACTTATCTAGTTTTTAAAATGGCATTTTAATTTCCACAATAGCTGCTCCAAAGAACCAGTTGAGTGGCTGTTTAATCTACTGAGTTTAGAAAAAACCCGAAAGCCATCTTGCTTTCTGTATTTAGGGATCCTTCCAGGAATTGAGTATCTTGGTATAACCTCCAACAAAGCATCACCCCAAAGGCTGAATTTTGTAGCTGTAGTAGAATATTCTTTCTCTTATGATGGGTATTGGGACACAGAAAGTTCTGTCAAATCCAAACAATCTTTTATTTCAGTGGTGATAATATCTGTTGTTCTTCCAAATGAAGTAGATTCTTAGAAGCATGTTGATTGAATCTAGGTTAGGAGATTTGAATTTCTGAAAGAGAATGAAACCCTTGAACCTCTACTTTCCACTTACCCCATGAAACATCATCTCTGAGGACTTTGGGGAGCAGATAAGCTATTACTATTGTCTCATTATTATTATTATTATTATATTTTTATTAGCTTAAGTAGGAACTCAGTCAATGTTTCCTTAAAAATATAACCCATTTATCAGCCTGGAGCTAACAACACTGAAGGAAAAAGGAGTTGGCTCTCTAAGCAACTCAACCCCAAATCCACACAGTTGCTTTTACTTTTTGTATTTATTATATGTGACCTCTATGATGTGTTTGATACTTGATTTAACTTATTCTTACCCCTTTTATTGTCTGTGTTGCCCTTCTATATTTGTGACCACTCATTACCTACTTTGCTAATTCTATTTATCCTTCTGAAATCTGCCTTGTGAATGTTTACCAAGCTCACAGTCTGGAAAATGAGGAAAACCTTTATTTTCTTGCTCTATGCACTTCAGTTCTTGCTTTTATGTCTGAGCTCTAATCTCAGACCTTATTACTATTTTGAACATTATGCTTGAAATTCCTACAAGAATATCCCATTAGCACTCTATGTACAATATTTAAAATGCACAACCACACACAATTGTTTAGTGTATATATGTTTGCCTCTGCTTATGTTATCAAATCTTTGAGAGAATGGACAGTGTCTCTACTCCGGTTATCCCATTACAATTCCTCATTAGTTATACATTACAGGGGCTGTATAAAGATGCTATTTACTCATGATTAAGAAAATTACTCATTATAAAATAAAGGTTTGTGGCGAGCTTTGCGTTTTTACTTACTTCATTTTACAATGGTCTATGTCAGTATCTTCTAAGAACTAATGCTGATAATGTTAAGAAAAGCAGGAACTGGACAGTAGTTAAAATAGTAAAAATGAACTTTATTCAGGAGTTATTGCAATACTGGAAGAGATATCTCAGTGTAGAATTGGGCTTAAGTACAAGCACAACAAGGAAAAGTGGGGATGAATAGCAAAGGAGCAGGTTTGTGGTAGTGGTAGAGGTGGGATGGAAAATGATTAAGAGGAGACCTAGAGGATGAGAATTGAATATTCGCTGAAGACAGGTCAGAGTGATCAGATATTGAGGGCAGGGGATGTGGAATTTCATTAGATATTGAGGATCAGATATCAAATGTGGGGAATTCTCTCTAAACTGACTTAGTATAATTCTTACTGAAACTGGGCAATGAAGTCCAGATAAAGATGGACTCTAAAGCCCAAGATTGAAGCATTGTTGAGAAGAGGGCTTGGAGGAGCCTAACTAAGGGTTGATCAAGGAGAGAGTAATTGTCAGCAAACATACATGTAGCTACCAAATAGCTAAAATTCATATCAATGTGCTTGACAGCATGTTAGGTCATTTGTATACATTATCTTATTTCAGTGCCACCACATTATCTTATTCAGGGCTCAGTCAGTCTGGTAATTTTCTTTATTATCTGTATTAGAGCTAAAGAAATTGAGGTTCAGAATGATTAAGCCACTTGTTCAAGATCTGGTCACTAATAAGCAGCAGAGTGAAGGGTCAAACCCAGGTCTGGCTGACTCCAGAATTTTACTTCCTAATAACTTGTCAGGGAGACAGGAAAGCTTCAGGGAGAAGAGCCCCAGTACTGTGGCATGACAAATATGTTGCTATCAGGCCTAAAGGGAACTTATCAACTGGGATAGTAATAATCATGAAACCCAGACAATATAGAGAATGAAAGACAGATGAAAAGAGGGCATCCCCATTATGCTGGCTTTGGATGTGGCCCAAGTGTTTTGCCTTCATTAGAGGATGGACACTTTAAAAACGGCTTAAGGCACAATTGTCTCCAGCAGTATGGACTAGGGACTCAGTCTAAATTAATGTCATTTAGATAAGAAATGAGGCATGCATTATTTTTACCCATAGGTTTAGAAGGATGAAGTTTTTATATTTTTCCCTTTATGTACTATAGCTTTATATTATTAAAAAGTGTCTATAGTCTTTAAATTCCAAAAAATTGTGCAAAATTAACTTGTATATGTTAAAATTTACAAATTCAAAGCTTCAATTAAAATGAAAGATTACATGTTTTCTTCTCCTTGCCTTACCCTTTTATTCTTCTGGTATAAAGACTAAAAATCAGGGGCTGTGTTCTACAAAGATATAGACATGCAAGCATTAACCTCATTTAAATTTCTGAATGATTTGGTGGTTGAATTTCCCAACAGTGAAGTTGCACCTAAAATTGATCAATTTCAGTGTCATCCACAGATGTCCCTAAAACCGTTAGTGACTAATGAATTGTTTAAAGGACCTTAATAGCTCATTTGTCTTGTCCAAACCCCATCAACTCAACCTTTGAAAACATATTTTTTTGTCATTAGAAAATTGAGTCCATTGTCCTTTAATTTTTAAATGACATGTATTTCAAATCAATTAAGGCAGAAAGACCAATTATCTGGTGAATTTGTGACAACCAAAGTGTTTGGAATAGCGGATGCAAAAAGATAACTACAATACATAGCTAACTATGTACTGACGAATTAGGTAGAGAAACCAAAAAGGAGATACAAACATGTTAGTTCCTAAAGGACTATTAAGTAACATATGTGTGTCTTCTTCCAATAGCTCCCTGTGGTTTTCTTTTTTTTTTTTAGTAATGAAAGCTTGTATTTAAAGCCTTCATCTTTTCTATACCTCTTTGAGGGATTCAAAAATATTCATGGCTTAAAAGTTCTCAGTTGTATCTTACTGTTAAACACTTTTATCTTTTGCATTCTAATCTTCCAATATCTTGGGTTATAATCTGCAATTTATTCTGTAATTAAAACATAACACTTTATAAAATTCATTCTTAGAAAAATAAACCAGAGATGTTTTCCCTTCATATTTTGTATTACCTGTAGTAATACATCTGATCCAAATTATGGTCAAATAAATGTACATGCTTTGCAAAATTACAGATGTTTACTGTAATTTTTTTAAATGCTACAGTCATGGGATTTTAATGCACTTTTAATTGTCCTAGTGTCACTGAAAAAGTGAGTCTATTTAGCAAGTAAAGAATAAACCCTTTGCTTTCATTCTTGCCAGTTACCTGAATGCATATATGTGGTGAGGAAATGTATATGTACTTGTAAGATACTCCAATTACATGATGTATTATTGAGGTTTTTACATTATAATAGCATTTCCCTATTTTTATTCATACTGACTTCATCTAATGTATTTTATTTAAAAAATCCAAACTTTTTACTTATAAATTATCTCACTTAGCAAAGAAATAGGTGAAAAATATCCTAGATTTGATTTAATACCACCAAATTGTTTTACTCCTAATTTGATTAAGCTATTTTTTTTGTAGGTAATTTAAATGGGCATATGTCAGGAAATGCCTTGTTGAATAAAAAGATTTATCCTCTTGTAAAAAATATGTAATTTAAATACAAGAAGATAACCTTTTTAATGTCCAACTGTTCAACTTTTGACAGATTCATATACTGTGTCACCACCATCAAGATAAGGATATAGAATATTTCCATTGCACCCCAGAAATTTCCCTGAGTCCCTTTGTATTCAACATCCTCACTCATCCTTAGCCTGCGGGCAACACTGATCTATAATCTGTCCCTATAGTTTAGCCTCTTCCAGATAGCATTATAAAGGGAAGTATTTAATATGTCGCATTTGGAGTCTTCTTGTAAATTGCATAATGCATTTTAGAATCATCTATATTGTTGGGTTTATCAGTAGTTTGTTCCTCCATACATCTCAGTAGAATTCCATTTTCTAGATGTACTATGGTTTGTTCATCTATTCTTCAATTGAGAGACATTTAGATTGTTTCTAGGTTGGAACAATTATGAGCAGATCTGCTTTACATATTTATGTAAAGGTTTTTGTGGGAACAAAGGTTTTCCTTTTACTACGGTGAAACCTATGAGTAGGACTGTTGAGTCATATAGTAAGTGTAAGTTTAATTTTATAAGAAAATGTCAAACTGTTTTCACAATTTGTCATTTCATATAAACAATATATGAGAATTCAAGTTGTTCTACCTCTTTGTCAGCTCTTGCTGGTGTCAAATAGGTCTGTTGTGGTATCTAGTTGCAATGCTAATTTGCATTTCCCTAATGGGTAATGGGGTTGGCATCTTTTCATGTCGTGATTTGCCATTCTTTTGTGGGTGAGTTCAAATTTTATTTACTCATTTAATTTTTAGTTGTTACCCTTCTTACTAAGTTTTAGAAGATGTTTATATATTCTAGATATGTGCTTTATTTTATGTGTGCTTTGAACTTAGTTTCTTTTAGTCTGTCACTTTCAATTTAATAGTGTCTTTCAAAGAGCAAATGTTCTTAATTTTTATGAAGTCCAATTTATTCATATTTTTTGTTTTGATTCATTCTTTTGGTGTTGTATCCAAGAATATCTTACCTTAACAAGGCTCACAGAAATATTCTTTGTTTTCTTCTAGATGTTTTATGATTTTATGTATTGTGTTTAGGTCAGTGATAGATTTAGAGTTAAGTTTTGTGTATAACATGAGGTAGAAATAATGATTAATCTTTTGGATATGAATGCATACTTTTTTATCATTTTTCATTGAAGACTACCCTTTATCCATTGAATTGCTGTTGCACCTTTGTCAAAAGATTGATTCTATATGTGTGGCTTTATTTTTAGATTCTCAATTCTGTTCCATTGATCTATGGGTTTATCCTTTCTCCAATAAAATATGGTCTTGATTTCTGTAATTTTATAATAGGTCCACATTTTTGGTAGTATAAGTCCTTCAACTTTGTTCTTATTTTTTGTTTTTCTAAGTCTCTTCATTTTCATACATAATTCAGAACAGCTTCTCAATTTCTACACACACACACACACACACACACACACACACAAAGCTGTTCAAATTTGGATTGGAATTGTGCCAAATCTAAAGAACAGTTTAATGACTCACATATTAAATATATTGAGTATTCCAATTCATAAATATAATGAAACTCTCCAATAGGTGTTTTTTATTTCTTTAATCAGTATTTTGTTTAATCAGCATAGAGATCAGACATATATTAGTATACATCACTATTTTCTGTATTTTGTTCTTCCTGTAAATAGTACTTTTAAATTTGAATTTTCAGTTGATCATGTCTATACTTTATTGCAGCACTATTCACAATAACAAATATGAAATCAACCTGTGTCCATAAACAAGTGACTAGATAAAGAAAATGTGCTATATATAAAATATATTTGTATACTATTCAGCCATATGAAAGAATGAAATCACGTCTGTGGCAGCAACATGGATGGGACTGGAAGTTATTACCTTAAGTTATTCTGTTTCTGGAATAACTCAGAAACAGAAAATCAAATACCACATATTCTTACTTATAAGTGGTAGCTAAATAATGTGTACACAAGGACATAGAGTGTGGACTAATAGACATTGAAAACTCAGGATGGTAGGGGGTGGGTAGGGGGTGAGGCGTGAGGGGTTACTCAGTGGTACAATGTACATTATTTAGATGATGGTTGCACTAAAAGCCCAGACTTCATCACTACACAATATATTTATATAAAAAAATTCACTTGTACCCCTTACATTTATGCAAATAAAAAATAAAATAAGAAATATATTTATTTTGTATATTGACTTTGTGTGCTGTAGCATTGCTAAACTTACTGCTAGCTCTAATATACATTTCATTTTTTCATTTGTTTGTTTTATTTTGGTAGATTCCATAGAAATTTCCTCATAGGCAATCTTCCATTCTAATTTATATATATATATATTGATTTCTTGAACTCATACAGCCTCTGATGTGATGTTGAATAAGAATGGTAGAGCAAATATTTGTGCTTTGTTTTTGATCTTGGGTCACTGAGCATTAAGTATGATGTCAGCTTGTAGATGTTTTATAGATCTCCTTTATTGATTTGGAGATGTTTGCTTCTCTTCCTAGTTTACTTAGACTTTTTGTCATACATGTGTGCTGAAATTTGTCTGGTGTTTTTCTCTAATTGCCGATATTGAAATGATTATATGATTATTTTTCATCTTTTGTATGTTCATATGGTGAATTATCTTGATTGCTTTACTAAGTTAAATGAATGTAGCATTCCTGGGGTAAACCCTATAAAGTTATAATGTTTTATTCTTTTTAAAGATTGCTGTATTCAATTTGCTAGTATTTTGTTAACAAGCTTCCCCCTCATATACATGAGAGATATAGGACTTTTGCTTCTCTTTATCATCTTTGTCTTTAATGCCTTTGGTTTAGGTATTGGAGTAATGCTAGCCCCATAAAATGAGTTGATAAGTATTAACTCCTCTTTATATTCTGGAAGGATTTGTGTATAATTGGAATTACTGTATCCTTAAATATTTGCTACAATTCACTGCTAAAGCTACTTGGATCAGAAATTTTTATTTTTGTAGTGTTTCCAATTGTAAATACAATATCTTTAATAGATACAAAAAGTTAGATTGTCTATTTCTTCTAAACTGAACTTTAGCAGTTAGCATTTTTCAAGGAATTTGTCTATTTTATATAAATTGTCAGCTTTGCGGATATAAGTTGCTGTAGAATTCCATGGTCCATTTTGCTTTTTGTAGAGTATGCATAATGAAGTGATGTCCCCTTTTTCTTTTCTTAATTTGGGAATTTGTGTCTCCTGCCCTGCCCCCTTTCTCCCACCCATACTTCCTTTTAATTTTGTTCAGTCTAGCTAGAATTTCATTAATCCAACTGATCTTCACAGAGAACCAGGTTTTCATTTGGTTAATTTTATTATTTTTGTTACTCATTTCTCTAATTTCTGATTATTGTAATTTGTTTTACTGTCTGTTTGCTTTACATTGAATTGCTCTTTTTTTGTTCTTGTTTCTAAATCTCAGCTAATTTATTATCTACCTTCTTTTTGAATACAGTCATGTGCCACATAATGATGTTTTAGGTCAACAACAGATTGCATATAATCCATCAGTGGTCCCAAAGATTATAATAGAACTAAAAAATTTCTATTGCCTAGTGATGTTATATCTCTTATAACATCACAGCACAATGCATTACTCATGTGTTTGTGGTGATGCTGGTGTAAGCAGACCTACTGGGCTGCTAGCCCTGTAAAAGTATAGCGTATACATAGTACATAATATTTGATAAATTACTATGTTACCAGTTTGTGTATTTACTATACTATACTTTTAATCATTATTTCAGAGTGTACCCCTTCGGCACATAAAAATTTTATCATTACAGAGTAACAGGTAGGTCTTTCAGGAAGTATGTTAGAAGGCACTGTTGTCATAGAAGATAACTCCATTTGTGTTATTGCCCCAGAGGACTTTCCAGTGAGATAAGAAGTAGAGGTGGAAGAAAGTGAAATTGATGATCCTGACCTTGTGTAGGCCTAGCCTAATGTATGTGTTTATGTCTTAGTTTTTGACATAAAAGTTTAAAAAGTCAAAAACTATATATATAAAATTTCAAAAACAGAAAAAAGCTTATGAAATGAAGATATAAATAGAAAATGTGTTTGTACAATGTGTATTCTAAGTGTTATTGCAAAAGAATCAAATATTTAAACATTAAAAGTTTATAAAATAAAAAAGTTACAATAAACTAAGGCTAATTACTGAAGAAATCAGAAATTTAAAAATAAATTTTGTACAGCCTAAGCGTACAGTGTTTTTAAAGTTCATGGTAGTGTACAATAATGTCCTAGGCCTCCACATTCACTCACTACTTAGTCACTGACTCACCCAGAGCAATTTCCAATCCTTACAGCTTCATCCATCAAAAACGTCCTATATAAGTGTATCATTATGTATCTTTTATTCCATATTTTGACTGTATCATTTCCTGTGCTTAGATATGTTTAGGTAAACAAATAATTACCAATGTGTTACAATTACCTACAGCATTCAGTACAGTACCATAGTTTACAGATTTGTAAACTAGAAATAGACTATACCATGTAGCCTAGGTATATAATAATCTATACCACCACGCTTATTTAAGTAAATTCTATGATGTTTGCACAATAATGAAATCACCTAATGATGCTGATATGGTTTGTCTGTGTTCTACCCAAATCTTTTCTTCAATTGTACCTCCCATAATCCCTATGCAGCATGGGAGGGACTCAGTGGGAGGTAACTGAATTATGAGGGTTAACTGAATTATTTCCCATCCTGTTCTTGTGATTATGAGTAACTCTTACAAGATCTGATGGTTTTATAAAAGGCAGTTTCCCTGCACAAGCTCTCTTGCCTCCACCATGTAAGACATGCACTGCTCCTTCTTTGCCTTCCACTATGATTGTGAGGCCTCCCCGGACATGTGGAACTGACTCCATTAAACTTCTTTCCTTTATAAATTACCCAGTCTCAAATATGTCAATATGTCTTTATTAGTAGCATGAGAACAGACTAATACAAATGCGTTTCTCAGAAACTATCCCCCTCATTAAACAACACTTGGTTGTATTAACATAAATATTTTTTCTTAATGCTGCTTTAGTAGCACCCCTGGCTTTTCTTCTCTTTTCGTTTTTTTTAGAGACAGGGCCTCACTCTGTTGTCCAGGCTGAATTGCAGTGATGTAACCACAGCTCACTGTCTCCTCAAACTCTTGTGCTCAAGGTATCCTCCTGCCTCAGCCTCCCAAGTAGATAGGACTACAGGTGCATGCCACCATGACTATTTTTTTTTTAGTGTAATTTTTTTGTTGAGATAGGTCTTACTATGTTGCCCAGGCTGGTCTTAAACTCCTGGCCTCAAGCTTCCTTCCACCTCAGCTTCCCAAAGCACTGGAATTATAGGCATGAACTACTGCTCCCAGCCACAAATTTTTATATATTAATTATTTAATTAAATATTTTATGATTTAACTTTCTAGTTTTTTATTTTGGTAAAATCTATATATAAAATTTACCATCTTCACCATTTGAAAGTTTACAGCTCAGTGGTAATAAACACATTTGTATTATATTTACCTTTCATCTCTCCCTCCCTCCTCCCCTTCCTAGATTCTGGTAATCACCAACCTACTCTCTAGTTTTCATGAAATTCACTTTTTTCAGCTTTCACATATGAGTGAGAACACACAATATTTGTCTTTCTGTGCCTGGCTTATTTCACTTAACATAATGACCTCCAGTTTCATCCATGTTGCTGAAAATGATAGTATTTCATTCTTTGTTGTGGTTGAATAATATTATATAACATTTTCTGTATCTATTCATCTGTTGATGAGCACTTAGGTTGTTTCCATAATTTGGCTATTGTGAACAGTGCTGCAGTAAACGTGGAAGTGCAGATATCTCCTCAATATATTTTATTTCTTCTGGCTATATACACAGCAGTGGAATTACTAGATTATATGGTAGTTTTATTTTCAGGTTTTTTTTGAGGACCCTCCATACTGTTCTCCATAGTGGCCATACTAGTGTACATTCCCCTTTCCCCACACCTTTACCAGCATCTGTAATTGCCTGTCTTTTTGATACAAACTATTTTAACTAGTGTGAAATGGTATCTCATTGTGATTTTAATGTGCATTAATCTGATGACTAGTGATGTTGAGCATTTCTTCATAAACTTGTTTCTAAGTCGTTTGTATGTCTTTTGAGAATGTATTTTACCACAGTAACCTCCCAATTCTGTTTTTTGTGCTATTTCATTATGCATTTAACTCCTACATATGCCATAAATAATGGTACACTGCTATAATTTTCATTCTAAGCATTTACTAGAGCAATTACAAGAAGAAAAAATTATATGTTTATCTTTATTATTCTATTTTTAATATGCTTTGGTTCTTTGTGTAGATACAGGGTTTAGCCTGGTGTTACATTTTTTATGTCTGAAGAACTTCCATTAAAACTTCTTGTATTTAGATTTGCAGGTAAGGAACTCTGCTTTTCCACATATAAAAAAAATGTTTCATTCTCTTTCATGTTTGAAAGGTGTGTTCACAGGTCTAGAATTTTGAGTTGACAATTTTTAATTTGTTTTTAGCATATCAAGATGTTACTCCTCTGCATTTTCACTTTCATAGTTTTTGACAAAAATTCAGATGTAAATTTTACCTTTGTTTCTCTGTATGTAATGTATTGTGTTTGTGGCTGCCTTCAAGATTTTGTCTTAAATTTGTAGCTATTTGAGTAAGATATATATTGCTTTTTTCTGTTTGTTTTGTTTTCCTTCTTGGTGTCCTCCAAACTTATTAAAACTGCTTTCATTAATTTTACAAACTTATCATACATTCTCATTTTTGAGTATTTCTTCTGCCGTCTTCTCTCACTCTTCTCCTTCAATTGATCTATTTGCATGCAGGTTAGACTCATATCGCGCCACAGTCCTTGGATGCTCTGTTTTGTCCTAGGTATTTTGTTTGTTTGGTTTTAATTTTTGTTTTTCAACATAACTTTTCTTTTGCTATTTGTGAAATTTCTGTTGATGTATCTCCAATTCAGTTGTTCTTTTCTTGTTCATGTCACCTACTAAGAAAACCATCAGAGACACCCTTCAGTTCTGTTACTGTGTTTCGTCTGTAGCATTTCCATATATCCTTTCTTGTAGTTGAGCATCTGACAGTGCATGTTGCTTACCATTTCCTCTACAGCCTTCAATTTATTAGCTATATTTATTTTAAATTCCATGCCTGGTAGTTCCCAAAGCATTCTCATATCTAAAGCTGGCTCTGTTGATTGCTTTGTCTCTTCTGGAACATGTCTTGTTTTCCTTGCTGCTTTATGTCTTTTAATTTTTGAATAAAAGTCAGTATCTTATTAGACTAGTAGAAGCTGAGGCAAATAATATTTATTCCTAGAAATGCACACACGTCTTTTTTCTAAGCCTGTAGTGTCCATGACTGAGTAAAGTTAATCAGGTATCGGGTTAGGTTTTCTAGACTTGGTTTGTTGTTGATATGACTGCCTTCAGTGCACCACAGGCTGCAAATGCCTCTTGAACTTCCTTGTATTTAGGTTGACAACTGATCTTACAGAAATTTTTACATTGCTTATTCTACCTTTAGCTTTGGGTCTCCTCATTGTACCTGTACTTCGGGGAAAGACTCTTCTCCTTTGATATTTTTGCAGATTAAACGGCTGTTACTCATTACATAACACTTGCTGTGCTGGTAGTAGTGAATGGTGGACAAAATTTCAGCTGTTCTGGTTCAGCCTCAGTGTTAGGCAGGTGTAATGTCCCTGGTTCTCAAGGGACTTCTCAGTGAGCCTATTTCACATCCAGCTGTAGAAGAACTCTTACAGCCTAGGCTCAAAATACGTTTCTGCCTTTACCTCAGAGGTAGAGGGTGTTTTTCAGGTTCTCTTCCTTTAGCTGTAGTGAGTTTTTATCTATGGTACAAGGGTGATAGTTTTTGTTGCCATTCCTCTGGAAGCTTTAGTCTTTTTTTTCCATGAGGAATGTAAAACGAGGATCCTGACTGTGATTTATATCTTTTCCACAGTGGCTATTATTCTCTTCCTCCAGACTTGCATTACAAATAATGCTTTCTCCAGACACTTGTCCTGCAGCCAGTCTTTCTTATGACACAATAAAGTCCCTGGAAAAGAGCTCTCAAGAAGGTGTCAATTCCTCTTGTGTCTGAAGCATCCCAAGTTTCTATACTCATATGTGAACTATTACATACAGTGTTGTAATTACAAGTAATATAATATGAGTTAGAAATGTGGGTGAATCTGTGTTAAAAATCATGTTAAGACAATTAGGATGGTGTTATTTTATTTGGTGTATATATATTTCTGTGTGTATATGTAAAGATGTATATGTGTTTAAAATGTAATGTGAAGTATAGAAAATATTGATAAGTTTATAAAGTAAGAACTTAATGATATGTCTTTATTATTAAAGAGAGGCAACTCAGTGATTCCCTGTCATCTAACCTAACAAATCTCCTCGTTTACATACCAGAACAATAATTTCCTTATAAATACAAAAAGTGAGATTTCAGTACCGTAAGCATTGAACACCTGTAGTCCATGGGAACAAGAGCTGCTGAGAATTTTAAATAAAAATCACTATAAAAATCCTAATCTCAGTATTCATAATGCATCATATATAGGTGACCCTGTATTTACAGTGGGGTTACATGCTGGAAAACTCATCTTAAGTTGGAAATATTGTAAGTCAAAAATGCATTTAATGCATATAACCTGCTATATATCATAGTTTAACTTAGCCTGGCTTAAATATTACCACAATGGTTACATTAGCCTATAGCTAGTCAAGACTATTTAACACAAAGCCTATTTTATAATAAAGTGTTGAATATCTCTTGTGCTACATACCACTCACATGGCAAAAGACAAAGATTCAAAGTTTAGTTAGATGATTTTGCACCATCATAAAGCTAAAAAAAATCATTAAGTGAAACTGTCATAAGTGGGGAAACATCTGTACTGATATGTTTGTGTGTCCTCTCTCTTTTTAATACAATGGTTTTTCCCTTCTTTAAAAAAAGGCTCACTTGGTTATGAGAAATTTAGCATAAAATTTCCATTAAAGAAATATGCATAGTGTTTTCCAAGATAGGTCTTTGCTTTAAATATTTAAGAAAATTTTTAAAGGCTGTAGAATTAGAAAAATTAATGCATTTTATCATTAGAATAGAAGCAAATATGTTCTTACTATACTGAAAATACTGGTGACTGGATTGATTTGGGGTACACATGTTGGGCCTGCTTTCTAGCTGTGGGTGCTTCAAATTAAATTTTAAAACTGAACCTTCTGGTTTTTATTCCAGTAATGGAAATATCAGAAATTAAATAATCCTTCCCTCATGTTATATAATACAAGATGTGTATAATGGGGCACAGCTTGGATTGGAATTTTGTTTATTAATGAAAACGAAGCCTTCTTATTCAAAGAAAAAAAATAAAATAGCATATAAGAGAGATATGGTATACAATAAAAATTATGAACGCTGGTGAGAAAAATAAAATCTCTCACACTCTTTTTAAAAACTTTTCATTAAAGTTCAATAACCATGTAGAAAGCATCACATATCATGAGGGTACAGCTTGATGGATTTTCACAGATAAACACCCTGGTCTGTTCAGCTCTGAGATAAATAAAAAAAAAAACAAATTCCTCAGGTCATCCAACACCACAGAAGCCCCAGTTCTTTTCCTTCTAGTCACTTCCTCTTGTTTTGCATGCTTTTCTGTTTTATACGTAGGACATTTTCCTGTTTGTCTTCTTTTCTTTCTGTCTGCGTTTGCTCAAAATTATGTTTGTTAGATTTATCCATGTTTTTCTATGTAGTTGAAAATCACCCATTCTCATTTTTGTGGGGTGGCATTCCATTGTGTGAATATAATACACTTTATTTGATGATAGGCATTTGGGTGATTGCCATTTATAAGGAATTATCATTAATTGCTGCTATGAACATTCCAATATATATCTTGAGAAGACAAATGCCTTTTGTGTAGGTATACATATGGAAATAGAATTACTATCTTCTCAGGTATATGTAGTTTTAACTTTGTTTGATTCTGTCATGCAGACTTAAAAAATGATTTCACCAATTTATACACTCACCAGTAGTTTATAAGTCTCAAGAACTCCATGTCTTTGCTAACACTTTACCTTTCGCGTCATTTTTACTTTAACCATTTTTTGTGTGTGTATTTTATGGTATCACATTGTTATTTAAATTTTCCTAATACATAATGAAGGTAAACATTTTTATGTATATTGGTAATCTGTATATCCTCTTTTCTGAAATGTTTGTCCAAATTTCTAACCATTTCTATTGGATACTATGTTTATCTTACTGACTTATTGAAGAATTTGATGTGTCCTAGAAATTTGTCCTTAGTCAGTTGTATAGTGAATATCTTTCAATCTATGAAATAGTTTATGCTATTGAAGATGCCTTCAAAAAGAAAGATGACTTCAGATTAACTAGTTCTTAATTTAACATCATCTAATTTATTATTTTTTCTTTTATGATTAACACGTTTTGTGTCCAATTTGAGAAATGTTTTCCAGTTCACCTTACAAAATTTTCTTCTATTCATCTCCCTAAAAGCTTGATTGATTTACCTTTCACATTTTGATCAGCTATCAATCTTTAATTGATTTTTCATAAAGTATGAGGTAGGAATCCATATACATTTTGTTTTGCCATCTAATGGACCCAGCACGACTTATTGAAAAGATTATTCATTCCTCAAAGAACCACAGTGTCACCTTTGTCATAAATCAGGTGAGCATTTATATGTGGGTCTATTTCTTAACTTTTTATTCTATTCTCGTGGTAAACTAGTCTATTGTTGCATCAGTATTCCATTGTTCAAATTACTACAACTTTATATTAGATATTGATATGTGAAGTAAGTTTTTTGGCTTTGTTTACTTTCTTCAGGATTGCTTTGAGTATTTTTATCACTTTTTGTTTTCATATGGATGTTAGAATCTGTCAGTTTACACACACACACACACACACACACACACACGCTGGTATTTTAATTGAAACTGCGCTTAATCTATAAATTAATTTGGGAAGAATTGACATCTTTATAATTTTGAGTTTCCACTCCATGGATGTTTATTTTTAAATCCCTTTTTTTAGTATCTCTTCTACTCTTTCCTACTTTTAAAAATAGAGTCATTGCATACCTTCTGTTATATTTATTTAAGCATTTGATATATTTTGCAGTCACTCTAATATATTTTTAACTGCAATTTTATGTGTTCTGCTAATATACGTAAATATAATTTAATTATGTTTGGCTCTATATACAACCTCCTTGCTAAAATCATTTATTGAATCTAAAATTTAACTTTATTCTTCTGAACTTTTAATGTAAACAATCATGTCTTCAGATAATACAAGTTTTATTTCTTTTTTCTAAACCTTATGCAGTCCCTTTCCCTTTCCCCCTTGCTTTGTCGTACTGTCTAGTTATAGAATTAATAAAATGTTAAACAGGAGTGATGATAATATGCATCATTGTTTTATTCCAAATACCAGGGAGAAAAGCTTACAATAATGGAATGTGATGACTGAATTAATATTTTCTATAATTTCAATTTATTTTACTTAATATTTTTATTCCACTAGGATATATTTAAATATTCTGTGGATCCATTAGACAAAGTTGGAAAGAGAGAAGGAAAAGCAATTCTGGAGAAAATGGACAAAGAAATAATGGTTTCTTTCACTGGTCCTTAATCTGCCTGTCTAGAGAACAAATATGTTTAAAGAAAACAGGAAAGAAGAAGAACAATTTAAATATGAGAGTTCTGGATAGCTGACATCCTCTCAGAACTGTAGTGTTAGGATGTATAAAAGAAAATAATAAAGAAGACCTGATTATATGACTTCCCCATATCTAAAATACTTTTGAAATGGCATCTATAATTGTTGCTCAAAATTACAGTGGAACAATTTAATGCACAGTAAAGAGATGCCATATTTCAAATAGTCTGTGTCTGTTACAAAGTGAGATCATTCTTTAAATCCTCTATTTATTTATAATATTACTACATGGAGGTTGTTATTGAAACTTTAAGGCATGTATTAATGTCTTGAGACTTTAAAAAATATTTTCAGGGCTTAGAATAATTAGCAACTTAGATACTGTATATTTATTAGAAAAATACAACATATTTTGGTTATCATGGTATAGCCCATGGGTTATATTATGATATAACCCAAAGATATATGTACATTCATTAATGCAAAAATATGTTATGTACAAAATACTGAGATGGTCTATGGGAATACAAAGATAAAGAAAACATACCAGCTTCCTATTCACATGGAGCTTACTTGATCGCACAGACATCATAATGTAATTTAATTTCAAGATTTTTTCAAAACATTGACGCAAATAATTCAGGCAATAGTGTATGAGTAAGTTTTTAACATCTGCATCTCTGGAGACAGAATTTCTAATTTGCACCATTTTTCAATTCCCACAGTGTAAATACTCTCCTAATGACCAATTTTGTGCTACCATTGCTACAGCAACTTGCTGATAAAATATCCAAAAATTTAAAAATTGGCTCTCTCAAATAAATATGAGTTGACTTCAACACATTACTAGATTTATCAAGTAACATAAAGTCACAAGCGAGAACAAAGTATTAATTTAGGGTAGTGCCTAAGTTTCATACACAGGATTTTATCCCTAGACAGTGTTGCAAATTGTATTTTAGAAATGTCATCTAGTAGAGTGAGAGGCGGTATAGCAAATTTCACATAAAATACTGCATTGGATTTTAAGAAATTAATACATCCTTGCCCAAATACAATCTTTCTTTAGTGACTAGATAATATTGAGGATATTTGGGATAGGGTTTTAGCCTAAATTTCATATTTATGTCATGTTAACTTATATCCTTTATTAATAAAACTCCTTTGGGTGGCACCTGACCTAGATAAAAAAGAAGGAAAGGACACCAAAAAGGAATAGCCACAGAAAAAGTTAGAAAACCAACTTGGTATCCAAGTTAAAATATTTAAGGAGTGTGTAACCGACTATACCAACTGTTGCTGATGGGACAAGTTGACTGCAGCGAAGCATTACAGTCAACAAGGTGGGTCGTTATTGCCCTTCATAAGAACAACTTTAGAGTGAAGGCCTGGCTTAGGAGGATTTAAAAGATAAGAATAGGTGAGTCTCTAAAAGTAAGATTACAGTCGTGGAGATTTCCTATAAAAAGGAGAAAAGACGTGTGATAGTATCTAGAAAGAGAAGGGTGATAAGGAACTTTTATGATGGGAAAAATGGCTGTGTCAATGGGTTGATGACAATGATACGACTGAAAAGAAACATTGATGATATGGAAGAAATAGGGGAGAAGACCTGGAGAGAGATGCTTGAGCAGATTAAAGGCATCTAGTTCAGGAGTTGTGCATTATAGAGAAACATGGAAATTGATCTACGGGCAACAGGAATGGAGGCCTATGGTCTGGGTACAGATACTGCTAAACATGTCAATATGGTCTTGGGACTCTGTGAACGTTGTTTTCCAAAAGCTTTGATTTTTTCAGTGAAATCAAGGGTTATCAGCTATGTAATGAAAAACGGGAGAATGTAGAGTATGAGAAAGAAAATATCAAATACTACTACTCATCAGTAACTGGAAAAGGTTGTGAACTATGTTCTTTATAATATCCTGAGTCACAGCCACTGGGAGGCACCAGCAGGAGATCAGCTGGAGGACGGGTAGAGAGGTTTGAAGTTTTAGTCCACCAATTGACTTCTGCCAGGCTGCCAGTTGGCACGGATTATATTTCTAGTGGGTAGTCTTTTCCTAAAGCCATAGCTCTCTCCAAAATGTAGTAATTGTTCCTTTTTCTTGCCACTTTAAGCCTAAAGATAAGAACAAGTTACCACTGCCTGGTAGCCCTGAGGAGCTTCATAGTCCCTGTTGATTTACTTACCAAAAATGGTGTCCACATTAATCTTTTTTTAATTACCTCCTTAGGGTGTGCCATCTGTTTTCTGACTAAAAGAGTGATTGGTACCAGGAGTAGCCCTCCCAGGAAGAAACCATAAAATTAAGATTCTGGGATTCGGTTCTTAACATATTTAGAAGCACATGTATAACCTTATAGCCTCATCCAGGGTAAGGATGGTAATGGACAAGTGTTGCCATCTCAGTTCCAAAAAATGAACACCAGAAAAGACACATTAGAAAGGGCTGACAGAAGACACAGTTTTGTGACCAAGTGTCTATATAGTAACAGTAGTGCTTATAAGGTTTGAAACAGGGGTAGTTCCTCTGAGGGTCCCAAGAGCAATGAGGAAACAAAATGCCAATTGTCTTAGATGCCAATTGCAGTATTCAGATGGAAATTTAATTTTAAAAGGCAATTCTAAAGGAGTTTCTTGTGTCCTAATAACATAGGGTCAAGCACAGAGCCTGATTATAATCACAGTAAAATTTCAGAACAAAACTTATAAAATGTACAATTCTACTAGATCTTTATTCTAAGAAAATGTCCTGGTTGGGAAAGAGTGGAAGAATGAAGTGTGGGATTAGCACATTAGAGAAGAAACAGCTAAAACTGAGGAATTTGAATTCCCATATACACCTCAAACTTTGTTAATGGATGCAGCTTCTTTATATATAAACTGGAACGGTTGCCTTTCAATGGAATTTCAGTTGTTCTCAGGACTCACTTCCACCAGCTTATATGTCCTGCAGGCTGATAAGAAGTATTAGATGCCAGCATAGTTCAAATGGAGAAGTATAAATATTAACCTGAAATGAAATAGCCTATCTGCTGAAAGAGATGCAGTATCTTACCGATCGGCATCAGCAAAACTCCAGAGAGCATGAAAGGGATTCTAAGATTGTTAGGTCAAGGAGCATGGAATAGAAGACCAATATGGGTTTAATTTATTGAAATAAGTGTACTCAGCATCCAGGATTTGTGTTGGTTTAAACACACTGAAAGTAAGCAGTAATAGTTTGCTTCGATGAAGAATTGAAGGCAGACCTATAGTCAATGAAATTGAGATGCTGGAATTTGTAGGGCACACTAACAGGAAAGTTGCCTGAAGGCTTAGAAAATGTTGGAATGAATGTATTACGTGCTATCTGCTTAACTAGGAAAGCCTGAGGGATACTTGTTTGTCTAAGCCTTCTTAGAAAGGTGACTGTCTTTTTGCAGCCTAGAAATAAATTCTGCTATGAAATTAAATGCCCCAATTTCCAAGAGAGCAGTGGAATCTTGAGATCCTAGAGTAATAAAGGTACTTACTTGTTAGCACAAAGATAAGCACAATTACCATAATACACTTCAGAGAGACAGCACAATCAGAGTACTCTCCCAAGCTAATTGACCAAAGGATCTCTAGGAATTAAATAGGTGAGGGGACTATTAGGAGGCTGTTTATAATATGTTAAGTGGGAAATTTCTAGGTCTGGTGAACAGAAAGCACAATTCAAGTTGATATAGGGTATTTATGGTCTCCTACTCAAGCTCTAGATAAAATCTATTTCACTGAATTCAAGCTATTTTTTTTTAATGGAAAAAGCCAAATGTCTATAAGGAAACATTCTTCTTCAACCCAGCCACAGTGTATTTTTAAAAAATAATTTCTCTCAGAGAGACTAGCAGAATTTATGAGGGTGACTGTATAGCAGAGAAAGAGTGAAACTCAGCCCTAGGATGTTTTTTATGCACTGGCTTTAGACTGATACTAGTGCTCAGGACTTGAGACAAACTGGAGGTTGGGGTTTATCAAGATCGGAAGATAAATGGAATCTCGGCCCAAGTCAAAATCATGGTGACTATTTTCTCAGTCTCAGATTCAATAATGAAAATAGTTATATTTAATAAATAACAAAATATATTCTTTCTTTGACTGGTAGAATGTGTACTTTTATGGTAGAAATAACCTAGTAGAATCTACTGGAATATTCCACCTCCCCGTAACATACTAAAGGCAAGATTATGTTCCTAGGGAAATTTTAGAGATAAGCTTCACCATGAAACAGTTGGAAAAAAAAAAAAAAAAAAAACAACAACAGGAATAATGATTCCTACTACATTCCCAATTAACTCTCCTATTTGGCCAGCACGAAAGGCAGATAGATGCATCTTGAAGCATGATTGGATATTTGTAAAAGAGTAAAGCCAAAAATAACTACATATAATTATTGTATCTTATTGAAGCAAGTTAGTATGGCAACTGACCTCAGCATGCAACTTTTTTTTCTTTTCATTTTTATAAGTACATATTAGGTATATATATTTATGGGGTACATTAGATACTTTAATACAGACATAAAATATTTAATAATCACCTCAGGAAAAATGGGATATTTGTCACCTTAATCATTCATCATTTCTTTATTTTACAAGCATTCTAATCATAGTCCTTCAACTATATTTAGATGTGCAATAAAAATATTGTTGACTGTAGTTGTCTTGTTCTGCTATCAGATACTAGATCTTATTCTATCTAATATATATTTGTATCCATTAACCATTTCCACTTCCCCCCACCATCAGACCCTCATTACCCTTACCAGGCTCAATCCACTCTCTATCTGCATGAATTCATGGAGATGAACAATCATTCCACCCTCTATCTCCATGAATTCAATTGTTTTAATTTTTAGATCCCACAAACAGGTGAGAACATGCAAAGTTTGTCTTTCTGTGCCTGGCGTATTTCACTTAACATAATTCATTTCAGTTACATCCATGTTGTTGCAAATGACAGCATCTCATTCTTTTTTATGGCCAAATAGTACTTAATTGTGTATATATACCCCATTTTCTTTATCCAGTCATTTGTTGATAAACACTTTAGGTTGCTTCTGAATCTTGCCTATTGTGAACAGTGCTGTATCAAATATGGGAGTGTAGATATTTCTTCAAGATACTGATTTCATTTCCTTTAGATAAATGAACATTAATGGGATTTCTGGATCATATATATGGTAGTTCTGTCTTTCGATTTTTGAGGAAACTCCACACTGTTCTTCAGAGTGGAAGTAGTAATTCATATTCCTACCAACAATGTAAGAGGATTCCTTTTTATCTACATTCGTGTTAGCATTCATTATTGCCTGTCTTTTGGATAAAAGCCATTTTTACTGGGGTGAGATAATAACTCACTGTAGTTTTTATTTGCATTTCTCTGATGATAAGTGATGTTAAGTGCCTTTTCACAAAACTGTTTGCCATTTGTATTATTTTGAGAAATGTCTATTCAGATGTTTTGCCCATTTTTAAATTGGATTACTATTTTTTTTCCTATTTAGTGGCTTGAGTTCTTTAGATATTCTGATTATAAATCCCTTGTCAGATGAATAATTTGTGAATATTTTCTCCCATTCTGTGACTTGTTTTTTCACTTTGTTGTTACTTCCTTTGCTGTGCAGAAGTTTTTAATTAGATGTGATTCCCATTTGTCCATTTTTACTTTAGTTGCCTTTGCTTTTGGGGTATTACTCAAGAAATATTTGCCAAAACTAATGTTCTAGTTTCCTTCTTCTGCTTATGAATATCCAGTTTTCTCAGAACCATTTATTAAAGAGAGTGTTCCTTCTCCCAATATATATTCTTGGCACCTTTGTTGAAAATAAGAAAACACTGTATGATATGGTTTGGCTGTGTTCCCACCCAAATCTCAACTTGAATTGTAGCTCCCATAATTCCCATATGTTATAGGAGGGATGTAGTGGGAGGTAATTGAATCATGGGAGTGAGTTTTTTCCATGCTGTTCTCGTGATAGTGAAAAAGTCTCATGAGGGCTGATGATTTTATAAAGGGGATTTCCCCTGTACATACTCCCTTGCCTCTTCGTAAAACTTGCATTGCTCTTCCTTCACCTTCTGCCGTGATTGTGAGACCTCCCCAGCCATGTGGAACTCTGAGTCCATTAAGCCTCTTTCCTTTATAAATTACCCAGTCTCAGATATGTCTTTATTAGCAGCAGGAGAACAGACTAATACACTGTAGATGTATGAAATTATTTCAAGGTTCTTTAATCTGTTCTATTGTTTTACATGGATGATTTTATACCAGTTCCATGCTATTTTGAGCACAATAGCTCTGTAGCTATAGTATAGTACCTATAATCAGGTAATGTGATTCCTCCACTTCTGTTCTTTTTCTTCAGGATGGCTTTGACTATTCTCATGATATTTTGTTGTTGATTTTTTTTGTGTGTGTGTGCTTCCATATAAATTGTAGGATTATTTTTTTCCATTTCAGTGAAGAATGTCATTGGTGTTTTGAAAGGGATTACATTGCATCTGAAGATTGTTTTGGGTAATATGGCCATTTTAACAATATTTTTCCAATGCAAGAACATGGACTAGCTTTCCATTTTTTGGCTTCCTCTTCAATTTATTAAGTCAATATTTTATAGTTTTCATTTTAGAGATTTTTCACTTTTTTTGAAAAAATCCTAGGTATTTTATTTTATTTGTAGCTATTGTAAATGATATTAATTTCTTGATTTTTTTCCAGGTTGTTTGCTGTTGGCAAAAAAATAGAAATGCTACCGATTTTTTTGTTGTTTTTGTACCCTGCAACTTTTCTGAATGTATCAGTTCTAACAGTTTTCTTGTGGAGTCTTTAGGTTTTTCCAAATATAAGATAATATCATCTGCAAACAAGGGTAATTTGACTTCTTTGTCTTTAATTTGCATGTCTTTTGTTTCTTTTTTTGTCTGATTGTTCTAGCTAGGACTTCCAGTACTATGTTAAATAACAGTAATAAATGCAAGCATTTTTACTTTCAAAAAAGAAGTATGGAGGTCACTTTCAAAGTAAGCATTATTTTCAAAGTAAGATTTGCTTCAGATCTTAGAGGAAAGGCTTTTACTTTTTCACTATTCACAGTTTAAAAGCTGTGGGTGTTGTATTGTGTTACATATTTCTTCAATATCCAGGTTTTTTAGGGTTTTTATCATGAACGCATAATGAATTTTATCAAATGTTTTTTCAGCATCAATTGACATGATCATATGGTTTTTGCCTTTAATTCTGTTATCACATTGATTGATCTGCCTAGGTTGAACCATCCTTGCATCCCTGCAATGAATCCCACTTAGTCAAAATGAATAATGTTTTTAATGAGTTGTTGAGTTCAGTTTGCTATTATTTTGTTGAGAATTTTTACATCAATATTCACTAGTAATAGTTTTCTTTTTTTGTTGTATCTTTGTCCAGTTTGGGGATCAGGGTACTTTTGACCTCATAAAATGTGTTTAGAAGTATTCCTCTCTCCTCTATTTTTGGAAATAGTTTGAGTAGGATTGGTATTAATTTTTCTTTAAATATTTGGTAGAATAGAGTAGTGAAGGCAGAGGTTCCCAGTCTTTTGTTTGCTGGGAGATTTTATTATGGCTTTGATATTGTTACTTGTTATCAGTCTGTTCATTTTTAAATTTCTTCATGGTTCAATCTTGGTAAATTGTATGTATCTAGGAATTTATTTCTTCTAAATTTTCCAATTTATTGGCATACAGTTGCTAACAGTAGACTGTAATGAGCCTTAAATTTCTGTAGTATCAGTTGTAAAGTCTCCTTTTTCATCTTTATTATATTTATTTGGGGTTTTTGCTCATAGTTTTTCATAATTATCCTGGCTAAAGAGTTGTTGATTTTGTTTATCTTTTCTAAAACCACCTTTTCATTTTGTTGATCCTTTGTATTTTTAAAATTTCGATTTCATTTATTTCTGCTCTACTCTTTATTATTTCTTTAACTAATTTTGCGTTTCATTTGCTCTTGCTTTTTTAGCTCCTTAACATGTATTATTGAGTTGTTTATTTGAAGATCTTTTCTATTTTTTTTTGACGTAAGTGCTTACTGCTATAAACTTCACTCTTAATACTGCATTCACTTATTTCATAGGTTTTGGCATGTTGTGTTTTTATTATTGTTTGTTTCAAGAAAATTTTCAATTTTCCTAATTTCTCGATTGACCTACTGGTCATTCATGAGCACATTGATTATTTTTCATGTAGCTTCCAAATTTTCTCTTGTTATTTATCTCTAATTTTATTCCATTATGTTCAGAGAAGATTTTGATATAATTTCATGCAAATGGAACCCCCCCAAAAAAAAAAACAAGAGTAGCTATACTTATATCAAAAATAGATTTTAAGACAAAAAATATAAAAAGATATAAAGAATGTCATTTCTGAAAAAACTCTTGTTTAATGGACAGTACTGAATGGATGCCCCATAAACATCCCAATCTCAAGATGCTTAAAACTGGCCAGATGTTGAAGCTCACACCTGTATTTCCAGCACTTTGGTAGGCCAAGGTAGATGAATCTATTGAGCCCAGGAGTTCAAGATCAGCCTGTGCAACAGGACAAAACTCAATCTCTACTAAAATTACAAAAGTTAGCAGGGTGTGGTGGCACCCTGTAGTTTCAGCTACTCGGGAGGCAGAGGTGGGAGTTTGCTTAAGGCTGGGAAGTCAAGGCTGCGGTGGGCTGAGATTACACCACTGCACTTTAGCCTGAGTGACAGAACCTATCTTAATAATAATAATAATAGTAATAGTGTCAATGCAGCAAGATGATACAATTGTAAATATATATATATACCAAACACTGAAGTACTCAGACATGTGTCAAATATTAGAGCTATTGAGAGATATAGACCCCAATACAATAGTAACTGGAGATGTCAACACCCCACTTTCAGTACTGGACAAATCACTCAGACAGAAAATCAACAAAGAAACTTCAGACTTAATGAGAACTATAGAACAAATGAACATAATAAATCATTACAGAGCATTTTGTGTAATGGCTAAAGAATACACATTCTTCTCCAGCACATGGATTATTCTCAAAGACAGGCCATATGTTATACTACAAACAAGACTTAAAAAATTCAAGAAAATTAAAATTGTCTGAAAAGTATAGATTCATAACCACATGGCTCAGACTTCCCTAGAATGTGTTCTTTATTCCTACATCTTTATTTGGGGATAAAGAAAAGGAAGGGGAGAGAAGGAAAGCAAAAGAAGAAGGCAATGATGAAGGAATAATTCTTCCTATATTGAAGACCTAATCACCAATCTGATGGCATTAGGAGGTGGGACTTTTGACAGCTGCTATGTTTTGAATATTTCTCCTCCAAAATTGAGGCGTTGCCAATGTGATGGTATTAAGGGGTGGGACTTTTAAGAGGAGATTAGGCCATACTAATTAATGAGGGAGAAGCCCTCATTAATGGGATTAAGGAAGCGGTTTCATTTAACGTTTGCCTAGCTTGCTTGCTCACCCATGTATCAACCATCATGTGAGGATGCAACAAGAAGGCCCTTGCCAGGCACCATTTGCTGGAATATTGACCATCAACTTTTTGCCTTCAGAACTATGAGAAATAAATTTCTATTGTTTGTAAATTACCCAGTTTCAGGTGTTCTGTTATAGCAGAACAAAATGATCTAAGACAGGAGATGATTAGATAACGAGTGTAGAGCCCTCATGAATGGCATTAGTGCCCTTATAGAGGCCTCAGACAGCTGTCTTGACCCTTCCACTATGCGAGAACACAGCTAGAAGGTGTTGTCTAGTAGGAATAGGCCCTTACTTGACAACAAATCTGTTGGTGCAGGTTGGACCTCTTAGCCTCTGTACTGGACAACATCATTTTCTGTTGTTTAAAAGCTACACAGTCCATAGTATTTTATTATAGCATATCAAATAGACTAAGACAGGTTGGCTAAAAAGAACAGGACTAGAGGAATTGTAATAAAGAGGCTGAAATCATGGAAATGTGAATGGATCTTTCTGAACCAACAGAATGTGAAGATATTCCCATGGAAGAAATAGTCTCATGAAATCTTTACTGCAGGGGAACTTTTCAGTAATTCATTTGACATCACAGCCCTTCCTCTGGATGCCAGTCAGTTTTCTCCTCCCATTCCCTGGCCGCCTGCTTGCTCAATAGGCCCATTTACAAACTGGTAAAAATGGCGGCTATGTGTTAGTTCAACAATATAGACTTCTTACAGTGGCTGGTTGGAATGCTACTACTGCTTATTGCCCAGTCTGCCAACAGCACAGGCCCATGTTGAGCCTCTGATATAGAACCGTATCCCTGGTTGAGCAGCCAGCCATTTGATGGAAGTGCTAATACTTTCCATAATGAAGGAGAGAAGAAGTTATTCTCATGAAAAAGATACATTTTCGCATAAAATGTGCTTTACCTACCATAGCATGTAGCTAGATAAAACATTGGAATGGCCTGCTGATGGCTCAGTTAAGGTACCACCTCCAATGCCATGGAGCTTTCCTATAGGATGCAGCATATACATGAAATCAAAGACCAAGATACGGTGTCTCCTTCCTTATAATTCATGATTTAGGAATTAATGCATAGAGGTAAAGTGGACTGTATCTCACTATTATATACAGGAACTATATTAAGGGACGCTATGAATTGTGACCCCTCAAAATGTATATTTTGAAGTCCTACCACCCAATCTGACTGTATTTGGAGATAGGGCTTTTAGGAGATAATTAATGTTAAAAGAGTTCATGGGGTGGGGCTCTAATTTGATAGGATTGGTGGTTTTGTAGGAAGAGGAAGGGAAAGATATCTCTCTGTGTACACACACACACACTCTCTCTCACTCTCTCTCTCTCTCTCTCTCTCACTGAGGAAAGGACATGTGAGCACAAAGCAAGAAGTCAGCTTTCTGAAAGCCAGAGAGAGAGCCCTCACTGGAACCAAAAAGTGCTGGTACCCTGATCCTAGACATCCAGCTTTCATATAACTATGAGAAAATAAATTTCTGCTGTTGAAGCCCCCCAGTCTTGGTATTTTTTATGAGAGCTCAAGCAAACTAGACAAAGTATTTTTGCTTCCATCTCATGATCTTATACTATAGGCACTCAGAAGTTTTAGTGTTCATGGTAGAACACAGTACTTGTTTGAATAAATTGGAAGCTGAGACTGCTCCATTATCATTTTTGATGCTGCAAGCTGCTGAACAGGGAGAGAAAGAGTTCATTATATTGTTAGCATGACTGAGCTCAATTCCCTAGTGAAAATGGGTTGCTTCTATACAATGTAAGCAAGAAAGTCACAGAACTGAAGGGCTTTACTGGGCTTACTGAAGTTTTAGTACTTCATTGTGTAATAATTAGATCAATGGAAAAAAGAAAAAAATAAGGCAAGATCACAAAGCACTTTGATTTTGTGAAAATTAAAAATTGCATAATTCTACCAGTAAATAAACCCATCCATTTGGAATGCTGGTAGAGAGTAAAAGAAATAGAATTAGAGGAGGACAAAGACAGGTATACCTACTGAGGCTTGCCTTATATCCAGTTACAGAGACAAGAACTAGAAAAAATAAATATATGCTATCAATTTTCTCCCCATTTTTTCTTGATATCTTTGAAAAAAAGAACAGAAACATTAGCTAACATTTTCAGTTTGAAGTATGAGTGTGACTGAACTGACACCAAGACATGCCAACCTGATAGGAAAGCTGAGGGTATTTTGTACATTCCTTCTCTGGGGCACATGAGGAAGAAAGACAAGTGTAGGAGCTAAAGGACAAAGAGGTAGACTGTCATTTATCTTCCATTTTCACCATTTCCATTCAACAGTCAATGGAACTATTGCTATTAACAGATTCATTCTGCATCCCTCCTTTCTCCCTATTGATCCTAGGAGCCTTGTCTCTGTGAACAGGGCTCCCATAACGTTTGGTACTAATTGGAAGTGACCAATGGAAAGCCTTGACGGCATGGCAGTCAGAGGTAGGAAAGTGGGATCAGAGGTTTCATTTGGAGTTCCACCACTTCCTATTTCCACTTTTGAAAGTGTCTAGCATTCCACACACATGCTGTGTAATCTCTGTGCCTTTTTATATAACATGCTCTGTCTGAAATTTTCTTTCCTCTTTTGCCTTGGAAAATCATCCATCAGAGTAAGTTCAGGTGCAGCCTTTTCAAAGAAACCTTCCCTGACTGTTCAAGTCATTCTTGCTACTCTTCTTTTGTACTTTCATTTTATTTTGTGTATATCAAGGTCATTGTTCTAAATATAATATATTGTAACCACCAGTCTATGAAGTACTCTCTTCCCCAAGACTGGTGATCAGGTTTTCTTTCTATTTGTATTATAAGCTATAAACACAATACCTGGCATTTAGTAGGTTCTCAGGAACAGTAGTTAAAGAGTCAATGAGAGAACAGAAGGAAAAGGGTACAGAGTGACATTGGGGGATTTTGGAAGGTGATTTACCAAGGTAGGCCACCACTTGGTAAATCAAGGGAGTGGAAGGACAGTTGTACAATAGAAGATGTTGAAAACAAACTTCTTGAGTTATATGTTTTGTTTATAAATAGTTTTAAGTTCGAATGCAAAGCCTTTGATGCAATGGAGTTTTATTAATATTCATTAGTCGAAGGTAAACAGAACAAAAAAAATGAGACTATGTCTCAAAGCAATGGTATCCTAGAAATGCCAGTACAGATCCAACATATATTTCTCCACTGTGGCTATTCCTAGCTACTTCTAAGCCTGGAGCAAAACTGTTTTCCAAGGCCTACTCCCACTTGTAAATGCCCTAGCTAAATGCTGAAGGCAGTTTAAAATTGAAAAATTAAGGGCTCAGGAGAAATTCTCATAAACACTTTAAAGACACTTACTGACTGAGCTGTCCTTAATTCTATTAAACTCCTGATATCCATTCCCATTCTAAGCTATGAATGTAACTCTAGTAGTTTACTACATACATTTTGGACAGCAGACATAATAAGCTATCTTGATTTAAAATTATGTTATGAACCAAAGTTGCATATGTAAATTTATCCTGAAAAATGAAGAGAAAGGCATCGTTTCTAGGGAAGTTTTTTCTTCTTCTAAAAAGTGCTCTATGATGTTCTAATTTAAGAAGTACTCATAAAATAGTAGAATTTGGAAAAAAATTCAAAATAGAATGTATTTTTAAAATAAATGTGTATCTTAAAACTTAGGATGTAGAAGACATTTAAAAAGTATTTGTTGAGAGCCTGAATCCTAGATTAAGTTTACTGAAATTGAAAATTGATGGAACTATTACTATTAATCTTATTAACTACAACAAGATGATTTTCTCTTACCCTGCCTTCAGGTATCTAGTACAGCATATGGTGTTTGTACATATATTGTACGTATATAGGTAAATATGCTGTAGGAGTCACTGCCCATAATCAGCTATGAAACTATAAGTTATGTGTATATGCCTCAAGTATTTTTAAGTACTTCGTTTCTGAATATTGTAGTCCTGCTGTCCCTTTCTGCTAATGTGGTAAAATGGACTTGTTCTAAGATTATCATGTTCTGAAGATTTATTTTTCTACACTCTGCTTGGAAGTAAGCGTGCTGTTGTAAGAAATATAGTGAGACATGTTTATTGAAAGCTTATCAATATTCTACTTCTCCAATAGATAATGAGTCATTCATTGTCTTCCATTTTGGCAACCTCTACAAGTATGTACAGAAATTACACCTGCAGACACTTCATAATGCATATATAACATTTAAACAAAGACAACAGTAAAACTTCACCAAATAAGCATATTTTTACACTGGAAAAGTTGATGAGCTACTGTCAAAACCATACTTGGGAGTATTCCAGCCTCACAGCTCTTGCTGATATAAATAAAGAAAAAAGATGTGTAATATGTGGATAATTGAAATGCCAGTTTATCTGCTTCTTTTTGGGTTTGGATGTTGATTGTTATTTATTCCTCCAGATTTTCCTTTTCTTTTTAATCCCTAGAATTTCTGTTGCTACTTTACATTACACAATTGAAAACTAGGGTATCTTTTTTTTAAATTTGAAATATAAAGAAAACACAAACACTGACTTTGTTAGACCAAACAGTTTGAGATACGTGATTTATATTATTGCATTTTATTTCTCTTTGTAATTCCTGCACATTTTCACTGAATTCTTGAATATCATGACATCAGGAAAAATATGTTTTATTTCTGTGTAAAGAAATTTGTTGTTACTCCTTTGTAACTTTTTCTCCATCAAAATGAGAATTTCAAAATTGTCATGCCATAGCAAGTCTGATGAGATGGAATAGAAGTTTAAGTGCATTTTATATTTGTCTCATTAACCTTTTCCTCTCGATAGTCTAATTTATTCTTACAGAGAGGGTAAAAGTTTTAAAATAACCTTGTAGTTCAGTTTCAATGTCAAAAGCATTTGTAAATTGCCTTGTAAATAGTTACCTAAACTTTTACATTTACTCCTTAGGAAGTAAGAAAAGTACAGAAGAAATAAAGCAAAACAATATATCTGCAAACTCTATATGGGATATTCAATTTTTGAATGGGTAAATATCACTTTTCAACATTTTCATAAATCATGAACAGTGTGGACTTTCCCTTAAATTTTCTGACTATTATAACAATTGAGTCAAATTATTTCATGTACTATTTTAAAATCATTGTCAATTAAATCATAACGTGATTTCTTATGTAATTTTTATTTGATTATTTTGAAATCAAAATGATCAAGACTTATGTGGACATTTTAAGCATGTGTCAAAACTGTGCATACTGATAAAGGAAAATAAGCAAAATAAATTGGTTAGGATATTCTTGATGTCAGCAAAATGACAACTAGAGACTCCTGACATCTATCCCCCAACAACAAAGGACCAAAGTAATGAATAAACAGAAAAGATTTGCCTGCAGTGTCAAAGGGGGACTGTTAGAATGCATTTGGGAAGTGGAGAGGCACCTCTGGTGACAGGAGGTTCGGGGGACAGAGTGGAGGTATTCAGCCTCTGCAGCTTCCACATAAGAATTGAATTTGCCTGGCATCACGAGTTACTTCCTGTTGTGAGAAAAAAAGTGTGCCCTCCTCAGGGGGGAGGGCAGGAGCCCCTGCCCCTTTCCAGCTCTGGGGCACTGTCTTCATTATGCCAAGTCCACATTGGTAGTTGAATGCCACAACCCTCACACTACAGAGCCTCGGCCGAGGATCAGCTGTGACTCTGGTTGTGCACAGTAAGGAAACCAACTACCACTCCCCTTACTTCCAGCCAGAGGTCTGGCAGTCCTGACCATTGTGCACCTGTCCTTAGCCAACTAAACCGCTTCAAAGTCTCTTCAATGTGGAGTGGCCGTCAAGTCTCTGAGCAGCTGCCATGCTCTCCAGCTGGTGGAGTAGCAACACACTTTTATCCAGGGCCTAAGAAGCAGCCATGGTACCCATCTCACTACAGCAAAGCCCTGGCTTGCCCAATGGCCCTGCACCTGCTTTAGGGCTTGAGAAACAGCTGTGAAGGCCCCCTTGGCTGACCCGCCCCAAGCCAACCAAGCATCTGTGCACCCACAACCTTAGAGTGAGAAACAGTGTCACAAGCTGCTCCTGGTAGGCAAGCCCACACCAGTCAAACAGCTGTGTGTCTGCTGGGCCCAAAAAACAGCCCTACAGCTGCCCCTGGCATGTCAGCCTCCAGGCAAGCTGAGCAGCACTGCACCCACCTCCTGCGCCTGAGAAGCATCCATATGGGCCACCTCAGCAGACATAATCCCAGGCCAGGCAAGCAGCTATGTGCCCATGTCCTGGGTCTGCAAAACATCCCCATGAACTGTCGCTGACAGGTATGCCCCCAGGCCAGTCAAGCAAACATGTGCATGTGATCTTGGCCAGAGCAACAGACCTATAACCCCAGTACCAGCCCCAAGTTGGTTGGCACAAAATAGGCACATGTCACTGACCTGAAAAGCAGCTTATCTCCTTGCCTCCCCTCTCCTTTTCTCTTCTCCCCTCCCTTTCCCTCCCCTCCCTTCCCCTTCTCTCCCCTCCCCTCCTCTCCCCTCCTTCCCTCTCTCCCTCTCTTTCTTTTCTTCCTCTTTCTTCTCTTTCCTTCTTTCTTTCTCTTTCTTTTTTTTTCTTTTTCTCTCTCTTTCTCTTTCTTCCTTTCTTCCTCTCTTTTCTTTCTTCCTTTTCTCTTTCTCTCTCTCTCTCTCTCTCTCATCCTCCCTCCCTCCCCCCCACTCTCTCTGCCACCACTCTTACTCAACATAGTACTGGAATTCCTAGCTAGAGAAATTAAGCAAAACAAGAGCATTTAAATGGGAAAGCATAAAGTTCAAACCGTCCCTATTTGCTGATGACATAATCTTACATATAGAGAAACCTAAATTCTCTACCAATAGAGCACTAGAACTGATAGAAAAATGCAGGAAAGTTGCAGGATATCAAATTAACATAGGAAAATCAATAGTGTTCCTATACCCAAACCACAAACTACATGAAAAAGAAATTAAGATGTAAATCCCACTTACAATAGCTATAAAAAAATACCTAGAAATAAATTTAACCTAGGAGGTGAAAGATCACTAAAAAATAAACTAAAAAGCTCTTATGAAAGCAATTGAAGATACAAATAAATGAAAAAATGCCATGCTCCTTAATCCAAATAATTATAACTGTTAAAATAACCATGCTAGCCAAGCAATCTACAGATTCAATGCAATCCTTATCAAAATACTCATGGCATTCTTTACAGAAAGAGAAAAAAATTCTAAAATTTGTATGTTACCACAAAAGACCCTGAATACTCAAAGCAATCTTAAACAAAAAGAACAAACCTAAAGTAATGGCACTATCAGACTTTGACATAGACTAAAAAACTTTAGTAACAAAAACATCATGGTGCTGGCATAAAAATGGTCACATAGACTCATGGAACGGAATAGAGAATGCAGAGATAAATTCACGCATCTACAGCCAAATGGTTTTTGACAAAGGCACCAAGAATATATATTGGGGGAAAGAGAGACTCTTCAATAAATGACCTGGGTAAAAATGGACATCTCACCCTAGACAAAAATTAACTCAAAATGAATTAAAGACCTAAATGCAAGACTCAAGACTAGCAAGCTACTAGAAGGATATACTGGGAAACCATTTTCAGATATTAGTCTGGGAAGAGATTATATGAATAAGACCTCAAAAGCATAGGCAACAAAAGCAAAAGTAAACAAATGGGATTATGTCAAACTGAAAAGCGTCTGCACAGCAAGTGAAATAAGAGTGAAAAGAAAGCCAACATAATGGAAGAAAATATTTGTAAACTATTCATCCAGCAGGGAATTAATATTCAGTATATACAAGGTATTTGAACATCGCAACAGAAAAGAAGGAAGGAAGGAAAGGAAGGGAGGGAGGGAGGGAGGGAAGGAGGGAAGGAGGGAAAAAGGGAAGGAGAAACTATACTATTTAAAAATGGGCAGTGGCAGGCCAGGGGTGGTGGCTCACACCTATAATCCCAAGACTTTGGGAGGGTGAGTACAGCAGAACACTTGAGGTTAGGGGTTCCAGACCAGCCTGGCCAACATGATGAAACCCCATTTCTACTAAAAATACAAAAATTAGCAGGGTGTACACCCCTGTAATCCAAATACTCGGGAGGCCAAGACACAAGAATCCCTTGAAGTGACCCGAGATCATCCATTGCATTCCAGCCTGGGTGACAGAGTGAGACTCTGTCTCAAAAAAAAGAAAAAAAGAAAAAAAAAGTGGACAAACATGAAAGAAGACATACAAATGGCCAAGAAATGAGTTTTTTTTTAAAAGCCCATTACTAATTATCAGGGAAATATGAAACCACAATGAGGTATCACGTTACCCCAGTTAGAATGCCTGTTAACACAATACGTAATAAATGCTGGTGAGGATGCAGAGAAAAGAGAACTCTTTTACACTGTTGGTGGGAATATAAACTAGTACAGTTACCATGGAGAACACTATGGGGGTTTCTCAAAAAAACTACATATAGAACTACCATATGATCCAGCAATCCCACTACTGGGCATTTATCCAAAAAAAAAAAAAAAAAAAAAGGAAATCAGTATATAAAAGAGACACTTGCACTCCCATGTGCTTTGAAGTACTGTTCACAGTATCCTAGATATGGAATCAGTCTAGGTGTCCAACAATAGATGAATTAAAAAACTGTGTCATATATAGAAAATTGAATACTATTCAGCCATAAAAAAAGATTAAATCCTATCATTCATGACAACATGGATGGAACTGGGGGACATTGTGTTAAATGAAATAAGCCAGAAATAGAAAGCTAAATAATACATATTGTCACTCATGTGGAAGCTAAAAAAAGTTGTTCTCATGGAAGTAAAATGTAGAATGGAAGATATGAGAGGTCAGGAAGGATAGGGGAAAAGGGGAGATCGGAAGAGATTTGTTAAGAGATACAAAATTACAGCTAGATAGGAAAAATAAATTCTCTTCTTTTATAGCTCTATAGAATGACTACAGTTAACAGCAATATATAGTTTCAAATAACTAGAAGGAGGCTATTGAATGTTTCCAACACAAAGAGATAATATGTGTTTGAATGATAGCCATGATAATAACCCTGATCCGATCGCTATACATATATGTATCACAACATCACGATGTACCCCATAAATATGCACAATTATTATGGTCAATTATAAAATCTTAAAAAGCCAAGTCACTTCACAACACTTTAAAATTTACTGAATTGTCCAGGCACGGTACTCATGCCTGTAATCCCAGCACTTTGGGATACTGAGGCTGGCAGATCACAAGGTTAGGAGATGGAGACCATCCTGGCTAACATGGTGAAACCCTGTCTCTACTAAAAATATAATAAATTAGCAGGGCATGGTGGCATAAACTTGCAGTGCCAGCTGCTTAGGAGGCAGAGGCAGGAGAATCACTTGAACCTTGGAGGCAGAGGTTGCAGTGAGCCAAGATGACACCACTGCACTCCAGCTTGGGCAACAGAGCAAGATTTGTCTCTAAATAAATAAATAAATTCAGTGAATTATAGTTATTTCCAAGTAGAAGCTGTATATCAAATGTGGGCACAAGGCAAAAATTAAAATGTTTCTAAAATTTCTTCATATTCAGAATCTGACACTCCTGAATTACTTTTTGAATTGGAGTTACAAAATTTTTGTTTGTCTACGTAATATCATTCTTTCTGTTTCTCTTAAGTAGAGCTCTAGTATTATTGCCAGAATTTTCTTCCAAGCTACTGATCCTAATTTTATAAGTTTTGAGGCACATGCACACAAAAAAATGACAGCTATAACATCATGACATTCACCTGCTTTACAGTCTTTGTAATATACATTCTGATTTCAGACATACTGAAATATGAAAAAAAGTCACTTAGAATCAACTATGTTATAATGATAGTGCAAGAGTATTTTTTCTGTCCTGAAAAATAAAATAGCTGTAGCAAGATCAACAACATTATTCCAACCATCCTGCAATTGCATTATATCCTGGAAAATTAAGAGAGCTAAAAGTGATTCAAAGTAAAAGATGAAAAAGTGTGTGACTGAGGGTAAACAACATCTCATGACAAAACTTTTGGAAAATAAAGTGAAATATTCAGCGTTTCTTTTAAAAAATATTGGTTGGACTTTTGAAAATACCGTAGGCTATTCTATGATTCTATGCCACTGGATTTGTAATTCTATAGATGTCACTCCAAAATGTTCTTCTTCCGCTCATCAAAATATTAAATTGATCATGCTGTAGCTAATTCATTACAATTGCTTAATTACTTCACAACTTTTAAATAACAGTGTTTAAAATAACAATAAATTGTATGAACTTGTATTTGAGAAATCTTTATAATAGTCTGAAACAGTGTTATGAAATTTTATTTTAATCTTAAAACTGAGTACATTATTGCCAATAATCCAGAAAATTTCAGTTGGATTTTGTTTGTCTTACATCAAGTGTATCTAGACTGTCATAAATATAAGACCTGGCATGATCGTATATGTTAATAAGGTGGTTTGTGAAGATCTGAAAAAGATCTTTTCACCAAATTGCCTGAGATCATCATATTTAATGTTTAATACTTCCAACACAGTTATGAGCAACTGTTCACTTTGTCAAATTTTTAAAATCCAATTTAATTGGATTTAAATTCATCCATCATACTATGACATTATGTCTTCATTTGTATTATTTCAAAAATGTTTACTTAGAAATACATTGTGTATCACTATGAATTAAGACAGTCACTGCATCATTTTTTCATTTGGTAGAGAAATGCAAAT
This sequence comes from Sapajus apella, assembly GCF_009761245.1. NCBI lineage: Eukaryota > Metazoa > Chordata > Mammalia > Primates > Cebidae > Sapajus > Sapajus apella. The sequence goes on from NW_022436976.1 coordinate 5,897,912, forward strand.
ATAAAATATTTCTCTATGATATAGTTTAGATAACACAAAATGTTATGCTTCAGACTTTATTCAGGAAGTAGCTCTTAAACGCAGAAAACTAATAAAGCAACAAGAAATTGGATGAGGAAAAGAGAATAATGTGAACAGAAAGAGAAGAAGGAGATGTTAGACTGATTGATATGTGAGAAATGTCGAAAAACCCCAAGCTTAAAATTGGTTTCAAAATATCGAGTACTGCCTGTTGCATTACCACTAAAGATTTTTGCTGAGTTTTCTTGATAAGGTATGATGTTTTAGACTTGAACTTAAATATGGACTGAAGTTAGCTACTCTGTCCAAATTCTCAGCTTTCTTAAGGAAAAAAGATTGAAGACTCTCAGATAAAAGGAAAATAATGAAAACATTTAAAAATTCCTTTATTTGACTGAGTTTCCTTTTTAGAGTAGATTTAATAATGAAATGACAATATTTCTATACAGAAAATCTAATATTGAGTAGTCTTTGTTTTCATTGTGAATTAAAAATTGTGTTCTAGGAAGAAAAAGACATAATCTACAATATTACAAAAAATTAGATGACAGATTATTAATATCACAATAACATAATTTTAAGTTTATAAATGATGCTGAATTATATTTAGACAATATACTAAAGTGTTTACATTTAAAATTTTCAAAGGGGTAAAATGTCATTCTGAAAAAGAGATACCATTTATACTTTCAGCAACTCATCCAAATTTTAAAAATCTTATGGGAAGTCAAAACACTGGACTTTATGCTGCAGCTTGAGCTATTTTACAGTGCCTTTAGTAAAAATAATTTTTAAAAAGTCTGGTTACCCCTCTCAGTACAGTGAAGAAAGATTGAAATTCTCATTTTATAGACTCAATATTTTTGCTCCTAGCATCTCATTTAATCCTTACCAAGTGGTCAATGTCATATGTACAACAAACCCATACATATATACATAAAGAATTAATGTTAGAGTTAGAATTAAGGTTGCCAATGAGCTGATCTTAAAATAGGGAGATTATTTTGGATTATCCAGCCAGGTCCAGTGAAATCACATCAGACTTTAAAAGTGAGACAGGAAAGCAGAAGAGCAGATCAGAGAGATGAGAGAAAAGAAGAAAGAGCAATTTGAAGTGTGAGAGGTACTTACCTACTGGCTCCGCTGAAGGAATTGGACCATTAGCCAAGGATGGCAGGTGGCCTTTAGAACCCAGTAAAAGCCCTCAGGCAGCCAGAGAGAAAACAGGATCCCAGTCCTATTAGGAAAAAGAACTGAATTCTGCTAACCACCTGCAAGAACAAGGAGAGGAATCCTCCCACAGAACCTCCAGAATGGAACTCATTCCTGTCTACACTTGAATTAATATTAACAAATTAATTAACACATTAACATTTCATATGAAATTAAATATGCATGTACATATACATTATATACAATTATATTTAATTCCTCCTCATAGAAATTTATTTGGGAAATTAAGAATTGAATTAAGCATTAAGGAAGCTTTCACATGTTATCGTGGACATGAATACAAGCAGTTTTGTTTAGCCTCTGGTTGCCTTGTCCATGAAACGAAATGAATTGCATTTTGAACTAGTAGAGAAGTGATAGCGGCACATTTTTCTCTGTAATTGTCAATTTTTTTCTAAATACAGAACATATAATTTGTGTTAAATTCAGAAAATAACAAACTTTATTTCTTCCCTTTTTAAATGGACTCTTCTGTCACATTACTTTGTAAGTTCACACTGTTTTCAGCTTGGCTGCTCGCTATACTGTACCCATCATTGAATGAACATAAAATGGACAATATAAGAGAAAAGTTCCTAAGCTGCAAGAAACATTATCTCTTCATTTCTGTTACATCTTCCTGTATCCTCTAGGATCTCTATGCTCATTGCTGGGCTTAAATATTTTCATATACCATAACCTCCTTTATTACCATCTTTACATCTACCATAGATCTAAGTTTTTTTCAAATATTGAGGTTGTAGTACTATAGTTTTGGCTGAATTGCTTTATTCTTCTATAATAAGTATTAATTTGGTGGGTTTAAATATTTCAGGTCTTTCTTTCTGGACAGAGTAATAAAAATTTTATTTCATTACTTCTCCAATTATCTATCTTTACCAGAAGACACTAAAACTCAGTTTTGACAAGATATCAACATAAAATTGTCATTTTCATTTTCATACCTTTTCTGTTCAGCATCATTTGTGAATTCTTATGTCCTCATTCATTGGCATAAATTTGGGACTTGCAATAAAGTTCAATATCTGAAATGTCAACAACAAAAAAAGAGAATTCCCAAAATAAATGTGATCACAGCCATTTCTTGGGGTCCTATTTTGTTAGGTTCCAGCTCATCCCTATAAACCTAAGCTAGATACAACTCTCCTCTTTCTTACTGTTATCATGGAGGCACTCAAGGGCACTGCCCATCAAAACAACATTCTGATAGTTTGCATGGGATACGTGTTAGCTCCCCATCGGGGAGTGACAGTAATCCACAGTCTAACTGCTCCATCTAATTCACCTTTCAACCTAGTCCTCACTTTTGTATTCCACTACTTGAAAGAGTTCATTTCACATGCTAAGACATCTACACAAATAAGAGCTATAGACTTTGGAGATAGATAACATGCCACAGATAGTATTAAGAACCAATAATCCCCTTTTTGGGGGCACCTTTATTTTCTATGTTACTTAGTTAATAGCAAATTTAATTGCAACATGGAAACTTTAAGTTTTGTAAATGTTTTAAAAACTTTTAGATGCTTTTCTCTTGAAACAAGTCTATATACTATAACCAATAATTTGAAACCTCCTATAAGGAACATTTTTCTAGATCACAAACTCTTCTTTAATCAGAAAGTAACAAAAGCTAAATAAACAATATGATGTCTGAAGTAACTAAACAAACACCAACTCATATCAAAGGATCAGTTTTCAGATTGTATAACTATTACATATCCATCCAGATTTCAGGCTGTTTTGGATAAACAAGGATTTTACTGATGTTGCTTCAGTCAGACCATATTTGGAAGATGCCCTTTAATATGAGATGCCGTATTTTAAGTTACAATAATCGTTTATTACTCCATAGGGTTTTGTGAATCACACAATAAGGCCATATATATAAATTATCCATTTACTTAATAAATACGTACTGATTATGTAGTAGGACTATGTTGATATTAAGGCCATGTGACAAGTAAACCATAGATACTGCCCTTAAGGAGCTTTGGGCATTGTTGTCAAACTGGAAATGGCTAGCCCTGCAATGGTGAGTTTTGTAAAAGGCAAAAATAGCTGAATTCAACGTTTGAAATGTTTTACAAGCAAAGTAATAGTAGTGGTTAGGTATACTGATAAGTCAAAAATAGTTATTAAATATGAAGTGAAATTACTACATAAAAGAAACCTGGAAAATTACCAATATTTAAAAATATTTTTCCCCATTTATTTATTTTATTGCATTTTAGGTTTTGGGGTACATGTGAAGAACATGCAAAATTGTTGCATAGGTACACACGTGGCAGTGTGATTTGCTGCCTTCCTCCCCATCACCTACATCTGGCATTTCTCCCCTTGCTATCTCTCCCCAGCTCCCCACCCCCTACTCCTCAGCAAATGCAAAAGAATGGAAATCGTAACAAACAGTCTCTCAGACCACAGTGCAATCAAGTTAGAACTCAGAATTCAAAAACTAACCCAGAACCGCACAGCTTCATGGAAACTGAAAAACTTGCTCTTGAATATTGACTGGATAAACAATGAAATGAAGACAGAAATAAAGATGTTCTTCAAAACCAACGAGAATGAAGACACAACATACCAGAATCTCTGGGACACATTTAAAGCAGTCTCTAGAGGAAAATATATAGCAATAAGTGCCCACATGAGAAGCAAGGAGAAATCAAAAATTGAAACCCTATCGTCAAAACTGAAAGAGCTAGAGGAGCAAGATCAAAAAACCTCAAAGTCTAGCAGAAGACAAGAAATAGCTAAGATCAGAGCAGAACTGAAGGAGATAGAGACACAAAAAACCCTTCAAAAAATCAATAAATCCAGGAGCTGGTTTTTTGAAAAGATCAACAAAATAGACAGACCACTAGCCAGATAAATAAAAAAGAAAAGAGAGAATAACCAAATTGATGCAATAAAAAACGATAAAGGGGATATCACCACAGATTCCACAGAAATTCAAACCATCATCAGAGATTATTACAAACAACTCTATGCACATAAACTAATAAACCTGGAAGAAATGGATAAATTCCTGGACACTTGCCTCCTGCCAAGCCTCAACTAGGAAGAAGCTGAAACCCTGAACAGACCCATAACAAGGTCTGAAGTTGAGGCAGCAATTAAGAGCTTACCACCCAAAAAAAGCCCAGGTCCAGATGGGTTCACAGCCGAATTCTACCAGACATACAAAGAGGAGCTGGTACCATTCCTTCTGAAACTATTCCAAACAATACAAAAAGAGGGAATTCTTCCCAAATCATTTTATGAGACCAACATCATCCTGATTCCAAAACCCGGCAGAGACTCAACAAGAAAAGAAAACTTCAGGCCAATATCCATGATGAACATAGATGCAAAAATCTTCAGTAAAATACTGACAAGCCGATTGCAACAGCACATCAAAAAGCTTATCCACCATGATCAAGTAGGCTTCATCCCGGGGATGCAAGTCTGGTTCAACATACGCAAGTCTATAAACGTAATTCACCACATAAACAGAACCAAAGACAAAAACCACATGATTATCTCAATTGATGCAGAGAAGGCCTTTGACAAAATTCAACAGCACTTTATGCTAAAAACCCTCAATAAGCTAGGTATCGATGGAACGTATCTCAAAATAATAAAAGCTATTTATGACAAACCAACAGCCAATATCATACTGAATGGGCAAAAACTGGAAGCATTCCCCTTGAAATGTGGCACCAGACAAGGATGCCCTCTCTCACCACTGCTATTCAATATAGTATTAGAAGTTCTAGCCAGAGCAATCAGGCAAGAAAAAGAAATAAAGGGCATTCAAATAGGAAAGGAGGAATTCAAATTGTCTCTATTTGCAGACGACATGATTGTATATCTAGAAGACCCCATTGTCTCAGCCCCAAATCTCCTGAAACTGATAAGCAAGTTCAGCAAAGTCTCAGGATACAAAATCAATGTGCAAAAATCACATGCATTTCTATACACCAATAACAGACTTAAAGAGAGCCAAATCAAGAACAAACTTCCATTCACAATTGCCACAAAGAGAATAAAAATATAAGTTAAACACATATTTAAGAATTTTTTAAAAATACTAAGTTAAACACATATTTATGAATTTTTAAATGCATAATTTTTAGTATGCCATTTTTTTGATTTTCTGAAAACTAAAATAGAAATGACTATTCTAAGAAAAGCATACCTGCAGTGAAATGAGTATAAATCTAGATGTTAGTTGAACATAATGTTTATAGAACAAATAGAATAAATGAGATTTGTTAAATTAAAGCAAAAATATATAAACAATTAGGATTTTATGATTATATTTTTAAATTTAATAACTTGATTACCATATAGTTGAAATTCAATAAAATATGTATTGTGTAAATTTGATGTTATGACATAGGTATATAACCATGAAATCATTTACATAACCAAGGTAAGATCCTAGTTTTCTTGTGTCTGTCTAATCCTTTTTCTAACTCCTTTCTCCTCCATCCCATCCCCAGGCAGCTACTAATATTATTTCTGCCAATATATATTTGTCTGCATTTTCTAAAATGTAATGAAATTGGAATCATTCAGTATGTACTCAATTTTGATAGCTTTTTTCACTCAGCCTAATTATTTAGAGACTCATCCATGTCCTCATACACATCATCTGTTCATTTCTTTCTATTGCTGAGAAGTGTTTTATTGCATAGAAACACCATTTGTATGGGAATAACATGGGAATAACTGATTTTGATGAAAATTTGGGTTGTTTCCAATTTTTGGCTATTACAAATAAAGCTATGAACATTCACTGGCATGTTGACACACATTTTCATTTCCCTGGGATAATTACTTAGATGTGGAACGGCTGGATATCTGATACTGTAGGTTTACAGTAAGAAACTACAAAACTGTTTTCCAAAGCAATTATACTATTTTCCAGTTGCACCAGCTTTAAGAGAATTGTGGTTCCTCTACATCCTTACCAACATTTGGCATGGCCAGTCTTTAATTTCAGCTATTCTAATGATTGTGTAGTACTTTCTAATTATGCATCTAATTTGCATTTCCATAATGATTAACAAGGTTGAACATCATCTCCTGAGCCTTTCATCTGTGTGTCTTTGGTGAAGGGTCTATTCTAATATTTTGAGTATTTATATTGGGTCGTTTTCTTATTGCTGAATATATAGAGTTTTGGATATATTCCAGAAATTAGTTCTTTATCAGATACATAATTTGGAAATGTTTTCCTTCAGTCTGTGGCTTGTCTTTTCCTTCACTTTAATGGTGACTTTTGAAGTAGTGATTTTTTTTATTTTGATGAACACTAATTTATCATTTTTTTCTGGAATGTTCTTTTGATATCATATCTAAGAAATATGTGTACAATTCAAGGTAAAATTTTTTCTCTTTTTTTTTTCTGAAAGTTTTACAGTTTCAGATTTTATATTTACCTCTATGATCCATTTTGAATTGAGTTTTCTATATGCTGTTACAAAGTAGTAATCAGAGTTCAATTTTTTTCTTTTTACGTATGGACATACAATATTTGCAGCAATATGTTTTGAAATGATCATCCTTTCTCTACTGAATTTCTTTTGCACATGTGTCCAAAACGGTTTTTCATATACACACGGGTCTATTTCTAGACACTCTTTTACAACATAGCTCTATTTATCTGTCTAAAGCCAGTACTACACTTATTTTAGCTTTATAATGAGTCTTCAAATCAGGGCGTATTAGTTCCCCTGTTTTATTTGTTCCTTTTTCAAAGTTGTTTGGATTTTTCTAACTCATTTGAATTTCCACAAAATCTTTAGCATAAAGTGATGTCAAGTTTGACAAAAACAACAACAAGGAAAAGAACAACTGCCGGCGTTTTCACTGGTCTCACACATAATTACATTAGAGGACATTAACACCTTAACAATAGAGTCTTTTTAACCCATAAAACAGTATTCACTTCACTTGTTTAGGCCTTCCTTAATTTCTCAGGAATGTTTTGAAAGTTTCATTGTTCAGATCTTGCACATAGTTTGTCACATTTATGTTTAATTATTTTATATTAGTGCAAATGTCATTTAAACATTCTTTGATTATTTATTCCTAAGATATAAAAATACAATTAGTTTTTATATTGATTTTGTACCCTGAAGTCTTGCTAAACTGATCTATTAATTCTGTTAGCTTTTTTTGAAGAGTCTTTTAAATTTTCTGTTTAGATGATCATGTTATTTTTGAATAAAGAAACTTTTTTTTTTTCTAAACTGGAGGTATTTTATTTCTTTATTTCTTGCCATAATGCACAGGGTAAAATAGGACTCATTTCTAGAATGTTTAAAGAACCCCCAATACTCAACGATATGAAAACAGTCTCTTACTATTAAGTATGATGTAACCAGGTTTTTTCATAGATGCCTTTTTTCAGGCTTAAGAAGTTCCCCTATGTTCCTAGTTTTTAAGAGTTTGTATAAGGCGTATAATTAGATTTTGTCAGATGTTTCTCTGCTGCTTTTGAGATGATCATATGGTATAAAATTTTGGTTTGTGGGTATGGTGATTTCTGAATGTTAAATAAAACTTTCATTCTAGGGATAAATTCCACTTTGTTATGATGAATTATCCTTTTAATATATTGCATTTGCTTTGCTAATATTTTGTTTTAATTTTTCAATTCTCTGTTGGTTCAATGCATTGTTATAATGTGTTTCCCAGGTTTTGGTATTAGGATAATGCTGGCCTCATAGAATAAACTGGAAAGTGCTATATACATGCAGTTTTCTGGAAGAGTTTTTAGATAACTGATAAAATTTGTTTATTCTGTATATTGTAGAATTTTCCAGTTAAACCACTGGGGTCTATATTTTTCTTCATAGAAAGATCATAACTGTGTATTCAGATTCTTTAGTAGCTAGGGGGTTATTTAGACTGCCTATTTTTCTAAGAATAAGTTTGGAAACTGTGCCTTTCAAGAAATCTAGCCATTTTATCTAAGTTGTCAAATCTAGCATACAATTTTTACATAATATTCCACTAGTGACATTTTAATATCTGTAGAATCTGTAGTAGCATCACTTTCTTAGTCCACACATTAGCAATTTGTGTCTTCTTTCTATTTTTCTTGGTCAACCTAGCTGAAGGTTTGTTGACTTTTGATTTTCTCAAAGAAAAAGTTTGTTTTCATTGATTTTCTCAATTGTTTTCTGTTATATTTCTTTCATTTTTCTTCTTTCCTCTGCTTACTTTGATTTTTATTTGTTCTTTCTTTATTTTTAAAGGTAGAATCAGGTCATTGATGTGGGACATCTATTTTCTCCTAATATAAAAATTGAAGGCTATGCATCCACCCCTCCCTACCAGCTACTGCTTTATTAGCACCATTCAGATTTTGGTACCTGGTATTTTCATTTCATTTAATTCTATTCAAAATATTTTAACTTTCTCTTTGATTTCTGTTTATGGGTTACATACTTCGTATAAATACACTTTCTATTTGGAATCATTTTCTTCTCCTGATGGACTTTTTTTTACGTTTCTTGTTTTAGTCTTCTGGCCATGAATTCTTTCAGTTTTTGTATGTAAACAGTTCTCTATTTTGCCTTTATTTTGAAGAGGTTATTTTTGTGTATATAATTCTACATTGATATCATTTTCTTTTCATATTTGAAGGATGTTTTTCTACTATGTTCATATTTGCATCATGTCTACAAGACAACAAATCTTCTGTCATACTCTGTAGAGAGTATATCCTCTCTGCCTCTTTACTTTTAAGGTTTGTCTGTTATCACTGTTTTTGGTTTTTGACAAATTAGATTTCAGATATGTCTTAGTCCCCTTCATGGTGTGTGTATGTGTGTGTGTGTGTGTGTGTGTATTTCTGTGTGTGTACTTGAGGTTCATTTGGCTTCTTGGATATGTGGGTTTTCTAATTTTTGAAATCAAAGTAATATTTTAGACCATTATTTCTTTATCCTCATTCCTTCAGAGTTTTCAATTACACATAATTAAGCTGTATGAAATTGTTCTATAGCTCACTGACCCTCTTTTCATTGTTTTAGTTGTATTTTTTTTCTCCATGTGTTTCATTTGGATAGATTCTATTGTTACACCTAGTTTGTTACTCTTTCTCTAGTCAATGTTTAATCTGAAATTACCTTAATCTATTTAGTGTTGCTATAATAGAATAACAGAGACTGGGAAATTATAAAGAAAACTAATTTATTTCTTATGATTCTGGAGGATGGGAAGTCTAACATCGAGGAGCCAGCATCTGATGATGGCTTTCTTGATGCATCATCCCGTGGCTCCATGGCAGATTGTGAAAAAGCAAGAGAGGGTGCATAAAACAGGGGTAAGGGGGGCCAAACTCATTCTTATTATCAGAAGCCCATTCCTGCAATAATGACATTAATCTATTCATTAAAAAGTGATCTAGCCACCTCTTAAAAGCCCCCCCTCTCCACATTTTTGCATTGGGAATTAAGTTTCTAGCACATGAATTTGAGGGATACATTCAAACCATAGCAGTCATTAATCTCATCTGGCTTATTTTTTCTCTCATTCATTTTGATTATTATCTGTAGAAGTTTGATTTAGATCTCTTAAAATATTTTTTATTCTCTACTTAAATTTTTTAACACCCAGAATATAGTATAGTGACTTTCTTAATTTCCCTGTCTACTAATCCTAACAATTGTGTCTGTTCTGAATTGCTTGATTGACTGATTATCTCTTCATCGTAGAATGTTATGTTTTCTTGCTTTGCATGCCTGGTAACATTTCTCTGGATTCTAGTCATTGTACAATGTTGAGTGCTGAATATTTTTGAATTCCTATATATATTCTTGAGTATTGTTTTAGGATACAGATAAATTATTTGGAAACTGTTCAATACTCTAGGGTTTCACTTTCAAAGTTTGTTAGATTGTACCAGAGCTATGTCCCACCTAATACTTAGGGCTAAATATGTCCACTACTGAGTATTCTATGTGCATATTCCTGACTATCCTATATGATTCCCTGTGAATTATGAGGTTTTCTAGCTTGCCTGACAGAGAGGCTATTTTCAATGCCCTCTGTGAGCATTGGATATTCTATTTAATCCTTTTGGATTGTTTTTCTCCAACATTGGATAATTTCCTCACATACATGAGCTAATCAGTAGTCTGGTGAATACACAGGGGAAATCTGTAATTCTCTGGCTTTCTTCCTCTCTGCAGCAGTCTCTCCCCTCAGTAGTTTGTCCTGTGATCTCTTGCTATCTTGTCCTTTCCAGATTCTCAACTGCATCAATAGAACCCAGACAGCCTGCCAGGTTCTGCCTGAGTTTTTCTCCCTGCACCATGATATGGACATTCTCTTGAAGCAATACAATGGGAAATCATAGGTTCACCTGACTGTCTCCCATTTTTTCTGGGATCACCATCTTGTATTGCCTGTCAAACCATTGTTTGATACATTTTCCTTGATTTTTGTTTTTTTCAGGCAGGAGACTCTTTATTACTGTGTCCTGGATAGTTAAGTATAAGTCTGCATTAATTTTATAAACTCTACTGTGGATGATTTAATTCTGTCTCATCATAGAATACACCTATGTGATGAATTATGTTTTCAATTTTCAATTCAAGGGAGAGAATTTTCATAGCTTTCACCTTTGTAACAAGTCATTATCATTGAAGATGGATTTCTTAAGGATTCATGACTTGCTTTTTTGTTTTTGTCCCTAGGAGCTAGCAAAATGCCTAGAATATGGTAGATTGATTGATGGCCTAGATGAATAGAAGGCTGAATGAAAGCATGCTCAAAAGAAAATAAAAAGTAGAGTGTGGTGTTGAATATATATTTGTTATGAACCGAATGTTTATCATCTGTCCAAATTTACATGTTGAAACTAGCTCACAGTGACTGTATTTAGGAATCTGGTCTCTAAGAAGTAATTCAGGTTAAATGAGGTCATAAACGTGAATCCTTGATCTGATAGGATTAGTATCTTTGTAGAAGAGACACCAAGAGCATATTTTTTCTCTCTCTCATTGTGTGCACATAAAAGAAATCATGTGAGCACACAGGGATAAGATTACTACCTATAAAGACAGAAAGAGAGCCCTCTCCAGAAATCAACCATGTTGACATTCTGATCTTGGAGTTTCAGCCTCCAACACAATGAGAAAATAAATTTCTGTTGTTTAGGTGACCCAATCTATAATATTTCATTATGGGAGCTGGAGCAGACAAATATTCTATCTAAATTGGATAGATAAATCAGAAAAAAAAATATCAGTGGGAATCACCTAAGTTGTTGAAAATCTTTACAAGTCTTTAGAGACTGCAACTAATGAAAATACAGTTCTCCCAAACTATTTTTCATGATCTCCTGCTAATAGTCAACTTTTCTTATTTAAGTTAAATCGCCTTGGAGAAAAATATATTTTAGTTTTTTTTTCAAAAGAAGTTTTTCATAGAACGACAAAAGCTGTCCAGATTAATAGCATTTTACATAGTTCTCACTTCCAGTTGATATTCCCAAATTTCTGGAGCCCTATATCAGAAACTATAGGAAAGAGACTAATCATGGATGATATCCAGCAGATGGAATTTTTTGTGGTTTTAACTTAAGGTGAAGACGGTTTGCTACATGCTTCTCAATTCTATGAAGATTGTGATGTTTATAACTTTTAACATTAAAAAGACATATATTCTAAGAAAATGCATGCAAATTATCAAATTGATAATGTTTGAACTTTCCTATTGCTTTTGTTTATTTTAAGAAAATCTAGGATGTATTTTCTTTTTATAGATCATATGAAGTCTTCTGCTGGAGCTGTGTTAGAGCCCTTGGGACTAAACTTTATAAAGTCCTCTGCTACTTCCTACTATGGTTATTTTTAAAAAGTTGTTATTTGAAGAAAGATGACCATTCATTATAGCCAATACCTTTGTGTAAACTTTTGAGTTAACAAAGCACTGAGAGTTCACAAAGCCCTATCAAATCAACCTTCACATCAACTCAGATATACATGGCAAGTAACAGCCTCATTTTTGAAGTAAGAGAACAGAAATTGACAGACAATAAATGACTGTCTCTGGCAACCCCATTAAAAAGTGGTGATGTCAGGTTATAACTGAGATCATGCTCAGATCTTAGGAGGAGACCATCAACTTCTTAATTAGTGCTTATCTTCGGGTTAAAGTGGCCAGTTGATGGTTTGTATAGTTACAAATCTAGGCTTAAGATTTAATACTTAATATGAAAGAAGCCTATTACTCTTCATCTGACATTGAGAACATCACCCAAAGTAAACTCGGTAATATTTAGCATATTAATTTAAAATCTGAAAGGCAGAATGTTTTCCAGAACTGTGGTCTCACATAGATAGATGTTTGCCAGAAAGGAGACTTCAGCCCCTTATGACTGATGTGGTAAAGTTTCAAAAAACTTTAAAATAGCTGAAAATAATAAAAATTGTAGCATTTTGGAACAACTCTACTTCAGAAAATTTTCTGAAAGAAATCCCATTAGCAAATATAACAAATGGTTAGTGATGCAAATAGAAGATGGAAGGAATAATGAGATATCCTAGAGGAATCTTCTTTTAGTTATTAGTTCAAGATGGTTGTAGGTTTCAAAGGGAGTTCTTGGCAGGGAGAAAAAGAGATAAATCCTCTTTCATTCACATAATGCTATTGTGACACTGGGTACTGTTTCTCTCAAAATAAAATACAATATATCAAGGCTACATAGTATGTGGTTTGAAGTAAATGAAAGAACTATCTAATGCAGAAAAAAAAAATTGGTTTAAAAATATCACTTTTTCTCCTCACCCCCAATCATTATATCTTTAAACAGTGGCAGGTACTGAATTACTTCGTATTGTTAATCTTAATAAAGGTAAGATTATTATTCTGAAGAGCGAGTTACAAATAAGGGCCATGGTATGAAGTAAATACGGTATTGTACTTTATCAATATCAACCCAAATCAAAGTTTCACTTTTTCCTTGACTAGTACCTGGTTGGAACACTGTCTAGCACATGGATAATACTAAGCAAATGGTAGCAATTATTGTTATTATCTACTTTTCCTGAAAAAAATTTTTGTCAGTTTAGCACTTCACACAACTGCTAATCTGCAGTTTCTCAATTTTGTGAAAACTTCAATTTCATGTTCCCTGAAAAACACTCCTTTCAGAACTAGACAAGACACATGGCCAGTAGAAAAATGTCATTCTTCTAGTAGCCAAGTGGAAAGATTTGTGACACTGTCTACCCATGAAACTTAGGGACAAATGACATAAGACTTGCCAACGTATTTGAGAAAGGATTACTAGTCACATCTTCAATCTCTACCGTGATTTTTCTAAATAGCATTGAGATTTTATTAGCCAAATTTATTTACTATGTACCATAGTCCTCTATATCACACTGTTATAACAAATTTGATATTATTTTCTGGAAAACACCCCATCATGTTGTTTAAAACAATTCCTCTGAAAATTAGGCCTCTCTAAGTCATGTAGCATGTGTGAAGGAAATGAGGTATTCAGGCTCTCAGTACACTGTGTCTGATGGCCTGTTAGTTCACCATATTGGCATGGTGGAGTATAAAAACAGTGTTCTATGTTCAAATTAAATGAGATTGGTGTGTTCAACAAAGCAAAACAAGCTTCTATACTCTAGAATGTCTTAGAGCCTTGGCTGTCCAAATACATGTTATAAATTTCCTAGGGGGAGCTACAGAACAGGCAGCATTTGCCAAACATATTTGCCTGTGGGACCTATTTTTCAAGCACATTGGTAGAATCTCCCTAAGGAAAAATGGGTAAGGATTTGTTTTTGTAGCAGTCAATTTGAGTGAATTTTTGTGATTAAATAATAGCTCAGATATAGGAATATTTTAACCAGTCAGTCAATACTAATAGGGATATAACTTAGAGGAAAATGAATTTTATTAATTTTTAGTAGATCCCATCATTAGATCTAAAAGGACCTAATAAAATAAATAGCTTTATTAAATTTTAATTTTTCATAGAAAGGCCATAAAATTGAAGGTAAATATTTTACATACTCTATTTGATTTATAAAATATAAATCATATTTTTATAATTAAATGAGTTTTGATATATTTCACGTATATTTTAGTTTAGAAAGAAGATCTGAATTATGGGTGAGATCCACAAGAAAGTAATGAAAATGATAAATTATGAGGGCATAGTCAACATTCACCATGTTTCTTACTCTCTTGTAGAAGTTGTCAAAATGAACAATAGGACTTCAATAAGTATACTGTTCTCCTGAAAAAAAAATTTGAATAAAATATTACAAAATATAATTTTAGACTTGTGATCTAAAAGTGAACATGTATAAATATGAACTGGAGTTTTTTGTTTCAGGGTAAAATACAATCGTCTTGATGAATTTTCCATTGGAAATATTAGACTTAAGGGATTGGTTTTAGTTAGGTATTTCAAAGTTTAAAAATATATGGAGATGTTGGTACCAAATAATTCATAGCTTAAAGGTTTGAAAATAAGACCTAACAACAAAAGATTAAGAAATCATAGTTAATTAACTTTGGGAAGAGAAGAATCAAGGTAGGCTATCTGCAGGATGAGTTTAACAACTATTGTAGGAACTAGAAATATAACCATTACCAACATTGGTAAAGAATAAGAATACAGCTTGGGAAATTTTTTTTTTTGATAGAAAAGAACACCATGAACGGTTACATAATATAAAGTTTAAGACGAAGAAAGCAATGATGTATTACATTGATATTATATACAATTTGTTTTTAAATATGAAGAAATTATATATATATTTCCTTTGAGATAGATACATATATATTTTATGTATATAATATATATATATATTTTATGTACATATAATATATGTATCTATCTCAAAGGAAGATATTTCCTTTGTGTAAGGAAATCCTAATTTCCTTTGAGATAGTTCCTTACACAAAGGGCTATTTTAAAGTTACGGAAGATCCTGCCCAAGTGAGAATGCTTGATAATGTAACGTATGGACAACTCAACAAACCAGTCTTTAGTGATCTGTTTTACAGTGGAAAATTAGATGAACCAGATAAGCAAAGTTGTTAAGAAGGTGATATAGCCTACTGTCTCTTCATATATATGCAAAATGTGGATGGTAATACACACATTTTTGGTAGGGTTATTAAATATATTGTAAATAAAATATCTGGCCAATAAAGATAACACTGCTTATTGATAACTTACAGATTTTTAAATTAATTTTATAGATATGTTAAGGGAGACTCAGAAAAAAATATGATATAAATAGCAAGAGAAAATTCCTGAGATCTGAATCTGTCTCCCTGATTTATAACTCAGTTCCCTCTCTATCCCACCGTAGGAGCTTCTCTCTACTTTCTGTAGTTCATCACAATTTCACATTTTCTTTATTGAGGATTTATATTTTTATCTATTATGTTTATTAATATAAGGTTTTAAAGATCATGCATATTTAATATCCTTCAATTTATTTCAAAACTTCTTAATATATCATAGATGTTTCCAAATACTTATGGAATGAATAAATTAATGAATTAGGAATAGCTGCAATAATTAAATTCCCTTACAATGGATCCAAGAACTCGCCTAATTCTGGATTCTTCTTTGGTGAATACATTGGTATGAGGATGCAGCATTTAAAAGTCATTAAGAATAATTCAACTTTACCTTCTGGCAAAACACTATGCAGGTGTAACATCATGATGTTGATTTGAGCTTACAGTTAATGTTTCTCAGTAATTGTATTGCCATGTTACTGCCCTAGATTTTTGATACTACTTGACTGTCTAAAACTTTTGTGATTACTTAAAAAAATTAATAGAAGTGATTCAATTTTACATTTTTAGCATGATTTAATACAGTTAATAAAATGCTGAACACTATACTAAATTACATTTTGATACAAGAATTAAAGGAATTCCTGTATGGAGATAAATTGCATATTTTGAAACCTAATGGAGATATTAAAAGTTAATCCTTAAATGCAATGGAAAGTCATCTCTGTTTAATAATAAGTAGATTAGTTTTTAAAAGGTGTTTGATATTATAATGTACTCATGCTAGAAATAATAAATTACAAATTTCAAATGATATCATTTAAGAAATAAATGTAAGAATTTTGGAGATCTATTTTAAAGATGAGACAGAAAACAAAGTTTGCTTCTGATTTGTCAAAATTGCAAAATCTATAAATAGGAATCAGACTAAGTGATGTCTCTAACTTGCAATCTAAGGCTTGATGAGAGGAAGCTGAGTGAAGATTACCAGGAAGAGATGACACCAAATGAAATGGAGACATATGAAAATACTCAAGCTCACACTGCAAAATGGTAGCATATGTAAATTCTACTGGAATCTTTGAAAATTTATGATTAAGTGCTCAATCATCACAGTAGCAAATGTTTTTCTCTCCTATAGTCCATGTTGAAATCCTCATGCTAATTATTATTATGGGCAAATGTCACTTATGGATTTAAGTGGAAATTTCTGAAAGCTATAAAATACAGATTCTGTATTTGATTGAAAATAGTGGAAGAAAAGCATGAGGAAAGAAATAGCTGTATATGGAGATTAAGACAAAGTCAATGGCCCCTTGGGACACATTAATTTTATTTTATCCAGGCTCATCTATAACACCTGGCGTTTTTGTGAAACTGCAGTCCTAACAATATATTAGTTGAACCAATAAGAACTTATGGGTGAAATATCAAATTTGATAGGCCAGGCAGTGTCAAAAGAAATTGTTAAAACCAAACTCTCAGTAAGGGAGCCAACCAATATACACACAATCAGTTTTTCCTTTAGATACCTTTGTTATAGCTCTCTAGTTACTTTTTAATTCTTTCCATCACAAAAAATGCATTAGTAATTGCTCTGTTTTTAGCTACTACTTTTTATTTTGAGGGTAGAAATGTTAGCTCACAGAAGCTCAGAGAAGGTATTTTTTTAAACCCAGGACTATCAGAATAAATGAGATATATTTAATCCAATCCAAAGTATTGTTATATAACTAACAATTCTATACTAGGAATTGTGTGACTTTGAAGGATGTATAATACAAAGCTTGCAACTATAAAGTACTTGCAATTCTGTTGAGTATGTGAGATATACTTCATCTAACAGTTCTAGCCAAGAATTTTATGTATTCATTCTGCTCATCCACTCTATAGGTAAGGTCTCTTGGCATGACCTCCAAAATCCATTTCAAATCTTTTAATATCTTTGCCAATACTTCACTCTGAGTTTCCATTACTTTCTCCAGGACTAACGTAATAGCTTTCTAAAGAATCTCTATATCGACTGTCTCCCTTCTCCTTGCATCCCTCTCTACACAATGTATCCTCTAAAAACTGCAAGAGTAAAATTTTTAAGACATTTCTTGACTGCAGATAATCTATCATTGACTTTCCACCAAACTTGGAATAAATCCAAATATGTGGCCATGGCCTTTGCAACTTTAAATAAATTTTCCTCTCCCTACTTATTCAATATCACTTTATACCCCTTTTACTTTCTTCCACTGTGTATAAACCATATAGACCTTCTTTCAGTTTCTTCATACCATGTGCTATGAGTACTTGAGTATATTTACATCAGCCATAAGCACTGTCTAGAATGCTCTTCACTTGGTGTGTGCTTAGATGTCTCCTTATAATGTGTGTCTCAGCTTAAACATTTTCTCAGGTAAGCTGCATTATTGATATATTGCTGTGCAACAAATTATTCTATAACTTAGTGATTTAAAACCACAAACATTTATTATATCAAAAGTTCTGTGGGTCAGGAATAAGTTAGAATGGCTTAGCCGATACCTCTGACTTACAAGCAAAGTATCAGTCAATGCCACAGTGATCTCAAAGCTCCTCTTGGGGAGGATTCACTTCCTAGCTCACTTACATGTCTGTTGACAGCCTTTAGGCACTGATTAATATTGTTTTTTGAAATGCGGCCCTCTTCATAGGGCTGCTTATGACATGGCAATTGGTTTTCTTCAGAGGGAGCCAGCTAGAGAGGGAGAAAGGCTGGCCAGAGATAGAAATCATGTTCTTTTCATAAACAAATTTCAGAAGTTACAACTCAGCGCTTGTGTTGTGTTTTATTCATTAGAAACTGGTCAATAAGTTTAAGAAACACACAAGAAGGAATTACACAAGGATGGGAACACCAGAAAGTGGGGATCAACCATCTTAAAGGCTGCCAATATCAGTCTATCCTAAGGTCTCCAGTGATTCATGTCCCCTCCCTGTGCAAAATACACATCATCCCAAAGTTTTCAAAGTCTAATTCTACCATAACAGGAGTTGAAAATCTAGAATTTCATAATTTAAATCATGTCTAGATATGGATGGGGCCCCTGGAGCATAGTTTGTTAATAATAGCTAAGTAAGTATGCTTCTCCTTGATCCATAGAACTATGAAACTATGGAGGCAAGATCTTCTTTCCCCACCCACACGCATTTAAAATGCGATGGTGAGACAGGCATAGGATAATCACTACAGATCCTCTTTAAAACAAGACATAGAGAAGTCACTAGTATAGTACTTCTGAAATCCAGCTAGATATAAATGTTGGAAGTTTCTTGATTTCTTGGCCTGAAAAATAATTCTTCAGGTTCCTAGCTCTATCCTGTGAGTGTTCTTCCTTTTTCATGGAAGGTGGAATATGTTTTCAGATGAATAGCTTTCTCAGTCCACTTCTTGCCAGTAGAGTTGTGAAATTCTAACTGCCCCTTTTCCTTTTGTACTAACTGTCTCTTTCCTCCATGCTGGTAATTTTTCTGCTGCTGTTGTCTCTTTCCTCCATGCTGGTAATTTTTCTGCTGCTGTAATTCTTTGAAAAACTTTCTGGGCCACTTGTGTATTTCACTGGAGTTTACTAAAAAAATCACTCCTGCAGATTTCTTCTAAGTAAGCCCTCTTCTATTTTGGGCTCCTAAGATTGAAGGAATGTGTTCTCTTTCCGGGTCCACAAGGAGGCATAGTTTTATGGGCAAGAACTTCCCAGTACCATGTCCCCCTCCCATCTCTCTCCATCCGGGAGATTTAACGGTTTATGTTTAAATTTTCTAGGCGCAGGAATAAACTAAGAGTCAATCACTCCAGCAGAAGTTCTAAGGAACTCCTTTCATTGGCCTGGGGTCTTAGAGAAGGTGGGGCTTCCTCCCAGGTTAAAAGCCCCCTTCTTCCACACTCCTTCGGACTCCATATTTGCATCTCCTTCTATGAACACTCTTGTCCAAGCTGTTTTCCCTCTATCCTGGATTTTCCCTCTGGGGTCCCCTTCCACACTCTCATGGAAGCCTGTCTTCCCCTACTAAACACCATCTCTCTCTCTATTGCTTTCCACTCAGTGTGGAAGCTGCTTTCCTCTCTTGGATTCCATCTTTCTGGATTCTCTCACTCAGTGTGAGAGGAGCTTTCCTTCTCTGGATTTCCACCTCTGGGAACCCTTCTCACTCAGTGTGAGAGTGGCTTTTCTTTCTCTCACTCAGTATGAGAGTTAGCTGTTTCCCTCTCCTTCTTTTTCTCTCTCTAAATAAATCACTTTCTACACTTTTGAGTCCAACATTTACTGTGCACCGTGGTCCCCACTCTCATTCTTAAGAGAGCAGGAGACCAAGAACTTGGAGAAAAGTCCTCTCAGGGGATCTGAGGGCACCCTGAACCCCAGTATTACAAGATGACTGAAGGACAATGCCCTTAAACTTAGTTCAACCATTGTGGAAGACAGTGTGGTGATTCTTCAAGGATCTAGAAACAGAAATTCCATTTGACCCGGCAATCCCATTAATGAGTATATACCCAAAGGACTGTAAATCATTCTACTATAAAGACACATGCACATGTATGTTTATTGCCACACTATTTGCAATAGCAAAGACTTAAAACCAATACAAATTCCCATCAATGACAGACTGGATAAAGAAAATGTGGTTCATATACAACATGGAATACTACCCAGCCATAAAAATAAGTACTTTCATGTCCTTTGCAGAGACATGGATGAAGCTGGAAACCATCATCCTCAGCAAACTACCACAGGAATAGAAAACCAAACACTGTATGTTCTCACTCATAAGTGGGAGTTGAACAATAAAAACACAGGAAAGGAAACATAACACACTGAGTCCTGTTGTGGGGTGGGGGTAAATGCAAGGGAGGGCATTAGGGCAATATGTAATGTATGCTGGGCTTAAAACCTAGATGATAGGTTGACAGGTGCAGCAAACCACCATGGCACATGCATACCTATGTAACAAACCTGCACATTCAGCACATGTATCCCAGAAGTTAAAGTAAAAATTAAAAAAAAAAAATTCTAGTGACCCTATTCCTTAATTGAAAGAATCTGTGAGGCACATATTTAGTCTCTCTAATGGCCTTTTGTGTGACTGAGTAGCACACTGAGCAAAACTTTTGATCTTTCTGAGGTCTTAACAAAAGTTTCAGAGTCACAGCATCAGCTTCATCATTACATCATCATTTTCTGTCAGTAGCATGGATTTCATGTTAGCTCAGAAGCCGTTTCTTCACTTTTAGAATAATTTGCTGTGTAGAGAGACTAAGAATCTTCAGAACCATCAAGTCCTGGATCTTTTTCGTTTACTAGTCCTCCCGTCTAGCTCTCACATCTTACATATTACTAGAAGTAGCAAGAAGAAATCAGGTGGCATCTTCAACATGTATTTTGAAAATGTCCTTAACCACATCATTCATCACAGTTCTTTAGGTATACTTTCTACATTATGTATAACTTCTAACAGTGATGTTGCTACATATTTTGCCAACACATACCAAGTATCTGCCTTCCTTAAGTGTTCAATAAGATTTACCTCACTTTTATGCAAGCCCTCGCCTGCAGCATTCTCAATGTCTAAAATTCTATGAACAGTGTGTTCAAGGCATTTTACCCTTTTATTAAAACTTTCCTCAATACCCACTGCCCAGTCTAAAGGTGTTCTCACATTTTGGATATTTGTTATGTTAGCATTCCAATATCAGGTACCCAAATATGAATTAGTTATCTATTGTTGTGTAACAAACACTCAAAAACAAAGCAGCCTAAAATAACAACTATCTGTATTTTCTATGAATCAATAATCCAGGCACAGGTAACTGAATGCCCCTGGGTCAGTGTCTCTCAAAACTACAACCACGCTGATGGTCAGGACCACAGTCATCTCAGTATTTGGCTGGAGAAGAATCCTCTTACAAGCTCCCTCATGTGACTATTGTTAGGTTTCAGGTCTTCACTGTTGGCCAGAGACCTTGCCATGTATGCCTCTTCATAGCTGGCTCCCCTAAAAGTGATCATAGCAAAAGAACAAAAGGGGGAGCCCAAGGCAGAGCCACAGTCTTTTTACAACCTAATCTCAGAAGTGGAATCCCATTACTTTTGCTGTACCCTGCCCTGTTTATTAGAACTGAGTCAGTAAGTCCAGCTCACATTCAAAGAGGGGCATTGTATAAGGATATGAATACTAGGAGGTGGGGATCATTGGGAGACATCTTAGAGCTACTCACTCACTGCTTATATCATCCTATATTAATTCTACATGTAGTAATTTTATCTGATGTTTCATTTATGTCTGCTCTCATTGTCGCAAATTAGAAACACAAGACACAGCTTCTAAAACCACCAAGCAAGTTAATGGAAAACATATAAAGTATGTCAGGGGGAATGACATGATCAGATCTGCATTTTGGACTCAGAAAAGGAGGGCTAAGATATACACTAATTTAGACTGGTGCCAAAGGGAGCTCATCAAAGATAAGGGTGGTTTGGCATAAAAGATAGAAATTAGGTCATACTTTATAAATGTGGATGTCTAGATTTTAGAAGACATAGAGGTAGGAGAAAATTTTAGGTGAAGGAAATAGGACAGAGGTTTGAAACGAGAATGTCTCTTCCAGGATTTGTAAAGAGTTTGGCAGAAGGAAGAATATTGAGAGACAAGATTTCAAATACAAAATTGATACATTAAGTTTTAATAAGCAATTGCTATGAATATTTGGAAAACTGCTGATCAGCCTGCCTGTTCTCTTCAAAGCCATCCCACCAAATTGTCTCAAAAAGTGATTTGAAACATTATGATCTTGATTGGAAGCCTTTTTAATATTCTGAAGGGCAAAAGTCCAAGGCAAATCCAGATAATTAAGCGCTCTGTAAGGTTTATTCCATTGTCTACCTTTAATAAGTGTATCACGGAGAGTGTTGAGGGGATTAGAAAAGACTCTTCGAACAAAATAAGAAGAGAAGAAAATAGGGTATTTTCAGTAATTTTTAGAGCTGGCAATCCAGCACCTTGAGAATACTGAAAAATATGGTCAGATAATCACCTTGGAAACCACAGTAAAGGCATAAACTTTTTTCTCTCTGTCCCTCCTAAGTGGAAGCCAAGCTGTCTACAACTTATTCTCAACAGTGCAACAATTCCCTTAATTTGTTCATATTAAAATCTCAGCACACGTTTGTTAAATGGAATTAAGTTGTGCCTCTAGTTCTGTAATGAATTCTTCAGTGTGACTGAAAGAGTTCTGCTGGGTACTATGATGTGACATGTAATGTGACATGGAGGATCGACTCTAGTATTTTCTGAGTTGCAAAGTCATTTCTCTGTGCTCAATGAATAAGGAAAAGGAGGCCACTTAAAAAATTAGCCCATAGGCTGCTGTTTAGTCAAAACCACTGACATACATGATAGTTCTTTACCTTTTTGTCTAGCTCACAACACTTTGACATTATTACAATTCTGCGTGAACAATTGAGAATATTATATTTATGCCTTATAATGATATCTTAAATTGATTCAGACTCAATTGATAATATGTATATAGAGCAAAACAAAGATTGCTTTGGCAATACTTGTCACCCCACTTTTATCACCATGTATCATTTATAACATGGTGAAATTAAAAATTCATTCAATCATGTAAGTTGAGTGAGCAATATGTGCAATGAATGAAGGATGTATCTACTTTTAGCGGTGACTTTTTTGGACGGAAAATAAAATCAATATTTAATTCAAGTGTTAAATGTGTTTGTATTTTAAGTACTCATTAAAATTTATATGTATACATTTACAACAAGTATTCCATTGAGGAAGAATGTTCTACTCTCAGGTTTAGTATTTGTAGAACTTAAAAAAATGTTCATATATGCAGCATTAAAAATGTGATTTAAGCAGGCTGAAATAAGCTAACAAATAATTTAAGATCAAGATTCCATAGAAAGTAGATTTGACTATAATTTTAAAAAAACACACGCAAAAATACCCTAAGATATATGTGTGAAGAATTTGAAGAACAAACAAAAGGTTCATAAAACAGATACTTTTTAGACATAGGTGTTTTATAGCAATGAGAGACTTTTTAGTGAAACTGGAGAGGAGAATTTGTTCTATGTATGTATTTTATAAATATTATTAAAAATGAATAAAGAAAATTTTAATGTGACAATCATCTATATATTACTTTAGAATAGTTTTAGGGATAACAGAAGGCCAGTATGTTCTTCAGTAAAGCTCAGTCTTACAGATCTGGTTGTAACTATACCCGCATTAGGAGATGCTATGCAACTGGTGTTGTCAAAATAATCTTTAGTATTATATCTTTGCTTAAAGGTAATTTTTTAAAAAAGCACAGTACATTTGGTCAAGGACATGTCATATGAACTCATGTGATTACTTTCCCTCCACTGTATTCTGAAATGTGTTACCATCATATTGTTCACAGTTTTCTTCTTATATATAGGTGTACAAACTCAGACTTATAATGAATCTGAAGAAACAATGTCAACCAAAACCACTTTGTGCTGCTTTTCTGTGTAATTTATCTTTTCAGTTTCAAATAAAACTCTCTAACATTGTCAATATCACTCAGTAGATTTGGACAAAGACCCTGATGGGTACCATTACCTCATAGCTAAAGAAATCATCAGCAATCTTTGTTGACACTTCACTATTCTGGCCTTCTTCCCTCCTAACCACCTGTAAATCCCACTTGAGTTGAAGCACCGCCCTGCCTTTTGAGTCTTTAGCTAGGGCCCTATCTATTTCTGTAATGAATTTATAAAGGATATGTTGATGTGATCTTAACAAAAACTCTGTTGTAGCAAGGGAGAAATTAGGAAGGAAAAAATGAGTTTCTTTGTTCAAAACAGATCAAGCCAGATGGTTTTACAAACTACAGTAGTGAAATAGTATATCACTGATTTCAATGTGAATGATAAAGGGGTTCAGGGTCTGATCCTCTCATACATGAGGTTTTGGTTTCCAATATCTAGCAATCTGGATACTTGCCATGGTAATAATTACTTCATATGGGTCACAAACCCCACTTCTAAGTAAAGGAACAGTATGATGGAAAAGATTTTGAAGAACAGATGATGAAAGTGAGTAAAACTGAGTAAATAAAATATAAATTCTTATTTTATAACTTTGAAGTTCATGATTATTCTTTACAATTTCAGTGGACGGAACACTTCTGTTTTAAACATATCTTATCAAATTTATAGTGAGTAGTACTATTTTACATTAGCTTCCACCATGATCACTTGTTGGACTGTCACTCAAGGAATGTAGAAGGGTTTGAAATTACCCATGAAACACATTTTGATAGTTTATATAAAGATGTATTTATTATTTGTTATTGAATGTTAAGCTGAAAGCTTTAAAGCACTAATTTAATAATTTTTCTTCTGGAAATCATTTTTCAGTTTAGAGTCTATCCTTATTGGAAGTACTCCAAAAAAATGCAATGTTATTATTTTCTTTAAAAATCTCAGGCCAGGCATGGTGGCTCATGCCTGTAATCCCAACACTTTGGAAAGCCAAGATGGGAGGATCACTTGAGCTCAGGCATTCAAGACCAACCTGGGCAACATAGTGATAACTCGTCTCTAAAATTTTGTTTTAAAAAAAGCTTTTTCAATGCTTATATTGTCAATAATAAAGTCTTCCTAATCTCTAACCAAAATTGTTTCAATTTAATCATGCATTCCAAACTCAATGATGGCATGGCCATACAGGTTATTTAAATGAGCAGAGCAGACTAGACAGCTTGGGAAGTATAGGAATCCAAAAACCACATCTTACCCAAAAGAAATTGAATTGTTTCTTAAGAAAACAAACAAACAAAAGAAACCCTAGGTGGCCAAACAGAATCCATCTAGGAGTTGAGTTGTGACTGGGGTGGGGCGGGGTCACCATATTTTTACCCCTTATGTCTATGACAACTGTTTATGCTAGATTTAAAAGCCGACAAAGCTGTGAATAGCTTGAACAGCTACTTCTTATTATTCATTCACTTGAAGAAATGTTATATGTTCTATTATAATGCTTTAATGAAAATATGAGATGTGTCGTTAATACAATATTTCTCAGCTCTCTTTTTTTTTTCTCAACTCTTACCTAGAATTTATCATATTTCTGGCTATAAATGGGAGATTTGTGAAGATAACCTCTATTCTATCCATTTATAATTTATAGGTAAGAAAAAACCCCTACAGAGGTTAAATACTTTACTCAATATCCCCTAGCCAGTTACACAAGATTCAAAGGCTTTAATTCAGACATAGTTCATGAATATATGTGAAGAATAAGGAGAAAAGGCACAGAGCATATGTTCATGTGTCACGTTAATTACTGTAAATTTCTCTCAGTATCATGCCTTACTCGATGTCTTATCTCTACATTCTATACTGAGTCTGACTAGTATTTATCAGGTGTATTCCAAATAAGTTTTGATTGCATTTTAATTTTGTTTGAGTAAATGACATTTTCAAATAAATCAGAAGCACTATTGGCAAAAATGAATTTTTGGGGATTGAAATTATACTGCCTGAGTTGTGTAGTGATCTCTATAATCTCGCTCAGGGTAATGTTTTTTAACTTTTCTTCCTTTTTAATAACAGGCTTTGTTTAAATATGCAGAAGATAAAAGTTATTCTAAAAACATCTATAAATGCTTATAGTTTTATCAAACAAGCAGGATGGTCTAAGAGTTGATTCTATCTTTGGTGTTTAGAAAGCAGAAAGATGTTAAAGAGGAAATTAACACATTTATCCTAGGTAACAAGGGCTGTTCACTTCAACAGATGTTCCAGAGACCTTTGTAATGATCTAGGGAAGCTTGTAAGTAGAGGGAAATATAAGGCAATATTTACAGAAGTAGAGCTTAAACAGTAAAATTAAAGCATGATTTAATTGAAACAGCACAAAACAGTATTTAAAGAAGTGTTCAAGTTCTGGCTCTGTCTTGTGTCTAAGTTTCCTTACCTGAAAAATGGCAATAATGATGTACATTGGACAAAACTCTAAGAATGATCCCTAATGACTCTCATTCTTGTATATCTTCACTGCATGTGACTAGACCTGTGAATATAATGAGATATCACTCTTTCAATTATGTTAAGTTATATGGCAAAAGGAAGATTATTTGGTTGGGCTTAATCTATTCACATGAGATTTTAAATGCAGTTTTCTCCAGCTGATAACAGAAAAAGAAATCAGAGATTCTAAGCATGGAGGGATTTGATGTACCATTGCTGGTTTTGAAGATGGATGAAGCCATATGTAAAGGAATGTGGGAGGTGGGAGTAGCACTCAGCTGATAGCCAGTAAGAAAAGGTAATCAACCACGAGAAGCTGAATTTGTTCAGACTGGAATGATCTCAGAAGTGAAATCTTCCCCAGAGCCCCAGGTAAGAGCCTAGCCTGGGTAATACTTGATTTTGGCCTTGTGAGGCCATAAAAGAAGTTTCTAGGTGAGCCAGCCAAGACTTCTGAGCCTCCAAACTATAAGATGTTAAATGAGTACTATTAAACACCAAATATGTTGTGCAGCAATAAAAAATTAACATACTATCTCACAGGGTTGATATGTGGATTAAATAGTATAACATCTGCAGATTTCTTAATATATGCAACTTCTTGTCAAGTTGTAAACTCTATAAATGATAGCTATTTTGTTGTTGTTGTTAGATATGTTATTCTGAGCAAACCTCAGAAACCCATGGACTCTGGAAACCTCAGACTTCTATCTTTAAGAAGATAATTGTTCTAGTACACAAAATTCTTAAATGATAATGCATATTCACACGCTTATATAAATTAATATGCTAATGTCCTAAAAATGTCATTTCATTAATTTCATAAGAGAGAAAGATTACAATATTATAACCAGTGAAGATTGAACTTAAAAGCCAAGACCTGAACCTGAAAAATGAGTTGGATTTATATGAGTGAGAAAGGCAAAGAAAGGACTTAAGAGGGAGTTGATAGGGTTTGGCTCTGTTTCCCTACTCAGATCTCATGTTGAATTGTAATCCCCACGTGTCAGGGAAGGAAGCTGAAATGAGGTGATTGTATCATAGGATCAGAGTTTCCTTGTGCTGTTCTCATCATAGTGAGTGAGTTATGAGATCTGATAGTTTAAAAGTCTGGCACTTTCCCTTTTGCCCTCTCTCCCTTGCTGCTGTGTAAGACATGCCTTTCTTCCCCTTTTTCTTCCACCACAATTGTAAGTTTCCTGAGGCCATGAGAAACTGTGAGTCAATTAAACTTCTTTTTTAAAATAAATTACCCAGTTTCAAGTAGTTCTTTATAGCAGTGTGAAAAAAGACTAAAACACAAAATTGGTATTCATAATGGGGCACTGCTGTAAAGATACCTGAAAATGTGGAAATAACATTGGAAATGGGTAACAGGCAGAGTTTGGAACAGTTTGGAGGGCCCAGAAGAAGGAAGGAAGATGTGGGAAAGTGTGGAACTTCCTAGACACTTGTTGAGTTGTTTTGACCAAAATGCTAACAGTGATACGAAGGATGAAGTCCAGGCAGAGGTGATCACAGATGGAGATGAGGAACTTATTGGAAAGTGGAGTAAAGGCTACTTTTGCTATGTTTTAGCAAAGGAACTAGTAGCATTTTCCCCTACCCTATAGATCTGTGGGACTTTGAACTTCAG
Source organism: Sapajus apella (assembly GCF_009761245.1). Classification (NCBI taxonomy): domain Eukaryota; kingdom Metazoa; phylum Chordata; class Mammalia; order Primates; family Cebidae; genus Sapajus; species Sapajus apella. The sequence continues at coordinate 5,926,145 of NW_022436976.1, forward strand.
AGGGATAATTTAGAGTATCTGGCAGAAGAAGTTTCTAAGCAGCAAAGCATCAAGAAGTGACATGGGTTTTTCTAAAAGTGTAGGCTTATATGTGTGAAGAAAGAGATGATCCAAAATTGAAACTAACGTTTAAAAGAGAAGCAGAGCATAAAATTTGGAAAATTTGCAGCTTAACCTTGTGGTAGGAAAAACAAAAAACATTTTCTGGGAGAACTTCAAGCCATTTGCAGAGATATGCATAAGTAACAAGAAGCTGAATGGTAATCAGCAAGACAATGGGGAAAATGTCTCCAGGGCATGTCATAGATATTCATAGCAGCCCGTCCCATCACAGGCCTGGAGGCCTAAGGGGGGAAAGTTATTTCATGGGCCAGATGCAGCCTCAGGATTTGGTGCTCTGCATCCCAGCTACTCCAGCTCCAGATATGGCTAAAAAGGGCCAAGGTGTAACATGAGCTGTTGCTTCAGAGGATGCAATCCCCAAACCTGGCAGCTTCCACATATTCCTGGTCCTATAGGTGCACAGAAGGCAAGAATTGTGGTTTGAGAACCATCACCAAGATCTCAGAGGATGCCTGGATGTCCTGGCAGAAGTCAGCTTCAGGGTTGGAGCACTCATGGAGAACCTCTGCTATGGTAGAGCAGAGAGGAAATGTGGATTTGGAGCTACCACACAGTGCCCCCATTGGGGCACTGCCTAGGGGAGCTGTGAAAAGATGGCTGCTATCCTCCTGACCCAGAATGGTAGATCCACTGACAGCTTGCACTGTGCACCTGGAAAAGTTGCAGGCACACAATACCAACTAGGGAAAGTAGCTATGGGGGGTGTACCCTGCAGAGCCACAGGTGCAGAGCTGCCCAAGCCCATGGGAGCCCACCCCTTGCATCAATGTTCCCTGGATGTGAGACATGTAGTCTAAGTTGATTTTGGAGCTTTAAGATTTAATGGCTGCCCTGTTAGGTTTTGGACCTGCATGGGGTCTGTAGCTTTCTTGTTTTGGCCAATTTCTCCCTTCTTGAATGGAAGCTATTACCCAATGCCTATACCCCCATTGTATCTTGGAAGTAATTAACTTGTTTTTGATTTTACAGGCTTATAGGCAGAAGGGAATTGTCTCAGATGAGACTTTGGATATGGACTTTTCAGTTAATATTGCAATTAGTTAAGACTTTGGGGGGATGTTGGGAAGACATGTTTGATTTTTCAATGTGAAAAGGTTATAAGATTTGGGAGACACCAGGGCAAATTGATATCATTTGGCTCTGTGTCACCCAAATGTCATGCCAAATTGTAATCCCCATGTGTCAGGGGAGGGACCTGGAGGGAGGTGATTGGATCATGGGGGCAGACTTCCCCCATGCTATTCTTGTGATTGTAAGTTCTCATGAGGTCTGATTGTTTAAAAGTGTAGCACCTCCCACCTCACTCTCTTTCTCCTGCTGCCATCTTAGATATGCCTTACTTTCCCTTTGCCTTCCATCATTATTTTAAGTTTCCTGAAACCTCCCAAGCCATATGGAAGTATGAGTCAATTAAACCTCTTTTCTTTCTAAATTACCCCATCTCAGGTAATTCTTTATAGCATTATGAAAATGAGCTAATACAGTGGGGAGACCAGCTGAATCAAGGCCTGAAAGCAATATGGGCATTATTTAATTTTTTATTGCCAGAAAAGAATGGCTGGACTCAACCAAATGTTTTCTTTACTATTATCATTACTTGCCAGAGGACGTCTAGGAGATTGTAATATGCTAAGTATGGTTAATGTCCAATTGGGAGTAGAGGTGTTTTGTGAAACATATTTGATTATGAGCCCCTCTGTTTCCCTCTCTTCTTCTAATATCATCTCATTAGTTTTGTTTGTTCATTTAGCTTTTTGTTTTCTTTTAAATCCATAAGGCTCTAGACACTATGCCAGGGCTGAGGATAAAAAGGCATGCGAGATCTGTATAATTCTAATCCAAATGAAGAAAGATATATTTTTGGCTCTGAGGAGAAAAAGTGGACGGGAGATCTCACTAGTTCTTCTGAGCTCTTCAAGTCCAAATTAGTTTTCTTATTTTAAGTCTGTGTGTTAAACCTGGTCTCTATCTAAAGCTTTTAGCAAAATTAGGCTGTTTAATGAACCTGATATGTCTTCTAATAGCTGTGCCACTTACTGGCACCTGTGGGAGATATGGACTATTATTTCCGGCTTCAGCAAAGTTTCGTCAATAATTACATCCATGTACAATACCTCCATATTCTGAATATAAATAGTTTTCTAGTCAACATTATAGATTTTCTAGTAACACAACTAAAAGTGGATATCTTTCATTGTTTAAAACATAAATCTCTGCTATGAGTTTCAGTAGCTAGAAGCAATACCAATCAAAAAGAAATGTGGATATTTCCCTCCTGTCTAGCTTAAAGTTTATCAGTTCTGAGATTTATCAACAAAAGAGTTCATTGGAGGAAAATTACTTTTCTTGAAAGGTGAGCATACATTGTGAACTAAGAATGGTTTATAAGTGTTCCTTGAAGAAATTAACTGTTTATTTTGACTTTTTGATCAGTCGTTTTACAGTTCCCATTTAACAATATTTGTGCTATAAAATAGAGTAAAATTTGAAGTCTTCGTTTCAGAAAAGTATTGAAAACATTTAAAAAATTATTTTACCAAGAATGATAACGATGGACTCTTGCTTTATTTCTATTTTCATGTGACTATTCATTATCTCTTACACCCAAAAATGTATATGGCTGGTAGGGTGTCTAAATTGTGTATATATTTTTTCATTTCAATGATATTTTACCATAAAAACGTGTAATAGTTTGAATTTCAGTTGGAAATAGCTTTTCTTTGAAAATTTTGGAAGGACATTATTAAACATGTTAATAGGACGTTTTTAAGATTAAACAAGTTGAAATAATAAACACCTCAACTCTCGTAAATTCCTTATGGGCACTCTTTTATTTAAAACCAAATTAATAATTTTGATTTAAACAGTATGTATTAAAGAATTTTTTCATGACTTTATAAACAAATTTATGATGCACATGAGCTCTCTGGTATCTTTTCTTGTAAGGATACTAATCCTAACATATCAGGGACCTATTCTTTTGACCTAATTTAAAAGTTAATTTCCTCCTGTATATGGATAGGAACTATCCATATACAGTTTTTAAGTAATAAATTTTGCAAATAACCAAATATTTTTATTATCTTCTGTGATTCATATCAACATTCATCAAGCACTCAGTAAGAAAGACACTTATTGAGATTCAATGGAAAGTAGATGAATAAGATTCTAACTACCTAACTAGAAAAGAACATCTTCTAAACATTAAAATACCAACTAAATAAATCCAGCGGTGATAGGTGCTTACTGATATCAAACAAAGGATAAAGTCAGGGTAGATATTTTTTTTTAAAGTCACATTTTTTAGATGAATCCTAAAGAAATCAGGATATCTATCATATAAAATGTGGCTTTATAATTTCATTTGAAAAAGCATACTACTTGATATATTCGACAGAAATCAAGTAAACACACACTTGTAATTTCTTACGAAGTTGAAATTTTCATTAAATTGTGGTAGACCACGTTATATTCCATGACTTAAAACGTATCTCCAGACCCAGTTGATTTTTGCCCGTGATGTGTCTTTGGGTTTTTTTCACTAATATTTATTCCCTCTACCAACTGGGATATTGCAATAGTCTTCTATTGAGTTTTCCCATCCCTTGCACAGAAAGTCAAGAGAAACTATATGCAATTAAGCTTAAACTGGGATATTTGGATTAGAAAAGCCTGAGTTTATATTCTGCATCTATCATTAGTTAGCTCTGTGATATCAGGTAAATTATGGAATATCTACAAATGTAGGGTTAACTATATTGCATATGTCATATAATTGTGAATATTAAATGCCATGATGCAAGTTGAGTGCTTCATGCATGGCATGTAATAATCAATGATTTATTCACTATCATTACTATATCATATGAAAATGAGACTATAATAAGCACATTTCAGTAAAAGAGTAACATAGTCAGTTCTGTGCCTTGGAATATCTGATCGCAGTATCCTAAATAGATTGGTCTAAAGAGGCCTAGTTACAATCCCAGTAATTAAGCTTTATGCAAAAGATAATTATCTTATCTAGGGCAGCGGTAACAAAGCACCCCAGGCTGGGTGGCCTAAGTGGCAGACATTGATTTTCTCATAATTCTGGAGCCTGGGAGTCTGAGATCAAAATGCCAACATGGTTAGTTTCCGGTGTGGTCGTTCTCCATGGTTTGCAGGCAGCCACAATCTCCCTGTGTGTTCACATGGTCTCTTTTTTTGTGTGCACACAGGTGGAGGAAGAAGGAGGTAAGCTTGATTACCTCCTATAGGCCCCATCTCCCAATATAATTACACTGGGGTGTTAGAGTTTCAACATATGAATTTTGGGGGAACACAGTTCAGTTCACAGCATTAATGAAGGCCTAGTATAGGATACCGACCATGGGAATGTCATGAAAGGATGAATGGAATTTGTGAGTCAATTCTGTTAAAGATGGAGAGAACTTGACATCTATTTGGCAAAGATAAAGACAGCCATAGAATCTAGAAAGTGACTTCAAGATTCTCACAAAGGTGACTAGAGGAAAGCAACACAGTAACAAACAGTAACAAATATTAAAAAGGGAAAGAAGCAAATGAAAAATGAAGAGATGTAAAAAGGTGATGGTTACAGTTGTAGTTTTCCAGAAGTCAGTTGAAAATTCAGTCATTAATTCTTGTATGCATTGATCCCTAACCATAAGCATTCTTACTGGGGCCTTACAAATGAATTGTGAATAAGAGAGAGTTCTGTCCTTGAGGACATCCTAGTCTGGTGAAATGTTAGACTAGAACTCAGTGAGAAGACCAGTGCTATAGCTTGGGGGCTCACACACATGAATAGGTTAGTAGAAATTATATGCCTGGCAATGAACAAAGTATCAGGATGAAATATGGGAGAATACTTTAACTATTTTAAATGTAACTGATCCACAGTAAGTTTTGCTGCATAAAAAGTGCATGTGCGTATACCTTACTTTAAAAATCAACTATTTTTGTCTAAGAAAAGGATTCTAAACAACTGTATTTAGAGGTCAATGTAGAGATTTCACCCTTAACAAAATAAAACAAAAATCCACAGTTCTCATTAACATTTATTCATAAAGGGTGTTGCTAAGTGTCACACACTACAGGAATGTTGTATGTTGTGTGACTATTAAATATCTGGTTAAACAATAATAAAATAAATTTTCTGCCACCACTTCTTACACACAGCTTATATGTTCTTTGTCTTTTACCCATTAAGATGAAATTCACCAAACTATTGCCACATACATGAAACAAAATAAAGCTCCCCAGTGTGATCTCAGAAAATCTTGATTAGTGCATTGTGCAAAGTGGCGTTCAAAGCAGTTAATAGGCACTTTTGGTTTTACTTAGCTTTCCAATAAAAATTCTTTGTGACCCTGGGTTTAAAAGGGAGGTAAACTGGAATTTTACAGCAAAGGGCAGAGAGAGCTCAGGGAGAGCAGGTCATAACTTTGTTTAAAATGAACTTGTCAATGGGAAGAGGAGGGGGCCAGTTTATACAGCTGCAATAGACACTGTGAGAAAGTCTCTAGCAACTTAATAAATGTACTGTCTTCATACACAGTTTAGTGAAAATTGGAATATAGTTTAAAAACATTCCTTTCCTCTTTCTCTTCTTCCCAAAATGAATCAATTTATGGAAGAAAATAGTAACAGATCTCTTCTATTCACATATCTGTGAGAATTTTCTCTTTTGGTCGTGATGGAAAAACATAGACAATCTTTCTTGCCATCCGCTTCATACACACAATAAAAAGAGAAGATATTAGACATATGTTGTTTTGCTCAATGCTTTATAACTGAGGAGTTTTGACAGTTTAATGATTTTATTAATGATGTCATTTTGTACCAACTTAAAAATTTATGATTTTCATTTCAATAGATTCTATGAAAACCAAAGAATATTGTTAACAGGAAATTTAAGCAAATCCTTTGGGAAAATTAAAATTTTTTCCAATTACAAAGGATCTCAGTAATGTGTGTGTGTGTGTGTGTGTGTGTGTGTGTGTGTGTGTGTGTGTGTTTCAAATAAAAGTGTTTAGTGATAATTTAAAATACATACATTCTACACTAAAATATACAAGGTTATATTACTTTGAATACTATAGATCTGTGCTGACCAGTACCGTAAATCACTAGTCATATGTGGCTATTTAAGTTGAAACACCATTTTTTAAAATTAAAAATTTAGGCCCTCCATTGCACTAGCTACATTTCATGCTCACACTAGCCATACATATCTGGTGACTACTATACAGGACAACAGAATTTATAAAATATTTATATCATCACAAAGGCTTATATTAAATAGTGCTATTGATTGTGTAAACTTTATCTTAGACAAAGCCCTAGTTTCCATCTGCTGACTGCCTAATAGGGAGAGCTGAGATTAACCAATTAACTAAAATATTTATGAAAAACTTTAAGACAGAGTAGGTGCTAGATTTCTAGTAGAAAATGAGAAAGGTAAGTTTTCTGTTCTGTGTTCACAATTCTCAAAATTAAGTTTTACTAAACATCTGAGTCTTTTAGGAATGTTTCTGCCTTAGAACTCATTATGACATGTTAATTTTAATCTTGTTAAACTATGGGTTTGTGGATAGGATTCTACATAGCCACATTAGTCTCTTAAGGGTATTCCTCTAAACATAAAAAAGCCCCACAAGTATCCAGATAATTATCAAGCTACAATTATTGAATAGATCTTGTTCTCTGTTTCCAAACTGTTACACAAAATTTATTTATAAGCCATATATAAAACTAAGAAGGAAGATAAAATGACTCACACCTTGTGATGAACAGAGCACGCTATACTCCATATACTATTTGTTTTAACACTGAGAATTGGATGACTATAGAATTCCAAATAATTGAGGATAGAGGAGATGCTGTGAAGACTCCAACTGAGTAGACAGAAGAAATGTTAACACGTTGCAACATAACTATCCACAGTCCCAAATTTGACAGCAGTAGACAGATTCACCTGGCATGTAACAAGACAACATCAGGTGGCTCTGTTTGAGGTAAGCTTCCATGCAGTCAGAGAGATGAAGAGACTAAGCCACAAAATGTGACGAGTCTTAAATATGAGTGTCTGGCTAAGCTTCTATTTGTTGGCACAAGGATTATCTGAAACACCCGAGGATTTTAGTTCCACCTTTATATATGCATCACGATACTGTCAATGACAGTTAGAGACAACTTATGAACACTTGAAAGAGAGCACTTAATTAATGGTTTGATAGAATCATTTTTCTTGTCCTGTAATTATGGTTATTTTATAGATTGTGGAAATAATGTGGAACTTTATAAAGGGTCACAATCAAGTTTTCATTCTACTCAGTTGCTTCTTTTTAGTTGATCCAGAGTCCATGTATAAATAAAATTTGCATGATTATCTGAATCTCTGTGATGATTCCAGAAATGCTAAACCCACTGAGACCTATTAACCGTTCATGAATGCTCTGTGCTGTTTACCCCTCCAGGCACTTACTTACAGGGCATTTCTGGAATGTCATTCACCCACTCAATATTTTTTATTCCTCCTTCAAAATAAACTCAGAAATCAACTCCTCTTTCATTCGTTTGTTCCAAAAATGCTTAGTGGGTGCTCACTGTATTCCAAGCACATTTCTAGGCTTGGGGAAACAGCAGTGAAAATAAGAAAGAACCAAATCCTTACCTTATGAAGCTTAATGTCTCTGAAAGAGGCAATAAAATACAAAATAAATATATGCTATTAAAGCCAAGGCTCTGTTAGTTACATGAAGAAAAGTAATACAGGCTATAGAATGTGAGTGGGTTATCTTAGATAGGCAGTCAGAGATGCATGTCTGTCTGTGGAGGAAATTTCTCAGCGGAATGAGAGAGTGAGCTATAGGACAGCCATGAGCAGAGCATGCCTGGCGGATGGAACAGCAAAAGTTAAGACTCCAAGTTAGCACAAGAACACAAAAGTAGTACTGTAAAAGGTAGATGTGGTGAAGAGGACAGAAATGAGAGCGGAGTTTAGAGTGACCCAGAAGCCAGAGGAAGAGGGCACTGGAGGGCCTTAGTGTTGAGTTTAACTTTACGTGACCAGAAAGGATTGCAAAGGTTGAAATGTGAAGTCACAAGATCTGTTTTAAGATTACTTGACTGCCAAGGTGGGGCTAGATTAAAGGATTGGGAAGAGAAGCCCAACATCGGTTAGAAGGTTATTGAAGTGGGTAGGTGAAAAATGATGAAAGCTTAAACTAAAGTGAGAGCAGTAGATATTCTAAAAACTGGACAAATTCAAGACAAATTTTAAAGATCTAGGCTATAGTATTTGCTGATATATTGAACATGAACATGTGAGAAAAAAAAGCAAAAAAAAAAAAAATCTCTTAAATTTTTGGCCTGAGAAACCAGGTGAATGCAGCCAGTTAAGATAGGCGCTGGTTGCATGGGTGTGGTAATGGGAGTGAGGGGTCATATATTAATGGTTGTTTTAGTTATGAAAAGTTTCAGACACCTACTAAGCATCCAGGAGGAAATGTCAAGCTGATAGTTGAACACACACATTTGGAGGTTGAGAGTCATCAATGTACTGATGGCCTTGAGAAGCCAAGGAGTCAATTGAGGACCTAGAAAGAGAATATTGAAGAGAGGGGAAGTTCAAGGAGTAAATCACTGGGTCCTAAATCATATAGAAGTTGGCAAGAAAAGGAGCTGGCACAGAAGTCATCACTTCCACCACTGATCTACCCCCAAAATAGGTCTATCATAGTAGCCAGCCACATTGCACTGTGTTTATTTTACTGTTATTACCACAGCCACCTAATAGGTTTCTTAGTTTTTTTTTTTTTGTATCAAAAATGTCCCTCCCTGAGTTTAACACATAACAGCATTCAAACATATATGTGGAATTAATAATACTTGAATACATTTTTTGTAACTTGGCCTAGAAAATTTTGAAATATTATTATGGAAAAAATATAAATGGCGCAAAGTATCACTTAAATTTACTAGTATTCTTGGAAAACAATGATAATGTATTCTTCTGTAAGTCAGATATTTTGTTTCTTTTCTCTAAATTCCCTTTATTTGCTATAGACATCTCAACTATCTTTCGATTTGCTTTTACTTTAATTATTTATAATTTATTTATATCGTGTTACTAATAATTTTTTGAGACCAAACTCCATTTTCATCATCAACTTTATTTCTGTTATTGAGTGTGATAGAAATTAATCCATTCCAAATAAAGGCCAGTTTCCATTAAGGACTTGCAATCACAGTCTGTTGGTTCAGTGAGTTATACTTTACGGTATACACCAAATATATGACTAAACACCGCAGATATAGAGTCTACGGGCTCTCTGGTATCACGCCTATTCCTGCAGGCAGGTATCTGCAGATGATTGGCTTCAGGTGTTTGCCTGCAGGAGCTTATTAAAAGTCAATGCAAATGAGGCCATTTTCCCTAACAGAAGTCATTAACCTGCAGGAACCTTGTAGGCGCAGGTGTATTTTGGAACCATAACAGTATGCTTCTTAAATGTATGTATAACATTATACATTAATCATGAATAGTAGGTCAACAAAGTGAAGAATACTCAATAAAATAGGTGAAAGAGGAGATAAGACATAAGTGGCATGGTACAATTGGAAATAATGCTTTTATATACCTCTCTGCATGGTATATTTCATGTCTGCCACCATTCTAACTCTCATTCTGCCATGATTTTAAGAAAAAAATAATTTTAAAATAATCTTAAGGCAGGTTGATAAAAGGACAGTGAAAGAGGGTCAAAAGAAATTTATTTGGAATTATGCTGTGTTTTAAATACAGAAAAATTTATTAAGTTTAACCTAAACTGCATAAGGTTCAAAATATTTTTCTGTTTCTAAATGATACTAAGTATTCAATGCTAAAGTTTAGTAATTCTGTAAGATCACATTGAGCTACGTAACTGGATAATAATTGGAAGGATATTCTAGATTTTCTGCTTTTGAAAATTGTTAACACTTTTTGACACATTTAAAAAGTGAAAGCATAAAAGAAACTCACCACTTTCTCTAACTAACCACCTCCTAGTGATCTTTTCCTAACCAAGAATCTCTTTAGTGTTTTCACAGTTTGCACTTCTTCATTCCACACATGCTGAAATGTTGCCCTAGGAACCAATGATTTCACTTATATAAGTTCTTTTCCCATCATCACTTACATTCTAACTTTCCTCAAACTCGTATATGTATTCTCTATTTATTACTCATCTTCCCATCCTTGCCTCCACAAGATGCATTCTTAACTGAATTGAATTGTATAGCAAATTCTTAAAACTAAATGGTTTCTTTGAATGTATAATGGAGTTGAATTACTGGGATACAAGACAGTATTGGTGGGGGTGGAAGGGAAGTTTCAATGCTTTATGTGTATCACGCAACACTCAAATTAAAACATATATTTGACATTTGCAGGGGATTTAGTCCTGCTATAATTTCATATGCAGGTGGAAGCTTAATAAATAATTTTTGGTGACAAGCCAAGAATGTGCTGTATATAGGTTTTGAACATATGCTCTATGATATTAATGATAAAACATATGTTTAAAAACATTTTTATCCAAGCCTGGGACATACTGCCTCCATCCCTTACTGAACACCCCCTCCAAAGAGGCCTCCTCATCTTGAAATAAAAATGTTTTAAAATCTAGGAACATTCCCTTGCTCTAGTTCTTCTTCCTGCTTGTCAATAATGTAACCTTCAAACAGGTAAGTCTGAGATTGCCTGCCTTGCTTAAAAACTTTCAAAGTCTACAGCACGGCACCCAGGAACCTTCACACATTTACAGTCTGATCCCAATAGCGTTTCCTGCCTTGTTTTGACTATGTTTCCACCCACCCGATTAAACAGCAATATTGTTCATCATTCTCTGAACACAACATGAAGTTTCACACTTCCATGCCCTTTTTTAGTACAATGGAATCACCCTGGACTGTGTTTTCCAACCAACTCTGCATAGTAAGCTCAACTGAAACTCTAACTCCCTTTTAAAAAGTTTTCTCCTCTGAGAATTCTTCCCCTATTTCCTGACCCTCCTCTCACCTGTCCTGTTTCACCTCTCAGCTAACTTTTCCAACTTGGTGACTCTCTTATTTGTATGTTCACACTCCCTGTGGCTTATCTTTAACGAGTATGGGTAATAGCTCAGGCAACAAGAATAACCATGGTTAAGTAATATTCTTTAGGAGATTCCTCATATCTATTTCACTCATTGTGAATACTTCATTTTACTGATGATTTTGATAAATAGCTCTTAAATTTCAGAAACCAAATGTTTCTGTAGGAAGAATTTGAACATTAAAGTTGTACATGATAAAGATATGTAGAAAATATGTAAAGTAAAACTTATTCAATTCATCTAGTTTCTTGGTTAGGAAGTAAATATTTTAAACAGCTTGATATACATTCTGTCAGACCTCTTTTTGCTACACATAGTCTCCGATGTAGAAAGCTAGTTGGAATTTTTTAGAAAAATCATGTTTTTAATATGCAGCTTTATTTTACCCAGTTGTAATTCTTTTTGTACATCAGAACAGCCAGATCTGCCTTATATCTTTATAGCCTGTCCTATCCCTTATATCTTAAACCTCTAATGTCTCCATAAGTGAGCTATAGATTACTTATTTGTTTTTATTAATATTTAGACTGTATTCAGTAGCCAAAAAATGCTTCAGTATACTTTCTTGGATATATGTCTTTCCCCTTTTGAGACACCAAAACCTAGAGTCTATCTTGTTCTGCTCCCTATTCTTAAGAATTATAAGAGTCATAAGTCAGGAAAAATTAAGTATAAAAGGAGATTGATTAATCACATAATATGAAACAAAAGTTGCATATATGACTTATTTAAGTATGAGTATATGTAGCAAACCATAAATATTAAGCAGCAGAGTTCTCATTCAGTTTTCCAATTCCCCCTCATTTAATCTTTGAAACTCTTAGCCTATGTAACTGAAGAAACTGTCTTTGATCTAATTTGGAGTATTTCTTTCCCTTAGCAATCAACAATCAATAGTCTCCTCTACCCCTGGTCTTTTTTTTTTTTTTTTTTTTTTTTTAAATTTCATGAGATACTTATTCCACACTTATCTAAACTGGGATACTCTTTTAAAAAGATTTAGGGTACTGCTAATTAAAGATTATTCCCAGTTCCTGCATCACTACTGCCAGGGGTTAAATGCATAGTTTCCAGTCACTGCATATAACTGGAGTTACCTCCCTATGCTGCATTACAAAATGCTAGTTTATTTTCATCAGATTATGAAGGTTATAACCATTTGCAGGACTCTGAGGCATTCTGCTTTAGTTTTTCGCTGTATTTATGTCTCTGAATACTTGTATCGTTGGGTGGACAGCTACTTTTGGTTTATGTTTTGCTGCTATTTGCCACTCTTCTGGCAGAGAAAATTGTGCTATTTTTCAGAGGAAGAAAAAACTCCCAGAGTGAGGATTCTCCATGAGGCAGATCCTTGTAGAGAAACACTATTTTACACCCCTCTGGCTACAGCAGCCTCTGCTTTTACTATTTAACTATTTCTTACTATCCTATACTAGGTTTAATATGACATATATCAGATTGTATTGTGTCTATGTGAACATGTCCTTATCCCGGCAGAAATGTGAGCTACGTTTAGAAATGGTGAATTCATCATTGTTCCCCACTCCTGGGCAGAATACTTGACTCAAATTACTCAATCATTCTTTGATGAAAGAAAAAATATATATCCAAATGAATAAAGTTAATATTTATTAAGGATGGAATTTTAAACAGTGCATTTTTATGTTAGCGGTATTGATAAGATTGATTCAGGTGGAATTGTTATTTGGCAAGAAAACAGTAACCATAGCTTAGAATTTTTAATCTAAAATACAGTGTTTTAAGTTTCTCATAAGCTCTGAACAACCTTTTTGGGGAGCGTGTCTTTTTTAATAATAAAGAAGAAAGAAAAGTAAGAAAAATAAGGAAGAGAAGAAAGGAGAAAAATTTCTTGCTACAATATACTGAAAATCCAAGGGCAGATTTTTTAAATCTCTTGCACAGAAGTAATATTTTATTTTTTAAAAGAAGAAAAAAGACGATGTGCATGAAGGAAAGCTACAGTCAAATTAATATTTGGAGCAAATAATGGATACTTAGAAAAAAATGCTTTTTATGCTTATACTTGAAGTTGAGGAATAATTTTCCCTGATCATAATTAGAGCTTATTCTTTACAGTTATGTTCTTCATGTTTATCTCAGAAGACAAATTAGAAGGCAGCTAGAAGGGGCAATCTACAATTTTGTCAAAACCAACTGTTCAACCACGTTCTCTGTGAATATGTTGACCATCTGATGATAGAATGAACACATAATGGAGGCAGCAAACCATGAAGGCTGTTCAAACCCTTCATTTTCATTTTCATTTGTGCTAGTTTCCTCAGCCATCCTTCTGCAAATAATTATATCTCGCTGTAGGAACAATTTTGACTGTCATTGCTCCTAGATGCTTTCTTTAAATGTATTCTTTGAAAAAATATGACTGGAAATGATTTCTGAAGCTGTGTATACAATGCCTTAACCTCAGAACTTGAACATGCTGATGCCTCTCTTTAATGAGAATAGAAACTAGCAAATGAAGTTACCCCTGAATTCAGCCTCCTGTATATGTTTGAGAAAAATCCATGTTTAACTTTCCGAAATTTATTTCTGGTCACCAGTAGTAGTTTGTACCATAGACAAATTCTATACATATCCACTTACCTTTGTAAAATACTCTCTGATTAGCTTGTATATTTTAACATTTTCTATTAAATGCATAAATAGATATTTGTTTATCTATTTATATTGTTTTATACAGTCAAAAATTAATTGACTTTCATAATCATTTTTGTAGTATACTTTCTGCATCTAATTTTTTGAGTAAGTAAATTATAGAAATGGAAATAACAGCCTCCAAATGAATTAGTTCGAAAATATTACAGGTATGTTTCTTTTATGATTTCTTTGTCCAGAGGGCTACTAATGTTTTATTTTTTATTTTGAATTGTTTCCCCACTATGGTAATTTTGAGTAAAAGGCAGCCAGAATCCTCAGTGTCTGCTTAAAGACATATGTCCAGTGAAATTCGTAATACTCTATAAGGGGCATTTTATACTGATATATTTACAGTATTTCCCTTCCCCTGTCTCTTTCCATACTAGAAAATGAACAAATGTAGGAATAGAGTAGATTCACTACATAATATTAGGTTGAAAAATATGTAAATAACACATTGGGATAACATCAAACTTTTTAGCCTTTATCATAAGCGTTTTATCAGTATGCAGGACTCTTTAAAATAGAAAGCAATTATACATCTTTAGTGAAGCATTTTTTTTACTGACTAAAATGATTGACCTAGCAGTTCTAAAACCCCATGGAATTATATCAAACTGGCACAAGACATCCAATTGTCAATTTTAGTTGACATATTAATCCATGTCTCCCTTGGCTATGCTTTAGTAAGTCAACTGCATTGTATTAATCAGAAGGCTAGTCGGTGTAATTGGATAACAACTGTGTAAAAGGGGAAGAGCGTGGGAAAATTGCATAAATTCGTGTCTGTCTTAGGACCGAAGTAGAAATGTATAAATAAATCTATGAGTAGGCCATTAATTAATATGGACTAATATCCAGAAAGCTATAATCTCTGAAGATACTTACTAAATCAATTAAGTTAATATAATTTTCAGAAAATATGGAAATGTAGGAACTTATGAGCAGACATTTTGTATCTGTGAATTCTTACATAAAAATAATAAGGATTTTCTGCACCTTCATTAGTTAGGGTGGCCAATCTGAAACTGTCCAGTCATTCTAAGCTAAACTCAAACTCTACTTATAATTTACTACTGAATGTCATTTGGAGATTTATTTCCTAGCATGTTATTATGTTCTGGTTTATGATATGTTTCCAGAGGGTTAACACGTTTCATGTCATTATTAATTCAAAACATATTAATTAATTCTAGTTAAGAATTTAGAAGTGCTTTCACTAGTTTTGCCTCTCTAGCTCCCAAAAGAGATGTATTGTGTGGATTTATCAAATTAGTACATGATTATGACTTATTCATTCTGAAGTGATAGAACATTCAAATTATGTTTAAGAAAATTATAACAGTGAGAAATTTTATATTTTTTTCTCTTTTTCTAGTCTTCTGATTTTCTTTCAAATCTTACCTCCAAGAAGCTTTAAAATATTGACCAGGTTAAAATGATACAGAAAAATTCAAACTTTTTTATCCCTGATAATAACTTGTGGTAAGAAATGAATTTGGAATGGATATGGAAAGATATGAGAAGAACTTGACACATCAGTATGGTCAAAACTTACATTATAATTGCTCTTCATAAGGTACTTTAAAATTACTTTTAAGGTTTGGGATCTGAGTTTTACCCAAGAGTATTGTTTACTCAGATGACAGAAAACAATTTAACTTATGATAACTGTACCTAATTAGAAGACATTTAGTCATTTTAATTTTACAAATGGATTTTCCAGAATGATATGTTTAGAATCTTTCTATATGTCTGTAAGGAAAGAAAGAAAATAGAAGTAGTCAGAGCTCAATTATAAGCTATGTTTGTCACCATGTAATCATAACCTTTCTCATTTATGTTTCAATCACAAATGTCATTTTCACTCTTTAAGGATTTTTATAAAGTTGTTAGTAACATAACATCTAGAATTTAGGCCTGGAAAGCAGAGGAGCATACTGAGTAAATGGAATGGAATATCTCTGCAAACCATGTCCACTAAAATGCACATATATTGCTCAAATTCTAAGAATGCCATCTTGAATTAAATTTTATGGTACAACAATATTATTGATAAATTCTAGAATAAAGTTTAAATAATAGCAGCCTTATACTTGTAGCATCTGAAATTTCTGTGTTTGCAGATATAGAGTTTATGGATTTTTATGTGACAGGGAAAGCTCTTCAGCAATAAAGTGATGGTGGATGGAAACAGCCTAGTTCATTAAGAGGCTTCAAGACTCTGAGGAGGGTGTGGTTAGAGCCAATTCTAAATGGGCAGTAGAGTATCTCTTAAAGACAAAGCTCTAAAATTGATGTGAACTTAGAAGTGGATACCTTAGGTTGTGTTATCATCTTGCAAATACTTATCTTTGAGGACACTATTATTTTACAGTGAGCAAATAATCCGCAATTTAGATAGATAAAAAGAGAGATGCATATTAGTCTCTGATGTTTGAAGGGAAATTCAAAACAAGCTTGTTGGTAAATTCTTTGTGTCTATGTGCAGAACTACAACATTCCTTTGCTTTAGATAAAGCATTAACATCAGTCCAAATCAGTAAGGAAAGTCAAATTTTCAACAGGAATTTTTGATAGTTTTAGATCAAAGGATTAGCCCATATTCAACGATATAACTAAAGTGTCTGCAGGGATTGCTTTGGCTGCTTACATAGTAGCTGTGTCTTCACTTTTCAAGGTAATATTTCACAGTACATTGATTTAAAAAATATGTGTAATCCAAAATAGAATTGAATTCAGCTTTTTTGTTCTTTCCACTATGTAACTTTAAATAGTTTATTAGAAATGATTGGCAGCTAGATTTCAAATTTCATATATTTCATTTCAGAGGGAAATAAAATTCCTTCTTGTTGAACCATGCATTTTGCATGAACTTTTGCATTTAATTTGTTAGATCATTTTCCTTCTGCTGGGACATACACTCAGTAAGATTTTGTTTTCTTTTCTTGATTGTTGTTAATGTTGCTCTGATTTTTTTTTTCCTCTTAACTACTGATACTTTTTAATAGGACAACCAACACCATTATCAAGATAGGTAAGATGTGTTATAATCACAGACAATGCTTTTATAATGATAAAATCAGTAAAAAGAATGCCAGAATGGGAGAGGAGTGACCAAAAAAGTCACACAGAAGTCAAATAAAGTAAGTGCTATTGGACACTCATTGCACACAATATACAAAATTTAAGATACTGATTTTCAAATATCCATACTTTATTCCTTAGAAAGGAAATGAAACAAATATAATGCAGTTAGGAAGGCAAGTTACATGATTACAAAAGTGAGTCCATTTAAACATCTTTCAGGCTATTCAGTGGTTGTCATACTTGAATTACCAATGCAGCCAGACAAATGACCAACCACCAAGGTTTTGCTTCCTATGCTTCTTGTCTCAGAGTCCTTTATGATTTCATTTGGGTTTTCTTTGCATATTTTACCTATGCTCCTCTCAGAATATAAGTTGTCTAAGCTGTATTCAGTTATAATTACATAAAGTCAAAATCAGTGCTAAATAAGGATTTTTAATAATTACTGGTGAGCTTAATCCCAGCCATGTGAAATAGTGTATAAAACCTGAGTTTAAATGAAATCATACAGTTTCATAAAGGATATTCTATGAGGTTTTTGTCTTTCAGACACTTCAGCATAACAATTAAATTAGATTGCACAAAAAATTAAAAGAAGCATTTTCCATAAAACCATTGATCAAATTTAAAAAACTAGTTCTTATTATGTTTTTAAAATCAAATTGTATTAAGCTAATTTTCTTTATTCTTATTTATTCAATGACTATGTAATTAAATCCATCCTTCTCTATTATGCCATTAACTATTCATGTATAAATAATATCACAGTAAGGTTTTTGCAACATCCAACTAAAATGTCTAAGAAAAGATGTATTCTGAGACTAAAGTGACGAAGAGATTGTAAAGCTATTGCTGAATCAGCTAAGCTTGCCATACTGATTAAAGTATGCATTTAGGTTGCACACACACAAGAAACTAGTTTTATTTTCCTGAGTTACTGTCAATTATTAAAATGACATGTTAACTGCTGCTTCTGCTCTTTCAAAAATGTTTATATGAGAATGATTGGGTATTGCCAATTAAAATTATGCAGGAAAAAGTTTACCTATGAAAAAGACTATGCTGTTATATTAATTTGTTCTAACATTTTAACATCTTACATTATCATATATGTTAGAAGATTTGCTGCTGATAGATCATTGTAATGAATGCATGTGGGACTGTAGAGACTTTTGGAAAGTGAATTCACTATGGTCATAAAAATGGACTTTGCTTTCTGACTGTTTTGGCCTCTTTCACTTAGAAAACCACTAGATAGGGCTAACCTGGAATTTATTTATCATAGTGGGTTCCAAGGCACCTCCAAAGCACGTTCTATTTCCTACTGATTTCCACTGACTTCCTTTCCAACTTTTCTTTTTCCAATATCTTTCTGTCTCAGTTCTGATTCTGAGGCCTATCCTCAACATGCTCCTTTGCCTGACTCTTTTCATCTCTGGTATTTCCATCTCTTCTCTGTTCCTCCAAACTGTCCAAAGTATATTCTGCATGTTAAGTCATCCAGTAGATGAGACACACATGCAGGGAACTACCCTGCTCTTCATTGTTTCTGGCTCTTCAAAGGATCCAATTTAGTAATAAATATGAAAATTTCCAAGTTTTCTGTTAGGACTCTTACTGCTATGCTTAACATTTTAATATTTTACATAAAGTTTCTGACATTTTAGTTCCATTTATTTCAAAAAGTCTAAATTAATTTGACTTTAAATACATTTGACTATTCTCTTACATCTATAGCAATATAGGATTATAACAATCTTTAGAGACACCATGAATGTTTGAGGTACGTCAATCTGTAGTCCACAGCAATAGGTGTCCAGATGAGATTTTTTTAATATATCAGATTTATACTTTTTTATAATTTTGAAGTTTAGATGGGCTTTCTAAAGAACTAAAAATTATTCACATGAGAGTGATTAAAAACTTGAGTAAAGCTATAAGGGATCAGAAAAAGGATCATTGTAATATATTAGTACCTATTCACATAATTCTTTTTAGTCTTTCTTTTATGTATTTTTTATATCATAAGGTAATGCTGAATATGCAAGCTAGTATCTTGCCTTTAAAATATTTATTTTTCTTTATGTAGTTTTATATCACAGGCATTTCTTTACATTCTATATAGATACTTCTGGTAATATTTATAATTTAAATTCTGGAGGCTACCAACCTAATCTTTATTCCTGGCTTTGCTCCTTTTAGCTGCATAACATTGCATAAACTCAAGTTCCGTGAGCCTCTGTTCTAAGATATATGCCATGGAGATAATCATAAGGCTGTGATGGCTAATTTTATGTGTCCACTTGAAGAGCATTTTGGATGAGATTAACATTTATATCAGTGAACTTTGAGAAAGCAGATTGCCCTCCAAGATGTGAATGGGCCTTATATAATCAGCTGTAGAACTGAAAAGAATTAAAAAATAGGCCACCCCAAGCGAGAGGGAATTCCCCCCACAGAGTGTCTTTGGGCTGAGTCTGCAGTATTGGCTTTCCTGGGTCTTCAGCCTACTGGCTCTCACTGCAGATTTTAGAGTTGTCAGCCTTCATAATTGTGCAAGTTAAGTTTTTATGGTCAATCTCTGTGTGTGTGTGTGTGTGTGTGTGTGTGTGTGTGTGTGTACGTGTATATCTTAATGATTTTGTTTTTCTGGAGAACCCTGAATAATATAAATGCCTACTTCTTTGAGTTGTAAAAATTAAATGAAATAATAAATGTAAAGTACTCAGTTCTTGTCATATAATTAATGCTGTATAAGAATAAGCTAGTCTTCCTTATAATGCTTTTCATAATATTTAAAATGCTATATATTTTTAAACTACAAATAATGCTGTAATGAACATCTGAAGGCAACTTTTAAAATTTTTCTTAATTTCTGGTTGTTTCCATAAGAAAAGATTCATAGACATAGAATTATTGGGTTAATAGAAGCAGCTATTTAAATTCCCCTGCAACAGTTTGTCAAATTAATTTCCAGAGAAGTCACCACATTATTCTCAAGCCATATATGAAGGAGCCACACTAACTGCACCCATGTCACATGCTGTCATTCTGAAGTGATGCTCTTTCCTTTTTCTGTACTGATATAAATTGTGCTTCTCAGATTTAGACAGTGTTTTCAGGAAATGACTATGTGTTACAGCATGCAGTGTGCTGGTCCTGCATCTGGAAATCCTCTGGTATACTTGTGTTGCTTTCCATATTAAACACAAACAAACAAACAAACAAACAAAACCTCCTGTTAGTATGCATGGCTACTCACAAGAATAAATAAAGCATAATTCTACATCAGGAATATGTGGAGGTATTCTGGCCAATAGTTCTGTCCCATATACCATTTTACAATTATAAAGGTAACCTGAACAGTTCTTCATGCTTACTAAACTTCTGCTTCTCATTGATTTATCTTCCTCATAAATCATTAGTTGAGTTTACTAAACACTTTGCTCAGGATTTTCTTATTGCTGTGTGTGTGTAAACATGTTTTATGGTAAGTCAGCTTCTTGCGATCTAACCTCCAGCTTCTACTGGCAAGTAAGCTCCTCAAAGGCAGACATGAGATCGCATTTATTTTACATTGAAACATGACTAAAAAAATACAAGTGTTTACAAGTAAATATAGGCTAAAATTGTCAATACTTTTAAAATTCTCAGCATGCACTGAAACGTGCTGATGGGTGAATTGATTGTTTCAAGGATTATGTTATGAATTGGCAGGCATTTGAAAACAAAGATTAAGGTCTCTAAAGGAATGTCCTGACCACAGGAAAGAATGGCTGAAGAGATATTTTTCTTAATTTACTACCCTTAATTTTATCTTCCATGGTTTTAGAGACTATTACTTCACTGAACATTAAAACAAAGCAATAGCAAAAGCCAGAAAGAAAAAAAATAGCAAGAAGTACAGACAAGTAGAATTGAGAGTTTTAAAAATTATCTTGATGCTCATTTCTTTAGTTTTGGCTTATAAAGCATCTTTCTAGATATAAGTTGCAGGTAATGGAGCTCCATATTCCCCAAGTTTTTGTTGCTTTCTGTGATGTGGCCTTATAGTCAGAAGCTAGATGATTTGGCTTTAGGAATTTTTAATGTTCAGTAGAATTTTCTAAACAGATTACAAAACAAAAATTCCAAATGAGAATTAATTCTTTTAAATGACAACAATCAGCTTTGAAAACAACAAAAAAATGGAGAAAGTTGCTGCAGGGGATGTTTCTGGATAACTGTGGCTGTATAATGAATGGAGCCAGGACGAGACAACAAAATATTACAGGATTCAGGTAATGGAAGAATGGCAGTTGGCTGTGTGTATCTTGCAGCTTATTCATGTCAAACAATATTGCTTTTATTGGTCCCTCTCCCTTTATGCCACAAACAGTACCAGGATTTCTGACTTGTTAGTACATTTTAATTAAATCACAGTAAGATGAAACAAATTTAACTGAGTAAAGAATCTTTGTAGTTTCTTCTTCTATATTGTTTATAAGGTACATCATTGTCTCAGTTAAGAAACATGTCACTGTGAATAATAAAGTAGTAACTAACAATATTTTAGTGTTTTCTAGGTGTCATGCACAATATTCAGCATTTTATGTAGACTATTTTTTAATCATCTCTTTCAATTATTCCATGAAGTAGGCTGTTATGACATAAATGAGACAATTGTGGTTAACTTGCACATGGCAGAACTGGGTTGCAAAAATATACAATAAAAGCTAGCAAAAGTTATTTTAAATTATCTTGTGAAAAATATGTGTTTAGGATAATAGTTCACTTTTAGTGTTAAGAAGCATTTATTCTTTCTCTGTATTTCTTCACAGAACACTGTTTTTATGTCAAATTTTCTCCATCTTCACTTGCAGGTGGTCACTTGATCTGTCCAAATTAGAAAAGAATGGCACCTATGTGGTCCCTAGATTTTCTAGGTTGATGGTACTCTTGATGTTTCAATAACTGTTTCATGCACCCTGAAGCAAAATAGATACCTGTTTCATTTATTAAGTAATTAAGTTAGAACAACTTAATAAGCATTTGAAAAAATTCACAGAAATTAAAAGAAAAACACTTATTTTGTTTTAGATAACTACACTTACAAACAACTGGGATGCCTATGCCTACTGAGTACTACATACTCAAACAGTATAATTTGATCAAATACCACCATCTTAATTTCCTGGGACACATTGTTTTTTGCATGAGCCTTGTTTTTTTATCACAGCAATTGCCAAAATCCTAGATTTGTAAATACACGACATCACTATAAATAATGTTAACAATCTAATATTGAAAGTTCTAACTACCTTTAACTAGCAGTTTGCATAGTATTTGACAGAGATTGAATAGAAGAATATTTCAACATTTAAAAATTCCTTACAGTGGTTCTTTGAATTTCTTGTAGCACCCAAGGCACCTAACACAAAGTTTGGAAACCATGGGACTATACATTTTGTGCTGGTCTCCAAAGCACATTATTTATATGGAAACCATCTTCCGTATTGGCAGAGAATGTTCAGGAAGTGACACTTTTATATATAGATATTTCCAATTATGACTGAGAGAAATAAAGTCATTAAATTTTGACTCTATCACAAGTTTCTAACTCTCAGTTGGTTTTTTTTTGAAATTAAGAGAGAAAAGCAGGCAATAAATACTGACCTGTATAGATTATTATAAGCTCTCAATTAAGTAGTAGATCCACTCTTATTTCTTCCATTTGACACTAAGAGCCATAAAACCATAGGCAATCACTTTGTCTGTCTAGCGTTAAGCTTCCTCATGGATGAAATGAGGGGCTTGAGCTATGTTGCCTCTGAAAAAAGTTCCTTCTCTAAACATCTTTGTTTTCAGGACACTAAATATACTTCTTTGACTTTGTTCGTCTAACACAAAGTACTTTGCTAATATTCTGTACATACTGGCATTTACTACATATTGACATTTAATTAAATCCATACCCACAACACTGATTTGTATTATCATATTTTTATAACACTCATTAATTATTTTTCTTTCTTTGCAATTTCTTTTGATTCGAATTATATCACAGGCAGCAGTTGCATATGTGTGTTTGTCTTTTGAACTGCTACACACATTTAAAAAACTATCAAAATCTTCAATAATGGAAAAGTCAACAGTTTGGAATTACACTTTTTCTTTTCAGAGTAAGTTATGTAGATCAAATTTCATTTTGAATAGAAATTTCAATATTTATTTTTAACTCATGTGAGTATCCCATCAGACATAATTTTGTCTTCAAAATTTCAGTTCTTTTTTGACTGTATTTTCTTTGGAATGCATATAAAGGAGCCACTGAGAAAGAGAATCTCAGTCTATTTTATCAAGAAATGAAGGGGAAGAGAAAAAAGAGCAGATGTAACTTAGAGAAGAGAAAAAAAGGTGGGAATCTCTAAAGAGGATGGGTTGTAACAAGATTTACTCTCTAGCATAACCAGATTGGAAGAAGTGATTTAAACGCATATGGCAAAGTGAGTCTACTACCACTTCAAAAATCCTACCAATTTTGTAAGTTTGCTGAAATCCATTGACTCATTAAGAATGAGGAACATGTTTGGGAGAAAAAGTTGCTCATAAAAATTTTTAATTAAGACTTTTTGATACTTAATATTTTGAGTTTTCCAAACCTCATCAAGTTTTAAGTAAAAAGAGGTTTATATTAACAGAAATAACTAAACGTTTTCTAATTTCCCCAAAAGTTTCAACCAATATAGAGTAGGAGTCCCCAAGAGCAACTCAATGAGCTAAAGAAAAAATACTTTGTTCATACTTATTAACTTCTCTTCATTAATTTTTAACATTTTAGAAGCTACGTGGATGTCATTCCTAACTAAAGCAAAAATTGCTGGTACAGTATGAAGCCCACTGTGACAAACAGCAATGGTAGTGGGGACTGGCATTACTTAATACCACCTCGAGTTCCTAAATATGGCTCTGAAATCTGCTTCTATAATCTTGGCTTAAATTTTAAGCTGTAGACTTTAACAATCTGCAGGGCATCTCTGGCTAGATTTTATAAACTAGAAGAATTTCTAGTGCAACAAATCAGAACAGAACGCTTTAAATTTCCAGTCAGCCCCGCATGGCCCTGCCCCTGTGCTACCCATTGCAGCCACCAGCATCACCATGCCTCCAAAGATTCAAAAAGCCATTGTCAAGTCCAAATATGTCATCAACTTTCACATTCAATAGGAAACCAATCCCTGTTCATTTTTGTTCCATGGTATTTATATAGTCTATCTGCTAGTCTTCATTCCCACATTACTGCCTTGCTTATATCCCTTCCTATTGTGATAATGTCCTAATTAGTCTCCTCATACTCCTTTTCACGTTTAATTTAATCTATATGCTAACTCCATAATTATCTTTCTGCAGCTGAGCTTTGTAATTTTTGTTGTCTACAAAATAAACAAACAAAAAAAAAACCTTCCACCCCCACAAAACAAAATGTGAACTTTCATTGCATTTAAGTCTCAATGCAATCTGATCTCCTGCTTATGTTTCTAGATTTATTCTCCTAGACCTCCCATTCACACTCACACTTCAGGTTTCCCAGTAATAGAAAAACTCACTATTCATCTGTATTTGTCTGACAGTTGCTTAGCCCAACCACTGAATTCCAATACCTCAGCCTGAAACACTGAGGAACCACTCTTCTACCAGCTAAATTCTTTGTTAAAATTCTACTCAGTTTAATCTAATTAGGGCCCAAAAAGTATGGAACCTTATCCAATAACAAATAGAATTACTTGATTCCCTTGCAATGTTCCTATAGCATGTAATTTTTAATTCTATTATATTGCAGTCTGATTTGCATCATTAAGACTATCTATTCCTATGAGAGTATGAGTTCCTTGAACAAAGGAATCACATCGTCTTGATGTTTGTACTAATATCAATTTCATGGGGCAGATGCAGAATAGTTATTATGATGAAGTTAGTTAAATTATAGATTGACCAGATAGAATTATTACAAGATTGAGTTGATCAAGCTCAGAGAGGACAAATATTCCCCCCAGACCCTTTGATCACAGTGCCTCTGTTATCAGCAGGAAAACTGCTCCCATGATTATAAGAAGCTACTGAATCTGGAAGGAGCAGAACATAGAGCACCCCGTCTTTGCCCCATTGGGGAATTCTTCCCACACAATGGCAGAGAGTCATCTAGTTAGGATCCTTGATGTTTCTGCTACAAACTTTATCATCAAAAATGGTTGCATCAGGTTCTGCATCTCTTGCCATAACTCCGTTTCAAATCTAAAACTTACAAAATGTGCTTGGCACAAACGAAATGCCGCAGAACTCCTGCGATGAGAAGATTGGGAAATATAGTTTAGATTTTCTAGCCTCTTCAGTACAAGATGGCACACCAACAAGTGTTTGGAATAGATGTTATGTGGGAGCCAATGCACAGTACCTACAAATTCTCTGCTGAAAATATTTGTCATCTATACATACCCTTCATCCCAAATTTAAGCTTTCAAACAAGAGCATTTGGAACCACAACATGGTGCTAGCTAACATGATGCAATATCCCTCTATAAATTAAAATGAGTTCTATCAAGCACTGTTTTCATCTCTGTGTGATCATTTATCTTCTAATTCTGTCACAACCCTGAACCAAGGATAAAATTATAAAGTTAACCACCACCCACATTGAAGATAAAATTATAGGCGAAAGGATAAGATGAAGGAAAAATAGTGAAGTTAGCTGATAAAAATATACACATAACAGAACAAGGAACAATACGTTAGCTACTGAAGACCTCATTTGTACAGCTGGTAGTGATATCTTAGTTGGTATTTATGATTTTGGCTCTTTCAGATCCATTTTCTACTTGCTTCTCATCCAATGCCTAACAGGACTTTTTATTTGGATGAGTGATTGAAACATTCATATCTGAATGGTCTGAGTTCTTAGAAGACCTACTTATATTGAAGTGCTATATTTTGCCATTATTATTATTATTTACAATGCATATGGCAGTTCTATCAGGCACGCAAAGGAATGCACTGGGTTCCAGATCTTTCCTATGTCCCATTATGGTCACCTTATTTCCCCTGATTAATGAGGATCAATCACACTCATCCACCCTGTAAAATTCTTTGTAAATATTGAATAAATATCATGAGAAACCTGGAATGGCCAGGTGGCAGGCTCAAGTCTGACTCCAATTGAGCTATCATTGTGTTCCCTGATGGAAGAATTTCTTCTTGAGTACTAAGATCTCCAAGCCAGGAGAGGTTAAGGTCACAGGGATTGAAAGCGGCATTTTGTAAATGAGTCATAAAGTGGAATAGTGAGAGGTGAAATTCCTATCCCCATTCTTACCTCCCAGACTCATGTATTTCAGCTGTGACAAAAAACAAAACAAAAACCACCATTATGCTTATTGGTTAAGAAGTTAATCTGTATGTACGCATCAGGCTATTTTTTAGTTAGCAACATTACTGAGCAGCACATATAGTCTTCCACTCTCTTAAAAGCCTCCCAAACTCTGGATGATGGAGTACATGATATGATCCTTCAGTGCTGTGACAGTTATCCCCTTGCTCCAATTCTTTTGCTCTAAAGCAAGATTCTTGGTCAGAAGGAATGTAGTAAACTCAGGAATGTTGTTTGTAGAATCACTGTGGGCAAAGAAAACACATCTGTATGCAGAATAAGTGTGTATTTCACTATGGGCAAATTGTTACTTATTCTATTATTGAAAGAATACACATAAGCAACATTTTGCCAGGAGGTAGGTGTTTTTCCAAGTTATGATGTTGTATAAGAGGTTCAACATTACTTTCTCTGCTAGTAAACAGGGTAGTTAGGCTATGAAATATAATGTTTATTCCAGATGTCCATGTGGCTAGCTAAAAATCAGAAATTCTAGTACTGAGAAAGGGAGAAACAGATGTCAGGAAGCAACTCATAGGTTCTGCCAGAACACCAAATCCAATGGTGCTGATGTAATCTAATCTGGGTTTAAATTCAGGTAATTTTAAATGTATTTAGTATAGTTTAAAAATAACCTGAATTTAAACTAAGACTAGATATAATATTGATAAAGCATTACAAATTAAAATTTAGATAACTTTATTGAGAAATGGTGCTAGGTCATTTCAAATGCCATCTCATATTTTCATAATAATTCAAAGAATCTATTTTAATATAAGCATTTAATATATTTGCTTTAATATAGGCTTTTAAAAGACTACGATATTTTAGGATTTTGCCTGGAATCAGAGGGACAGAACAAAAAGA
The DNA here is from genome assembly GCF_009761245.1 of Sapajus apella. NCBI lineage: Eukaryota > Metazoa > Chordata > Mammalia > Primates > Cebidae > Sapajus > Sapajus apella. Next base: position 5,953,448 of record NW_022436976.1, read on the forward strand.
TAAGCCCACACTTTTCAAACTCTACAGCCATTTCTTAGACTGAGATACTGCTTGACTTGTTACGTGATTGGATGGAGTAGCTAAAATTTTGGAAATGTTTGCAACGTACTCAGTACTGTTGTGCCAGGCACTTTGTTAGCATATCATATATTTTCTTATTTAATCATATTGACCAAATGAAACAGATATTGTTGTCATCATCTCCATTTTGTAGTTGAAGAAATAAAATTTTACCCAAGATCACATAGCTAATATGCAGGACTCATTCCAAGGCTTTAGGATATCCAGGTACGTATTGCTAAATATAACCCAACTCTGCTTTTGTAGGTAAGATTAGATGGCACCAGTGACAAATGAAATACTGGAATAATTTGTTTCAAGAATTAGGAACACATAAATCTGGACTATCATAAAAAATACCTGTTTCTATACAAAGAATTAGTGGAATAGTATAAAAATAGTCTAAACAAAAATTTAATGTAATTTATATTCTACAGAAATATTGAAGCATGGATTTCAATAAATTCTTTTAAAACCAAATTATAGTGAAAGTGAGTACTAGACATCATGTGTATTGTCACCCTAAAGAGGAAAGGCATTCGGTTTTATACAAATATATCTTTTTAAATTATTTTTAATAGCCAATTTGTGACCTAGATTTGTACTTGGCAAACAATTGAGAATTACCATTTAAATCAAGCATTTGTGTTTAGAATTACAATTTTTAAAAAGAATTCAACATCATTTATGTGGAATGAAAGTCTAAATAAATATTCTGACATATTTCAGGAGTTTTTAAAAGAATAAGGAAATCTTATTGTACTCTAAATGTAGAATAGACTCATGTACAACACAGAGCAAGTATTTTATCAAAAAAAAGTCAGTGAAGCAGCACTCTAAGAATAGTAAAATGCTTAGTTTCCCTGGAATGTGTTTGACAGTAAGATTTTTAAAAGATCTAAGAGGCTGACCTTTCTCCCCCACAAAATAAGTAGACTTTTAAAAATGAGCACATCTGGTTTATGTTCCTAAACCTCTGGCCTTTAAAAGCTTTGTTCCCGATTCACACAAAATACCATTCAGGATTGCTTGACATAGTGACCCTTCCCTGTAGGTGGTTAGGTGAATAAAGTGATTAAGTAGATTCAGGAATTTAGCATATACCTAACAAGTTAACATTTGCATCCTGAAGTGATTAGTAAACAGTATTGTTCATTGGTATACTTTAAGCAGTTTTTTCTGTTGAAGTTCTAATTATAAAATAGTATTGTTTTTCAAAAAGCAGATTTATCTTTCTTGTAAATAATTATACTGGTGCTATTATCTGGTAATTTAGAACAAAGCACATAGTGTTAAAAACTAAAGGTGTTTTGTTGTATTTCAAAGCTCCAATGCTGTTACTAGAAAAAAAAAATACTGAAAGGGAGGTTAGGTTGCATCCATAAATCTAGATGGCCATTCAACATTTAACCAATTCTTTGGTACTCAATTGAGTTAAACATTAAATGGTGCATTGGCAAGGAAGATTTTATTTCTATGAGGACCACTAATAAAATACTCTGAGTTATTTGTGTAGAATGTAATTCCTTCTGACTTTGCCTTCCATTTGCCTTGAGGATACACCAGTTTAAAAGTGTTCAGCACACTACACCATGCATAACAGGTAATCTGCCTAATTAAATCCTGTAAGGATGTTCTCAGTAAAATGCTGAAGAGCTCCCATAACCTCTGCTTCACCCTCCCCATGCACCAGAGCTTCTGAGATTGAGAAACCCCAGCCATTAACTCAAGTGTTTACACTTGAAGCTCAAACTCTACTTTGCCAGAATGGCTCATTTCACATTTTACAAGTCTGTTTTCTCATTTATAAGCAGAAAGTAATTTGTCAATTTTTTAAATATTATAATTCTCAACTTGTTCTGAGAGAAAATGATCTAACATACAACTGCAATTCATACTGCAAAACTCACACTGTGACTGGGACTGCTATATTCAGAGATCTAATAAGATTTACATCCATATTTTGAGTGCATTCATTTGGTATATTTCAATGAATTATTAATTATGACCAACAATAAAATATTTTTTTTGCTCAGATGCACAGCAATAGGAAAGATGCCCAAGAGAAATTTATCTGACAGCTCAAAACAAAATGGCCAAAATTCACTCATAGGTTACTCATCCAACGCAGCATGATGCATATTTGCCCATCAAAAGCACTCAGTGTGTGTTTTTCTCAGCTTGTCAATGTTTTGTCAAGAGACTAAAAGACAAACTTTAGCCTTCAGATTAAAAAAAAAAAACTTTAATGATTAAAAATAAAATATGATAGAGGAATAATTTCTGGAAAGCTCTTTAATTATACTGGGAACTGATAACAGTGATTTAACAATGATTCAACTAGCATCAATATGGGCAGAATCTTCACCATGTAACAAAAGTACATATTGTATCTTTTAATGACCTATTCCTGTTGACGCAAAATACTAGTTCTTATCATATTCCCTTCTAATCATTCTATTCTACTCAGTAAAATCCTAAGAGAGAAACCTCATGCAAAATACTGCCTCATCTTTTTTCTTTTATTGCACCCATTGGACTGACTGACAAATCAATCTTACATATTTACTCAATGTACATCTTTCAAGTTTGCTCCTTCTTTTTAATCCTGAGATAGGCTGTTTCAGGCTGGGCTTTTGATAGTATCTTTTTTCTCAACTGTACAAACAGCACAGTAATAAACCCTCTAGTCTGTTGCCTGGCAGGTGTCTTAGGGATATTTCAGAGATGGCAACTAGGGCACTGGCTAGTTCCTGGTAAGCTTCTTCAAACCACTTCAGTTGAGTTGCCAGCATCTAGCTACTAGTCACTAGATTCTCTGTCCCAGAAATAAGTTAATAATAAACCCCCAGAGATAATGAGTCCTGTGAAGGGCAGATGGTAGCTAAGCATACATATACCTGATTTTAGATGCAAATAATTGGAGATCGATTAGTGTGTTTACTAGGAACACTAACATTCTAATACAGAAGAGCTGGGTTTAATTTCCTGCTATGGAAAGATCTCAGAGAAGTTGCTTAATTCTGTGTCTCAGTTTCTTCATCTGAAATAACGATACAATTAAGCTTTATTCAGAAGACTGAGAAAATGTTTGCAATGTTTGCAAAGCTAACAAAGATCAACTCTCAAAAGTTATAACTGGACCAACTCTCAAAAGTCAGAAATCCACATTTCATGTCAATATAGTTATCTCATGTCATTGCTTAGACTATATCTGCTATTATTCTGTATTTAAATTTTCGCAAATCACTCATGATCTTCAACCTGTACTTCAAAATCAGTATACTAGATTTTCCACTTCTCTCCAACTGCTACATTTAATTTTGCTTGTCTCTCTCATTCTAATCTTTTATAGGAGCTTTTGAACAGAAGTCACAGACTGCCAATTAATTATGAGATTCTTTTAATCTTTAGATTGTTTCAAGAGAAAGTAAAAACCCAGAGTTTTATGTGAAAGATCATATTAAAAATTGACAAATAATGCAAAATATAAGATTAAGTTGGTACTATTGGCCCATATTAGTTCATGGCAAAACTCAATTTATTCCCTTTGTTAGCAGGTTACCTATCATAACTCAAATTGCATATCAAATCTCTGTCACCTACGTACCTCTTAGAGGCATTTAACTTTGTGTTGTTTACCTTAGAACCTTGTCCTAAGACTAAATTATAGTCTAAAATGCCTGTATATTAGGTTCCTCTTCCTGTTTTTATGCTTACTTCGAAAATATATATTGACATAGCTTAGCATAGTCCTGTTTAGGCATGGAACACTTACAAATATCCTGTCTTAATTCCCTATTAAGGACTTTTGTTTAAACCTCAATATCTAACATATGCAAATTCTTGGTTTCTAAAAGTCAACACAAATCAACAGACTTGTTTTGACAGTGAATGATCTATGTAATATGAACTACAATTCATATTGTAAAAAATTACACTGCGACTGGGTCTGGGTCTGCTATATTCAGAGATCTAATAAAACCTATATGTATATTGTGTATGCATTCATTTGGTATATTTCAATGAATTATTAATTTTGACCAACAATAAAATATTATTTTGCTTAGAAGTACAATAGAAAAGTTGCAATATGAAAGATAATACCATTTATAGAAAGATAAACACAACACAAGCCCTAATAATAATGGGAAGAAAGACAAGTTTGAAATAAAATTCTAATACAAGGCTAAATATACTGAGATATCATGGTAATGGGAACAAAGACACTGGAAGCACAGAGGGAAAAAAATCCCATGAGAAAACGTAGGAAGGCACCTGGAGACAATGACATTTGAGCCAGGTTTTGGTAAGTGGTGTTAATTTGGAGAAGACAGTAAAGATGGGGAATGGGAGTAGCTGGTAATGTGGTTTGGCTGTGCCTCCACCCAAATCTCATCTTTAATTATAGCTCCCATAATCCCCACATTTTGTGGAGATACCCAGTGGGAGGTAATTGAATCCTGGAGGCGTGTTTTTCCCATGCTGTTCTCATGATAGTGAATAGTCTTATGGGATCTGATGGTTTCATAAAGAGCAGTTCCCCTGCACATGCTCTCTTGCCTGCTGCCCTGTAAGAACTGACTTTGTTCCTCCTTTGCCTTCCACCAGGAGTGTGAGGCCTCCCCAGCCACGTGGAACAGTGAGTCCATTAAATCTCTTTTTCTTTATAAATTACCCAGTCTCAGATATTTCTTTATTAGCAGCATGAGAACAGTCTAATACATGTGGAGAAAAGCATACATGCAAGATATGCTTGAAAGGAGAATTAGATGTTGATGAGGAGTGGGTGGAGGATAGTAGAAGGTATCTGTGTTAAGAAGATGGCCACTAGAAATACCATGTGCTTGACTTGATAGGCCAAAGTTAATGAACTTCATTTTAAAGGCAGGTAGATAATGACTGCAGGTTTCTGAACAAAATAGTCAAGTGACACGAGTTTTATTACAGAGTGGCACAGTAAAATTTCACAGGTATAAGGTAACAATGACCAGGATGAAGGTATTTGAACCCTTTCCAGTACAAATGTCCACTGATTTAGAAACAAATATCTATTAGTCAACATTGACAAGATAGGCATTTTTCACCAGCTGTGAGAAATATAAAAAGGCAAAAACGCTGGAGTGTCAGGCCCTGGCATAATAATTGAATGTTGTTTTTCAGTTATGTTACATAATTTGAAAAATTTGTAATGAGAATCCATTCTCCTCAGTGTCTGTTAATGAATACAAGTGTCCCAAGGTACAGTACCAAATTAAACACTAGTCTTTCTGTGTGCTACAAAAATGGCAATATTGTTCAACAAACCCTTTCCAAATCTGATCTTTTGTCTTCTATTTTTAATTGTAAATATCTGACTTTTAATTCATACTGTTTACAGAACTTTTTCAATGTTGTGATAATATATTAACATGTATCTCTATTATGTTAAAACCATTTCTTTTTTCAAGATCACAGAAAATATTCATAAATTTTATCTCTTTGGCATTAACATTTGCAGGATCAACATAACTAATGAATATTCCATCAAAATTAAGTCAACTTTCTTACTTTCAATGTTACTATAAGAGGTGTTTTCCAACTTGCTATGAACAAGTAACACTAGCCAAAGGGTTTGATGCTTTTTTTATTACAAGTAAAAAAGACTAAAGAGAAAACGAAGGAAGTGAAATATTCTAAAATTGGCTCATATGTGTAGCTCCAAATATCTATCTTTGGCATAGATCAGGCTTTAAAAAATTATCAGAATGTAAAATAAATTTTACTCTTGTTTTTTAATGACTCTAAAACCAATTACATGATCTTGTTATCTTTATTTAATATCATCCTCATAATCCATGTGCTGATTCTGCTTTATATTCAAACTAATTGTATAATAAATCCTCATGGTTGGGATCTTAAAGATACACATTATATCAAGATTTAATGAAAAAATGTATTATGATTTTTCTATAGTTCAAAATGTTAAGATATTTCGTCCTGTTTATCCTTATTTCCCAATATTGACTAGACATGGTTAACATAAACATCATCCACAAGAAAATCTATGCCATAGTTAAATCTGTTAGAATTATGGGAAGAGCCGACTCATCTAAATTAACTGTAAATCAGAATATATCAGTCATTAGTATCACTCATTCATTGTTCATCTGCTCTGCATCTTCGAAAGGTGTGTTTTCTTTTGCCTTATGCTACGTATGAACTCCATCATCATATATGTTCCTAAGCATAATGAAATGAAATGTTTTCTATATAGTCATCACTCCTTATTAAGACATATGGACATCTCATAGTCATCTAAGTTGTTTTAGTTTACAGTACTTGCCTCTTGCCTTGCTTCTTCATCTTAGCACATGAGACGTTTTTTGTTCAGCTGTCTGTTCTTAGCTATAGGCACTACATTTGGTTTATACATTTGTAGAAAGAGACACAGTCATTCTTTAGCATACATTAACCTAATATTACAAACATTTGGACCCAGATCTCCACTAGAATATTCACTTCAGGAAAGAAAAAAAGTAATAACCTATCTTGCTTATTGCTATATCTTTGGCATTTTAGCTCGCTTTCATTGACACCACCCCAACAGAAGAAGTGGGTGTATTCCCTTATTTCTTCCCTATGAGTGTGAAAGTCTAGGTTCCTCAGTTATCCTCCAGTAATACTTGAGACCTTTATATGACACCACATTGAAGAGGGTACTGGGGTACCTCATTATAGCCAGAAGAGTTTCAAAATCTCAGCTCACCATTCAGCCTTTGCTGTCATGGGTGATGGGGAAGCCATATTTTTTTCTATGGTGTTTGACTATAGTAGAATGGTCTAAAAGTTTTGTCATTCTGCCCATTTCCTAGTTATTTGGTTAGAGAGAGAGAGTGCATACTTTTGATGATGATGGTGGGCTCTGTGTGTGTGCATGTGTGTGTGTGTGTGTGCATGCGTGCACGTTCATGTGTTTGTTTTTGTTTTTTGTCTGCATGCATTGGTGCCAACTTCTGCTCTAAGGCTGGGATGTAGGAAGAGGAAAGAGGAAAACAGAGCAAAATCATCACTCTGCTGTTTCCTTGGTCCCAAGGTCCACAGCAAATCTGCCTTCTTATCTCCACTTTATATAAGTTTCTTATGTTTGTTTTATATATACAATGTCTTGATTTTAAGTTAAACCTACAAGAGGAATAGGAAAAAGTGGGTCTACTCCATCTTCTACACACTTGGGAGCTAAACAACACGCTTCTAAACGATCCACGGTTCAAAGAGCAAATATCAAGGATAATTTAAAAATATACATTAAGACATGAATAAACTTACCTGAGTAAATTGGCAGGGCAATGAGTAAGAATTGTTGTCTCCATGGCCTCTGAGGCTGCCAAGAGCTGACCAATAGCTAGACTACATATGGGACTTCAACCAAGAGATGTTGTTGCTAAAAAGACTATTGAAAATAGCCTCTCTCAGTCATTGCCAAGATGTGCCCACTGATAGAAGTTGGAGTCAACAGAAAATACCATGGAGAATGACAAATTAAAAAATAATGGAAAAAATATAATAACTTATTTCTTAAAGAAAGTTCTCATTGGGTACTATAGCCACATTAGTGTAACTATTATGGATTTTTTTGGACGGGGTATGCTTTCACTGAAGAGAAAATATACTTTTGGCAGTGCTACAGTTTCAGTGTTAAAGATAACCCTTGGTAGTATCTAAAGCCCAGAAATTATTCAGTGTACAAACTATACATATTAAAAGTTTAATATACAATTTCTACATAATTTGCACTTTGATCAATAATATGTAAAATAAAGTAGACATTATATACCTCCAAAAGAAATTTGTTATTAAAATTTAATTTTTTGTTTTATGCATTTTACACTTTAATTTTGTTTTAAAGTTTGTTCATAAATGCTAAAGTCACTTTGCAATGGTTATTATATAATGAGATTTCTTTCTCAACTGATAAGGCTTTAAGATTTCTTTACTGTAGATTCACATACAGCAAAGGAATCCACTATGCTGCAGGTTCCAGAAATGTCCTGAACTGCTTCTGAGGAAAATGGTCTTGCCTAAAGTCACAGGATTGGAACAACTTCTCTAGTCAGCTCTTTACATTCTTTCTCTACCAAATCACCCTGTCTGCACTCATAGCTGTTTGGACCAAGAGTAGAGGCTGATTAACAAAAATAGGAAATGTGATGGTTCATGACTTCAAAACCAGCAGGAGATAAGGTTTAATTGCTTGAGAATGTAATTTTCTGGCTGATATACTAACAAAATTGTCAGTATATTAAGCTGCTATTGGATTTCCAGAACGATTGCTGTGTCCTGATGACACTGTTCACTATTAAACTTCTATCTGAGCAGGCCTAAACTCCAGGGCTTATGGCCAGGGAAGTGCTATGACTATTTGGATCACTGTAATTTCAGGAAATGAGAAAGAAAATGTGATGCTTATTTCCCCAGTCTATAGTTTCTTCTATGCAACTATGCAGATAGGTAAGGCAAAATGGAATTATAATGACATGAATTATAAACATACTGACCTGTCCAAATTCAGCCATCAAAGCAAGTCATTTATGGTATATCCAGAGTTGTCAAATGTATATATTTGGATTTAGATATTTATGTAAAACTCAAAACCATACCTTTACGTCCTCCTTTTAACTACATCTAGCTTTTGTCTTAATGTCTCTCTGTGTGCTTTCTCAGTATCATCTCTGTGTGGCCCACATTGCTAATTATTTCCATATCAAAATCAGGCCTCTACATATTATATACGTGGCGTCACAATGCAGAAGGTGAAGGAGTGTCCTGGGTCACCTTGTTTGGCATGGCTTGTATGGTACTTCCTTAAGGCTAACACTAAAGCTAATTGACTTTATTTTCAAATATATACAAAGCATAACATACTCTTTTTGTAAAGAAGCAGATTTTTACTTTCAATTTTATATTATGGAGAGCAACTGAAATTAAAATGAATGTTTTTTTTTGTTCTCTTGTTGTCTTTGTGCTATTGATTCTGTTTCAGTTTTACACCTGTTTTTCTTCAAAAAGTCATCTACTTGTTTCTCTTGTTCTATTTGGATGTTGCATTAGTCCATATTCGTGCTGCTGATAAAGACATACCCAAGACTGGGAAGAAAAGAGGTTTAATTGAACTTACAGTTCCAGATGGCTGGGGAGGCCTCAGAATCATGGGAGGCAAAGGGAAGTTCTTACATTGTGGCAGCAAAAGAAAAATGAGACAGAAGCAAAAGCAGAAACCTCTGATAAACCCATCAGATTTCATGAGACTTATTCACTATCAGGAGAATAGCATGGGAAAGACCGGCCCCCATGATTCAGTTACCTCCTCCTGGGTTTCTCCCACAACAGATGGGAATTCTGGAAGATACAATTCAAGGTGAGATTTGGGTGGCGACACAGCCAAACCATATCAGATGTCAACATACTAATATATGTTATTATTAATTTTCTGCTTTATCAGTGGGATTAAAGAGTTCATACAATGTAAGAGCAATGTCTATGTTATAAAAGGCAAATACGAGACAACTTACTTAGCTCTTCTTTCCAACCAGATATTCCATCACAAGCTCCTGTAATATGGAAATTCTGGTGACCTTTAACATGGAGTATTAAGACTCCAATACTTAAGTAACCTAAGGGAAGCTTTTATTTCTCGCACCCCCAAGCTCTTAACCAATGCAATATTTTACTCCATAAAGATACACTATCCTTTCCTGCTAGAACTTTACTATTCTTTTTATGAAACTTGTAGACTTGCTGGGAAAGATTCTAGTAGTAAAATTCTTCCTTAAATCTTTAATAATACCTACACTTTATACGTATAAGATTAATGTTTGCCTTTAAAATTTCTACTACTTAGCTGATACTAGAAATAATTCATGTTGTTTTTAACATTTTCAAAATAATTATCAAAACATTTCAGATAACCTATGTCTTGACTTCTCAAAATGTTAATTATATAAATATGACTGGATAATACTTTGGGGTATTAATTTATATTTAATTCTTCTGCTTGTAAGTTTTTTTTCTTTTCTTTTCACTCCACTACGATAGTTGGTTAGCTCTGTGCTTTAGTGCCTCAAAAGAGCTATGTGGTGAATCTGAATGCAGTAGTAATCTATAAAATGTCCTGTAATTTGTCTTCTAATAATTTTAGTGTATTAAAAAGATAGACATCTTAGGTGAAACAGGAAGGAGAAAGGGTTCCCTCAGGCTCAAAAGACATTCTCTTGGCTGTCAAGAGGAGAGAGTTATATATGCTCTGGAGTGATAGGAGCTGGGGTCCAAGTTTCTGACAATTTTCTGGTGAAGGCAGTGAGATCCCAGAAAGATACACTCCAAATGACATCTTAGGATATAGTAACAGAAGCACCAATGATCCTGTCTCATGTAGCGTCCTACACTGTAGGACGCTACATGAAGTCAGCAAGTCTCCCAGACCTGATGAACAGGCACAAACAGGTGAATGGAAGATCTTCTCGGCCAAATTGGTAGACTGTTGACTGATGAACAGAGACTACAACACGTGGCCCAATTGTTTTGATGCTTTGTAAGATCCGGAAATCTTGGACATGTTGTAAAGTGGAGGACTGGGTAGAAGTTCAAACAATTACTATGTTCAAATATATTCTTAGGGATATAGACTATATATAGCAGAAGACAACTTGCTTTAAAAAAAATCAAGGAATTACATTTTCCATATATCTTAATTTGTGAACTGAGATTTTTACTTTGGAAATTTTCAGACACTAGTCACGTTCATACCATAAAACATGACTCTATTTGATATTATACTATTTAACAGTTTCAATTATTTAATAATATTTTAGGATAGTAGGAGGTGTTTAAAATAGTATTCATATTTTATCTTGTGTCCAGGTTCACAGGGAGATCACCATTTTAAAGATGACAAATTTATATCTTATTAAAAATAAGAGTGTTATTTTGTTACACAGTATGTGTTGCTGCAAAGTCTAGGATTTAGACCTAAATCCACGAATTAATTCTATAAAAATGAGATATTAAGAAATTTACACTTAAAATGCCTAAGAATTTCAGGGAGAATCTTAGATTCTTTACTTGATTTCAAAGTGTCAACAGTTGATGGTCTCCCATATTCCTTTCCTCTCATGAGACCAAATGCTTCAGAGAAGTGACCTTCTAATGTGGTAAATTGAGATCTAACTAATTACTAATTGTTTTTGCAATTCTTGACCTGATCTCTAGAGCTGGAAATCAAATCCCTGTCTCTGGAGTGTAACTAGATCTAATAGGCAGCCTCTGAGTTGATGCAGAGAGAGTGTATTAGCAATTGAGTGACTTTCAAAGTGTTACCTTAATGAACACTGTTGGATATAATGTTTTGAAGCTCAAACTACGTGAATGTACTTTCCTTTTCTCTGACAGTAGTTAAGTATAAAATTTCTCTATTTCTTTATTTAGAGTGAAGAAGCACATCAGTGAAAAAAGTTTAAAAAATTTTCCATTGGTACATTTTTAATAACTTCAAGCCGTTAACAGTTACATTGGCCCTAGGTGTGGGGTGGCACATGTTTAGTTAACTGATTAGTACAGAGCCTCTTGACATACAGACATTTTTCTGTTACTGGTATCGGCCATGAAAATGTATTTCTAAGCAATTAAGCCTTAACTCCTGCTGGTTTGAAATCCATGAACCTTCAAATTCCCATTCAAATTATTCAACACCTACCATGGGTAGAAAAAAAAATACGACTTCACTAGTAAAAGCCACAAAGAAATCTATTGATGGGTTTTTAAAATTTCTTTAACATGAGAAAAATGCAAAAATGTTCAGATTGTAAATTAGCCAACTTTACAATGACCTCACACAACTTTAAAATGACCTCACTTTCTTTTTTCATAACTCTAAGGATTTACTTTATGAGGTCTTAGTTTTAACAACATACTTCAAAAAGAATGTGGATGGCAAAATAAATATGTGAAAGGTTACATGTAGGGGAGCAGGGAGAAAGACAGGGCAAAGACAGGATCATAACTGTGTGGTTTTTGCTTGTTTCTAATTGTTATCCGAAGTAGATATCAACTTGGCAATTCTAAAATTAGACAATTGGATTCTGGACAAGTAGATATAGTAATTGCCAAGTGGTCCCCATTATGTTTATGAACAATTCCTTCTTCCCTCCTTCCCTCTCCCAAAAATTTCATAAGCCCTAAGGAGACATTTTTGTAGAAGTCTATTTTCTTTTATCTAAAAGGAATAGAGACCTAGGAGAGTAATATAAGATAGGAATGAAGAGTCATCCTCATCAGTAATAGTTTTGCATAATATTGGGGGATGTTTTGTATGTTTTATTCTAGAGGACTCGTTATCATTTTCTGTGCCTTGTGAATCAACTTGTTCCAATATCTCATAAGCAGAGTTGCCTCTACAAAGGTGGCATTATACTTTCAAAACATTTATGATAATGAGAGCTAGACTTCACAACATGTCAGTTAGTGGAAACTGTAGTATGTAACTTTACCAAACTATTTAAAGTGGAAGGCTCTGTTAATGATTCCCCTTGTGTTTTGTACACACTCTACTTCTTAATAGCAGTTTATTATTTTCGTTCCATATATAAACTCAAAAAGTTTCCTTTGTTAAAGGAAGTTAAATCTATCATTATAATGCAAAGTTCTACATAGCTAGGTGACCTCTTTTTTTTTAAAGCCTCTGAAGTGTATTACTAGGCAATCTAGGCATTCTGTTAAATATTCTCTCACCTGGTTTTAACTTTGGATTTTTAATTGTTAGGTTTTTGTTCTAACAAGAATTAGATGTTATGTTTTGAACTATTCACATGGAAGTCATTACATATATACTACCAAATTATCTTGAGAACTTTGTGGGATTTAATGGGTCCATCTTTCTAGGGTAAGAAGGGAGAATGAGCCAAGTAGAAGATCTATGATAAAATGAAATATAACATTGGAATTACATCTGGAGAAGTAAATTTTATTTCAAGTGTATATTTTCAGTTTACTAACAGGAATTATATTATTACATCAGCATGAAGATAGTCCTCACTAGTGAGTTGATTGTTATTAGGGTTCATCATAGCAGATTCAGACAGTGGCCAAGGTTTGTCATCTCTTGCCACTTTTCTTGTTGCTTCAATCCATGCTCTTTTATATGTTTTATAATAATGTTTATTAAAACCTACCAAAGGTCCTTTGTAGAATTTAATATACAAAAGAAAGGAGTATTTTTCTCCAGGATGTTAGAGTCTCCTCAGGGAGATTAAGAAGGTTTACTAAATTTTAAGTAACAGCCCACCAAATGGAAAATTTAAGTGCCAAATGAGTGGTAAGAATGGTGAAGACTTAAAAGAAGCTGAACTAACTTACAGATCGGTTGCTGGAGTGATGCTTCACCAGGAAAATGGTATTTAAGTTGTGTGTTGAATGGTGGACCTGGAGAATGATTAAGTCTAAGGATGTAGGGGGATGTGGTAAAGAACACAGAAATGATTTGAGATACATTTTTTATTCTAGTGATAAATGAATAGTTCTCTGAACCCTGATTGTGGCAGGAACTGCAAATCAGTCTAAAGTATTTGACTTCTCTTATAAGCAAAGGAGAACATTTAATTATTTTGAGCTTGATCAAATATTGTACCTTACAAGATTAGTTTTCCAAAGAACACATATGAAGTCAAGACTACGGTAGTAGGAAAGTCTATGAAAGTATTCTAGATACAAGTTAATGAGGCTCTGAACTAGAACAATGGCAGGGAGAATAGAAAAGATGAGATATTTAAAAGATGACTCACCTGAGAAAAGTGTACACTTCTTAGTAATTGATTTTATAGAAGATTCGAGAAACTAGCCAACATGATTTTAAATTTATGATTTTTTGCAACTGAGGGAAAATTAATGCCTTTAGAGATGTAGAGGCCAAGAGTAGTGGCTCACACTTGTAATCCCAGCACTTTGGGAGGCTGAGACAGGTGAACCACTTGAGCTCATGAGTTCGAGACCAGCCTAGGCCACATGGTGAAACCCCATCTCTACAAAAAATACAAAAATTAACCTAATCTGGTGGTGCATGCCTGTAGTTCCAGCTACTAGGGCGGCTAAGGTAGGAAAATGACTTGAGCCGGGGAGGTGGAGGTTGCAGTGAGCAGAGATGGTGCCGCTGTACTCCAGCCTGGACAATAAGGTCAGAACTTGTCAAAAGAAAAAAAAAAAAGAAAGAAAGAAAAGAAAAGAAAGAAAGAAGGAGGAAAGAAAGAAAGAAAGAAAGAAAAGAAAAGAAAGAAGAAGGAAAGAAAGAAAGAAGAGAAAAAATAAAAAACCTTCATTATTAAATGTGCATTGGCTCTAGCACACTTTAGAAATATATAAAACCATCAGTCATTGGGTATGCTGTTTAAAACAGCATATTAATTTAAGAAAATATCAAGTTAATGCTCCTGTAGGTAGTCGGTGTATATCAAACCTACTGACAAATACTTCTAGTTCATTATGGGAGGAACATTAGCCCTGTTCACTTGTGTGTTACCCAGTGTGATAGCAAACAATGCTCCATTTCCTTCTCAAATTATGACAAAGTCATTTGCACTCTCCATCTCTCCATAGATACTTTGAATTAGTTTGGAACCATTGTTTTTAGTTGCTTGGAAGTATACGTGCAGGAAAAGAAAGTTTTATGTTAGTGAGACTTTTTTTAACCTGTTTTATTATGTTTCTTTTAGAAAGCAATATACCACCATCATTACTATAACAATAAAAATAGTAAAGTACAAATAGGAACACTTTTATTCTATGAAGGTCATCATGAAGTTGCATTTGAAATCTCAGAAGTAATGTATGAGAAAATTTTTACAACTTCTTTCTGTAGGTCACATTTCTTTTAGGAATGATGACAGTATTACAAAGTGTCACATAGAAATAGCTTTGAAAAAAATTGAGCACAACAAAAAATATTGCACAAGTGATTTTGTATACCTTGCCCAGTTTTGCCCAGTTTTTATACATTCCTTGGAAGTACCTTATGGCCTCTATCATTCTTGACCCTCTTTGAAAAATTTTAAGCAAAAGGTTGGGCTAAGTAGTGGAGGAGGTATGACCTACATGTTCCTGACCCAAGTATCTAAAACTCTCTCAGGTTAGAGTTTGTGAAAATAAGTAATAGTCTAGTTTTTAAAATAGCTTTAGTCATAAAAAATTATGTGATTGGTAAAGCAGCAATTTCTTTCAATTTTAGAAATCCAAGACAAACATGTATGTTATTTCAGAGCTGATGTCTTTTCAAAGTTCTACTATAACCTAGGTTTTATATTTATAGAGGGAGATAATAGTTTACTACGTTCTAAGTAGTTTCCCAGAATAAATAAGTAAATAAAAACTCTCTGTTAGACTGTATGACATTAAATGAATATACACCCAATCACTCAATCATGGTTCTGGGAAGAAATAGAAAAAAAAAAAAAGATGAAGAAAAAGGACAAGCATTTCCAATATTCATTCCTATAATCATTCCATTTAAACATTTCATTAACAAGAGTCAATTTTGATACTCAGAATTTGAGACATAAAATATTTTGTTATAGAATTTATTATATCTTGCTCTTTATATTTACCTATGGTGCTGAGAAGTTTCTGAGCTTCCTGGAATCTCTCTGAAGAATTTTAAATATTACAGTAAAATTTCAAGTTGCTAAAAATGTCTGATAATAAAGCAAGTTTGAATTACAAAGGTACCAGCCTGAACCATTTGAAAATTTCAATTTTGTTCATAATGCTTTGTTTTCAAGGGTCTGGTACATACTCTCTCTTTCCATGAATATTTAAATTTCCTTTCTTTTCTAAATGGCCTGAATAACCAAATTTCCTTAATAGGCTTTAGTGAGAAATAGCTAATGAAATCAGACAGTACACTGCTATGCAACTGCTTAAGAGAAACATTTTTCTTATTAAAACATCTATATTGAATTCTCTTTAATGTTTAAGATTCTTGCCTCATTCTGTCAAACTACTCCACATTATTCTCATTATTTCTCAGAGCAACCCTGTGAGATTTTAAAGTGGCCACCATTACAATTTTATTTCAGTAATCAGAGAAACTGAGGCAAAGAGAGTATAAGGGCATCACACAGCATGCCAGTGGCAGGCCTGGGAAGAAAACCAGTATCTTTAAAAATTTTCCTGCCAAAAGTGTACTCTAAAAAGCTGAAGAAATTTCTCTGTCTCCAAAAAAAGGGGAGTGGAGCGGAGACAAAAAAAAAAAAAAGAAATTATGCAGTAGTAGAATATCACAATTGCTAGATGTTATTTTGCCTAATTAGTGTTTCTGAAAAATGTCTATGAGGTTTATTCATTGCTAATAAGACATTTATTATTTCACAACTTTGTAGAAAGTTCAAGTGCTTAGATGTAGAACTACAGAACAATAGATGAGAGCAAAGCAAATGTAGAATGAATACATTATCTTGAGCTACTTAATCTTTATGCCTCAATCTTTAAATTATCACTTTATATAGTGATTGCATTATTTTCCCCAACTCCTCTCAAATTCACACACACACACCCCTAATGACTTTGCTTAAAAAATATAGTAGTTGTCAACAATGAAGAGTTTTAAAATAAAAATTAAGTCATCAATTTTGCTTATTTATGGACAAACAGAAAGATGTCTTTGCAAATTGGTTAGCAGATAGTAATGAATAAACTTAGTATAATTTCTATTTAAGTGAAAAATAAAGGTTTAATGCTATATATGATAATATTTCCAAAGATCGATCTTTAGTAAAGATATGTTAATAAAGCATTACTGGCTGGTCACTTAATAGAAGTTGCCTTGCCCTGCTAGGCATTAATAACATATGGATAATAAAAGAGTTCCTTTCTTCAGAGAGTAATTGCCTATATTTCTCATATTTTCCAGAGCCAAAAGCCAAAAATCCTAATTGATAAGCATATGGACTGCAGTAGCATATTGTAGAAACTCTCCAGCAATAAACATACACAATACTTTTCAATTTCATTCTACTTCCTTATTTATGCAAAACTCAACATTGTTTCTTCAAAACATCCTGGTTTCATTTCCTCCTCTCTGAAAAGCAGTTACACTTTAATCAGCATCACTGAACCACTTTACTCCCTCACTCTTATTATTTTGTTATGAGACTCTATTTTTGGCATATTAAATAATTATGAGCTTACTATTTTAATTTTTATCAAATATTATGTATGAAAATTGAAATATGATTGAATACATTATTAGTTGAACTTTTAATATTTTTTATACAAATGGTAGTTGCATTTTGTGAGTAATGGTATCATCAGATATGAATTCTTGTTGAGATTTCACATTCACTTTTAATTATTTTTGTTTACTTGTTTAACAATTAGAACTAATTTACACTTACATACTTCAGGTTATGAGAAAATTCAACATATAAATTAGAATTTAATTTATACTTTCATGAAGTTTTCTTTCTTATTTAATAGCAAAAACTTGTTTCCATAACCTTATCTGTGATATTGTAAAGACTATTCAAGCATCAGGCAGGTGGTTATCTTCAATTACTTTCAGAGTCACTTTCAACCCTGATATTCTCTGATATGATGCTACATATAGAATATTAATATAGGCATCTTTTATATATCCTCCTAGATAGTTTTATGAAACTAACATTACTCAAACTAGAACTCCTTGGAATACCTAAAATTTTATCAAGTATTATTTCCAGAAAGTTATTTTGAGATTTAACAAAAACCATAATATATCACATGCACAATCATTGTTAAACAGAGAGAATACCATAGGCACTGAACAATTCTGGGAAACCTCAGGCTGTGCATGTTTACACTGGTTTCTTTGATCAGTCACCCTTAATACATTAAACATCACTGCCCCAAACAAATATCTGTAGCTTTCTGATATCCAGGGTTTAGTTCCTTGTTTGCTGCAGGCAAACAAGCTTTCAGCAAAGGAGCTAACTTAGCTTCTTTTACTAGTGATTTCCATCTTTTTTCCTAAGTTTTTATTTCTATTGTTTTGAAATGGTGTGTAAATAGCTGATCCAAATCTTTATTCCCCTGACCCTTTTTCATGTCACAGTGATTTTTTTTATTGTGGCTAAAAAACACACAGCATGAGAACTACCCTCTTAGCAAATTTTTAAGCATATAATAGAGTCTCCTCAACTATAAGCACCATATTGTACTGTAAATCTCTAGAACTGTTTTTATTTTGCATGACTGAGACTTTATGCCCATTAAACTGCATCTCTTCCTTTTCACTTCCCCACTATTGGTTTCATTTTTATGTCCTTTTATTTGGTTTTTTCTTATACCTTCATTTCCTGTTAGGTCTGAAGACTTTGTATGCTTGTATACCAAACGTCCTGAAACCTTCCAGAGGCTCCAACTCAGTGGGCAGGCTGGATGGAGTTTCTCTAGGGACCTCATCCCTCCTGACTGTCTCATTCCCCCGTCTAAAGAAGTACATCTAACTGCCGTTAGCATAAGGATAAGGATGAAGACCAATCTTAACTGCTTCCTACTGAGGGAGTGTTGTTTTGGTAAAACACTAGTCAGAGCTTTTTGTTTGTTTAACATAATTAAGAAAATACAGTGTTATCATGCATTGTAAGATCCTTAGATATTAATGCACAGCATCTTCTCATGTAGTGGGTACTTCCTTTACCCCCCAAACCCAATCCCTACAATTGTCTCATTATTCTATGAAGGATTGGTCAAGTGCTGTTTCTTTTGGATATTATTATGAAGTTCAAGGTTAATATATAAGAACAAAAACCAAAAGAGGTGAAAATCTATGATTTGCAACTGAAAAGAACAATTAGAAAACATAGATCTAGAAACATCGGAGAAATGGGCTAGAGTACCAAAAGGTAAAGTGGACTTAGTAAACAATAGAGTTTTTGAGATTTTTAGAGAGTCTTAAGACGGGAGTTGAAAATATTTTGTTAACAATGCATCTATGAATTTTGTAAGAGGGACAAAAATAAAAATTCAAATTGCTTTCATTTAGTTTCGATTGGTAGACTGTTGTCTAATGACTTTGAATAGGTATCTAAATTTGGAGAACAATTATTTGGGATTTAACAAATAAGATAATTCCTATGCATCATATTTTATGTAACAAATAAGATAATTACCATACATCATATATACAAAAATGTACTTTCACAATGACCACCAAACTGTTAGTAAGCAGAGTGCAAGTTGATTTTAAAAAACAGCCATAATGTTTCTTGGAATATGACAGCATTATCAGAGGAAATTTTAGAAACTTCTTTGAATTTTACTTTTGGAGGACCAAGAGATAGTAAAATAATGGATGCTCCAAAAAGGACAAAACTTATGAAACTCACTATATCAGGAAAACTGAATGCAACCTCTCACAAAATTATAAAATCAACATTAGTTTTTAAGCCATCCTCAGTAGACTCTCACTTTCCTAGAAGGTAGATACTACTAGATGTGTTTCATGACTTTTCCTTAGTTTAGCTGAAGACAGGATTCTTGTCCATCCCATGACCATGAATATTTAGGCTTGCAGACGGTTGTAGAGGATGAATAAATCAGGATTTTATGGGTGAAAAAGAAAAAATGGGGGAAACAGGGAATCTTTGCAAGGCTAGAGTTCCCATACTGGAGTGCTTCCCACAGCTTGAATCCCAGGTTCCACACAGGAAGAGCCGGGGCCAGGATCCTCCCTGATACAAATGTCGTGGAACCTTCAGGAAGCTCCACATCAGTGGGCAGTCCATTTCTCCAGGGACCCCATCCCACCTGGCTGTCTCATTCCCTGCTCTAAGGAAGTACATCTAACTGCCGTTAGCATAAGGACAAGGACGAAGACCAATCTTAACTGCTTCCTGCTGACAGGGGGTGTTGTTTTGGTAAAACTGGAGTCAGCGCTCTTTCAGGGGCCAATCTAAGGGTTCCCAGCAGACGGGGCTATTGTCAAAGGTTCCAGTTGCATGACGGGGATTTGATGACCTGTAGGCAAGAACAGACAGAGGGTTATTAGGAAACAAAATGAAACAAGGGGAGGGGTAAGGACAGCTCAAAATTTCTGAATCCTTTTACTAGTTTTCGCTGGGAGAGGGAGACCTAAAGCCCAGCTGGTTAAAAAAACTTTACCTTGTTGCTGGCTTGTTAGGCCTCTAGGTTCCTTTCCCCTCAGCCCTAGTCTAAGCCAACCAGTTTAAGATTTGGGAACTTAACTCTTTCCAGTTTGGAGGATGCATCTGGGGAGAGTGTCCCATAGTACTGAGTCATAGTTACCTATTAGTGAAGAGAGAACAGAGGAGGAGAAAGGGATAAAAAGAAGGCATTTTTTCAAAGGAGTCCCATGGGTTCAGGATGCATTCAAAAGGGGTACAGACTGAAGACGAATGGCTACCCATCTAGGAAGAGGGGAGCAGGCATCCCTGGTTTCCTTCTCTTCCCAGCAGATACCCAGGGTTAACTGAGGGGGAGAGAGAAGAGCATGCTCTTTTTGTCCTTGCCTCCCAAGTTCCGGCGACCTTGGCAGGTGCTGCCATGGGTGTCAAAGTGACTTGCACCCAAGAAGCAAGAGAGCCTAGAGAATAGGAATTATCTGCTCTCACTTGTTTCTTTTTCCCACATACTGTCTGTCAGTAGCCTTAGAGTTCTGTAGACCTCACTTATGCCATCGATATTAATGTGGCCTTTATCCATGAAACAAGAGGCTTGGGGTTGGCTTAATCCACAGGAATCAGCCATATTCACCTGCCTGGGGCTTTGACCTGAAGCTTGGAATTGAGTTTGGGACACAAATGTGTCTTGAGGAGTTACATGGACTCCTTATTAAAAGCCAAATGCTAAGGTGAAACTGTGAAACTAAGTCCTCCTCCAACAAGGAAAAGGAAAGAGTGTCTTGTGACACATCTAGCTAACTGTTAGCTACCGTTATGCTTGTTAGGATTTGGGTGCATGGTGCTTGGCTTTGGTTGGTTCCCTTGGTTTTACTTTCTCAAAAAGGAAACCTTCGGGTGATGGGTACTATTTATTCCCTATTTATTCTATCACTTGGCAGGATTTGCAGATAATTGCTCAGAATTGGAATATCGATCCAGATTTCTACATTACCCATCCCTTTTGTTCTTTCTGAGCTGCAGCCAGTGATTGCTGGTTGGTTCACAGGAACAAGGAGGGTTAGTCTAAAATGTGGGTGAAAACTTAAAAACAACTAGTGACTTTAGGATTTAATGACAAATATATGTTTGGAAACATAATTTCTCTCTCTCCAGTCCTCATGTTGGTTAAAAAAAATAAATTATTATAGGACTGAGTGGTTTGCAAAATAGACTTTAGTTTTATGCTTGGCCTGATTATTTGCATAAAGTGCAGCAAGAATAATTATTTCTACATAGACCTTTGGGATTGGCTTTGATGGAATTCTGTTCCACGAGGAATCTCAAATAAGACCTTTTAAAGCTGACCCCAGCCATGGGTTATTATCCTCAAACACGTGTGAGTTGGGTTATCCTCTCCTCTGAAGGTCCCAAGAAAAACTTGGAGGTCCTGGACCTGTTAGAAAGTGACATTCTTTACTGAGTACAGGTCAGGAACCCTCTACAGGGACTGTGTAGGCAAGAGACTGTGTAGGCAAGCCCTCACTGGGCTTTTATTGGCTTTGCAAGTCAAGATTGACTCCTTAAGGGAGAGTATACCCTCCTAGTCAAAGCCTTGATAAAATTACCAAATTCTCCAATTGTGTCCTGTAGCAAAGAAAAAATGGATTCTTCTTGCAGTGATATAAACAATTATATTGCCATAAGTTAAGAATAGTCACAGACAGTTTTGAAATTTTAGAAGAACCAGGCAGAGAAAATCAAACATGCTCCAAATTTTGATCCCAGGAGTATACCTTACTTAATTATTAAAGGCCATAAATAGTTTAAGTAAATAGTTTAAAATAAGTTTCCTTGACTCTGAAAAACAAAAAAAAAGGATCAGAAATATTCTATGCAAAGATTAAAAGGATTGCTTCAGTTTTGTGAATTCAGTCCAGTTACTTAACTCTTGTTTTGCTTGATATTCATGAACATTTTAGCTCTTCATGAGTCCTGTACATTTTCCTTCAATGTCACAATCTCCAAAGTTACCAGAAGTCTGTATTTGACAGCACCTATTTGAGTCCTACAGCTTATCATAAACCATTTTTTTGAAAAGGATTAAAATAAGACAACAGTTTTCTGTGAATAGCAAAATATCCAGGGTAGTTATAGTTAGAAACACAATTGACAAAGAAGTTTGGTTATCTATGTGGTTTACAATAACTTAAACATAATAACCTTAATTATGATTGATAACGTACACTCAGACATTAGAATTTGAGAAATCCCATAAAGTTTGGAACATATATTAGCATTACTCACAAAGATGTGACCTAAAGAAGACTGAACATCATTTTGCTAATGCTGTGTACCTAATAATGTCACATAATCCTCTTTGCCACTCCTTTTTGGATACTTCAGGGGCCCTCTAAAATATTTGAAAAGTCAGGTGCCAGGGAAGACAATTTTGAAACTGAAGTTTGATTTGGGGAAGACAGTTAAATGTGTTCAATAAACACTCGATGTTATGAAATAGAATTCCAGATTACCATAGGTTATTTATTTTGCCAAAATGATGACTCAGGAATTTTAAAGAAGTGAAAACCTTTTATAGCACTTTACAGATTTGGCCAAAGAGCAGACTAGCGTCTTAAGGAAACTTTGTTGTTCTTTTATTTCAATGCTCAGTTTACAGAAAAACCATATAATACTCCTTTTTGAATTTAGTTTATATGTTCACATAGAGAACCTATTCTGCAAGATGAATTTCCACAATTCTTCCACTGCTTCTTTGAACCTTCGGCTTTTCCCTAATTTAAGTCAAAACAATCCTTTAACCCTAGGCAAAAGTTTACATTTCCCTGCCTTCTTGTAACCTTTTACTAAAAAACCCATTTTACTGTTCTTACCCACCTTGCAGGTACATCTATTTCTTGTAGTTTCAATTAACTCCTAGCAATTTTTAACTTTAAGGTAAAATTTGGTAAGTTGCTTTAATTATGTGCCAAGTACTGGCAAGGTTTGCCTTCTTAATTAAGGACATGGTTAGTTCCGTTTGGCCCCAGGACCTACCAATTGTGAAGCCGGCAAATCAAATACTTCTCAAAACCCTAAAAGCAGTTTGCACCCTCAAAACACTTGGCAAACTTTGTATCTGACCAGCGTTTTACCAGTAATCTTTCAGGCTGTTGTTATTTCTTTTTGTTGTTGTTTTTGTTTTTTGTAAAAAATATATACATATATTTTATTGCATTTTAGGTTTTGGGGTACATGTGAAGAACATGCAAGATTGTTGCATAGGTACATACATGGCAATGTGGTTTGCTGCCTTCTTCCCCATCACCTATATGTGGCATTTCTCCCCGTGTTATCCCTCCCCAACTCCCCACCCCCTGCTGTCCCTCTCCTCGTTTCCCCCCATAGACCCCAGTGTGTGATGCTTCCCTCCCTGTGTCCATGTGTTCTCATTATTCAACACCCCCCTATGAGTGAGAACATGTGGTGTAAAAGATTAAAGTCATGTGAACTGAAAGGTTCCACAGCTTTTAACTTCCCTTTAAAAAATATTTGATCCAAGTGTTTGTCTTTCTTTAGGCCAAATTAATTAGAGATCTTTTGACAGACATTACACACAGTACACACAGAGACAGGCAGAGGAAAACCCAGTTGCTGGGTGGGACCTTTTAAGAGACAGGGCTAGGAAACTGTGCAGATGTGGAGCCTGAGGTGGCTCATCCCCTAAGGCAGGGTTTCTAAAAGCCTTGCCAAGGGTTACCAGCCATACATTCAGGATATAAAACAAGATGGAGGCTGGATTTCACAACCAAAATTTTGCAGAGCATACAAACAGTGATAGTTGGGTGGGCAGCAGGGTGAGGTGAGGGCTGGCCTAGTAAAACATCTTCAAAAAAAAAAAAAAAAACTTTAAAAGTTAGCTCCTGACAAGGTGGAGAAGGGGAAAGAAGAAAGAACAATTTAAAAATACCTACGAAAGACTTTCTTATTCCTAGGCAAGTGTTTACTCCACCAGGAGAAAAGCTAATTATTGTCAAATGGAGCTGAACCCCTTTGGCCAGGGAAAGGGAAGGCTTCAGCAGTGCCTGGCTGTGAACCAGCCACCGGATGTACTCGACTCTTGGGCCATGCATCCCAGCCCCCGCAGGGAGTGGGAAGCTGCTGGGAACTGGGACTCACCAGTTGGTCCTGAAAAAGGAAGGAAAAGGCCATGAAAAGGCTGGGGAGTGATGGGAGTTGGTGGCCTGGTTTCTCCCACCCTCAGAAGTCTGAGGATGAAAAGCCTTAGAAACAGCAGTGAGAGGTTTTGGGTCCAGATTTTGAGGAACTCTTCCTGGGTCCTCAATGGGCGTGGTTTCAAAGGCAGAAGTTTCCCGGCTCCACACCTCCATCAGGGACGTAAAGTTCTTTGTCTGGGTTTCCCAGTGGGCTAGGTTGACAAACCCAGGTGGGCTCCTTTGTCCAAAAAGCCCACTGAAAGCTCTGGGAGGAGGAGGAGGCTCTGTTGTGGACCAAGCAGCCAATCCGGTATCAGAGTCAATGATCAATTACGCCAGAGAAAGTTTGAAAGAACTCCTCTCATTGGACAAGAACATGAATGAGGAAATAACTCAAGGGTTAAAACTCCCGCTGCTTCCTTCCTATACAGATTCCTACTCTGGATCCCCTCCCATGGCAGCCTGGGAGCGCGCTGTCTCTCTCTCTCTCTCTCTCTCTCTCTCTCTCTCTCTCTCTCTCTCT
>NW_022436976.1:5978464-5997061 GCF_009761245.1 Sapajus apella
CTCTCTCTCTCTCTCTCTCTCTCTCTCTCTCTCTCCCTCCCTCCCCTCTCTCCTCTCTCCTCTCTCCTCTCTCCTCTCTCTCTCTCTTCTCTCTCTCTCTCACTCACACACACCCACCCACCTTGCTTTTCCACAGAAGTCTTTGGGTCCACGATATCTACTCGAATGGCAAACTCACTGCGCCTCCGGGGCCTCTTTCCCCATTCTTCCGGATAAGAGAGACAAAGAACCTCTCCTGAACGGGGAACTGGCAGTGTCTTCAGGACATCCCGTCCCTGTTACAGTTTCACTCACCACTTCTCAAGCCCCCACGTTGTGCACCAAAAATGTTGCAGGACTTTTCCTTAGTTCAGATAAAGACAGAGTTCTTGTCTATTCCATAGCCACAAAACTTTAGGCCTGCAGGCGACTGGAGAGGGTGAGTAAAACAGGATTTTATTGGATGAAAAAGAAAAAAGGGGGAAAGAGGGAGTCTCCGTAAACCAAAATGACTGTAGCTTTCCCCACAGTTCTTGAATTAACTTCATCGATATATATGGCAGGCCTAGTAAAGTGCATATCATTTGATTATTAATAGCTTCTTCCTTGCTAACAAGATTCTGTTATTCTAAATAGCATTATGTCCATGCCTGGGTAAATAGTCTAAACTAAAATGAGAGTCACATTGCCAATTTGTCAGCTTTGCTATTTTACCAAGTATCTCTAAAGAGGGGTAGGGGCATATTTTTCTGTGAAGTTTTTTACATAGAGCCCCATGCTCCCGTGCTTCCCACCCACAGCTTGAATCCAGGTCCCCCTTGAATCAGGTCCCCAAGTAAGAGGGGCCAGGCTCCTCCCTGCTGCAAGTGTCATGAACTTCCTGAAGCTCCACCACAGTGGGCAGGCTGGTTGGAGTTTCTCCAGGGACCCTCCCCCACCTTGTTGTCTCAGATGCACATAGTTAAAAGTTGGATGCTTTTTCCCACATTTCTTCAGAGAGCAGACACACTGAGCCCTTACCTGTTGTTGTAGGACGACTAATTTCAACCAGAAGACAGTAATAATGCAGTCACAAGATTAAGAAAGAAGTAACATTTGCAAATATTTTATTTTTCACACACACTCTCTCTTTCTCATACACACACACACACACATTTGGCAGAATTCTTTAAATTGTCTAGTTATTTAATCGATATTGAAACTGGAAAGATTCCCTTGTCCGCTCAAAGGGAATGTGATGGGGGTGTGGCTTGCTTCTTCAGTGCTTCATTGCTCAAACCTCTAGGGGAGCATACAGACAGGCAGGCTGTGGGACTCTGACCCCAGCAGTGTTTAGGGGTGAATGTATACAGCTGAAAGCCCATGGGTGTGTGTTACAGGGTGCTTTTTTAGTTTATCCGTCTATAGGTGGCTTGTGTTAGCTCAGTTAGACCTGCTACCTTATTGCAAAGACAGAGGGCTTTCTGTATCTCAAGGTTCTTGCCTTGGTGTACCAGAAGAATCAAATCAATGTGGGCTTGGAGAATGAGTTGAAGATTTTATTGAGTGGGAGTAGCTCTCAGCAGATGGAGAGCTAGAAGGGAGATGGGTTTTACCCTGGAGTCAGGCCGCTAGGCAGCCCTGGGCTCTCCTCTGACTGCCCTGGCTAAACTCTGCCTCGTTCCACCAGTCGATGGCCTGCCAGTATGCCGGCATCTGTCATGTGCTCTTCAGCAGGCGTGGGCCCTGTAGTGTCTTTTAAACATCCAGCTGCTTGTGTCATCTGTCGATGTGTTCTTCTCAGTGTCTAGCTGCTTGTGTGACTGCCTGCTAGGGTGTCGGGGTTTTTTAGACATAGGATGGGGGTGTGGCGGGCCAGGGTGGCCTTGAGAAATGCAGCACTTGGGCATGAAAGCAGGAAGGCCTCTTCTCACCGAGGCCCATGGGCACAGGCCGGGGGTGGAGCATCACACCATTCCCTTCCCAGCACTTCCCTTCTCCCCTTCTGTATCAGTATTACTCAACTCCCCATCTAGTCTGTGTCTTGCACCACAGTTCTTGAATTAACTTCATTGATATATGTGGCAGGCCTTGTAAACTACCTATCCTTTGATTATTAATAGCTTCTTCCTTGCTAACAAGATTGCTATGTATTGTTCTACATAGCATGATGTCCATGCCTAAATAAAGTGGTCTAAACCAAAATGATCATCGCATTATCAATTTGTCAACTTTGCTGTCTGTTTTACCAAGTATCTCTAAAGAGGTGTAATGGCGTATTTTTCTGTGAGTCTTTTACTTTACTAATAAAAGGGGACAGCTGCAGCTGGCACTGTGCTTCCCGATATAATTCCATATTAAATATAGATATGACGGTGTGCTGTCTGATCCTAGAGCGCTCATTTCACAACCACAAGGTGACAAGCATGAGAAAGCCTGTAAATTAATGACGGCCTAGCAGAAAAATAGAAAGGGCCTGGTTCCCTGATCGTATCTGTGATCACTTGAAGTAGTGCTAAGACCTACCTACTTCTGTAATTTTTACTATGTGAGAAACATAAACTCCAATTTATTTCATCTACCCTTTTGGGAGTTTGTGTAACATGCAGTTGAAAACACTATTAACTTACATATTATAGCTTGTAGAGTAACCGTCAAAGCCTCAGATCTAAGATTAGATGAAATATGAAATTATAGTCTGGAGTACATTGTAATGGCTTTTAAAAAGTCATTTACATGGTGCAGCAGATATTTTAATTCTGAAATAATAGATAAGTATATTAAGACTTTAAGGAGTTAATTTTGTAATACTAGTATATAGCAAAAAAAAAAAAAAGACAAATCTAATTCTTTCTGTGCCATTTTAACACTACCATTATTTTCTATATCCAATTAGATACTGACTGCATGCTTGATTGATTGTTTTGTTTGCAAAGAAATTGTGTTGGGTAAAATTCTGTAAGCTCTTAAAGCTAAACAAGGATAAATATTAGGCTGTGACCTCCTTGAAAGCAGTCACTGGATTATGCTTAGTTACTTGAAACAACACAGATTTATTATTTTACATTTCTGGAGGTCAAAAGTCCAAAAGAATTCTTACTGAATGAAAACCAAAGTGTCAATAGAGATATTTTCTTCTGTAGGCTCTGATGGATGGGAGAATCCATTTATTTGCCTTTTGTAGTTTCTTGAGGCTGTCTGCGTTCCTTGGTTTATGATCACTGTGTTGGTCACTTTAATCTCTTGATTTCATTATTATGTCTCCTACTACTAAATGTAATTCTCCTGCCTTCCTTTTATAAGAACATTGGTGATTACACTGAGCCCAAGCAAATAATCCAGGATAATCTCCCCATCTCAAAATTCTGAATTTGATAACATGTGAAAAGTCTCTTCTACCAAGTAAGGTAACATAGTCTAGGGATTAAGATTTTAATGTCTTTGGAGGATCTTTATTCAGCCTAACTTAAGTAGATAAGGGTACTATTGAATATAATGAATATAAGAGTAAATTAGTACTGTTAGAGAAAATGACTCTATTCACAGTACATTGACATAATAGCTCTCTTCTGCTTCTTAACATATGGCTTTAACTTAGCTCTTGCTCCCCACTATGCTATATGATCTCACTGAGGTAGTGAGAGGCTGAGATACTGAAATGAAGATCCTGCTGACTTCTAGCTCATGCATGAACTGAAATGAATTTCTTCTACGTGGCATATAGTCTGAGATTATCCAGTGTGACACTATCCAGTCTGAATTCTCTACCCTTCAATTGAAATATTTAGATCATTTACATTATTATAATCGTTAATTTTAGGTGAGTTAAATCTATCATCTTTCTATTTATTCTGCTCTTTCTTTTCTCATCTTTTCCTGCTTTTCAAGCTTTATTATTGTGATATTATATATATACACATATATGTTATTATGTAGATACGCAGATATATATGATTTTATCCATAGTTCCTGGCTTATAACTCCCATAGTCCTTGTTACTTCCTAAGTGACTAAAACAATGAGCATATCTTTTGTTAAAGTTTTGTCCTTTTGACATTGGTACCTGAAGCAGATTTGGAACAGCTTCAGAGTGATAAAGATGAAAGACAGTATTTTGTTGTAATGTTAGGATGCTTTAGACCTCAGAAGCAAATCTCCTGCCCTCCTTTCACCTGCTCCTTTTTCTCCCCAGGGCGGGCCATAGAAACTAAAAATGTTCTCTGATATTCTCCTGCCTTTTTGTCTTGGAGCTGGTCATAAAGAAATTCTCTGACCTATCTTGTCCAATTGTAGGTCATGAGATTTTAGATACAATTTCAGAAGGGGTTCTGCCCCATGCCCAGGAGGCAGGAATACTGCACAGAGAGACTGAGAAGAATCTGAACAGATAGGCCTCATTAAGTTTCTTCACTCAGTTTATCGGTATTAGATCATACTCTTTTTGTCCAATCACATTTCTACATGGTTGTCCATGATTCAATAATGCTTATCCAAAGAAGTCTCCATAAAAGGTTCAAGAGGACTGCTTGAGAGAGTTTATGAAAAGCTGAACATGTGGAGGTTTTCAGAGAGTGGCAGCTTTGGAGAGCACGTGGAAGTTTGGTGCCTCTCTTCACATACTTAGTCCTACATATCACTTCGTCTATATCCTTTGATACATCATAATGATTTATGGTCCTAATGCCTCAAAATGGAGTCACTCCTGTCAAGTAGCATTGAACCCACAGTGAAGTTTTTTCCTCCCTCAAAGCAATAAATATATAGGTAATAGATTGAGGTGATAATGTAACTGGGTTTTGGGGCTGCTGGGGAGTCACAGCTCCCCAGAGAGTGTAGATTCTTGGTCTCCACCATCTCAAGAAAGAGAGGGGACCACAGCAGGTGAGCTGTACACTAGTAAAAGTAAATACCAGACCTCAAACACAGTTTTTGCAGAAAGTGATTTTATTTAGGTAGAGAAAAAAGAAAAAAAGGAAAAGAGAGAAAACTTCCACGAGGAATGTGGAAGAGAATTCCAGAGGGGAAATCCAAGAAAGAGAAAGACGGCTTCCACGAAGGGAGTGTTCATGGAAGGGGACCCAAACATGGAGTCCAAAGGGGTGTGGAAGAAGGGGACTTTTAACCTGGGAGGAACCCCTACACCTTCTCTAAGACCCATGGCCAATGAAAGGAGTTCCTTGGAACTTCCACTGGGGTGATTGACTTTTGCTTCTTCCCTGTGCCCATGAAATTTAAACATAAACCGTTAAATCTCCCAGATGGAGAGAGATGGAAGGGAGGCATGGCACTGGGAAGTTCTTGCCCTTAAAACTACGCCCCCTTGTGGACCCAGAAAGAGAACACATTCTCTCAATAAGATACACCTGTTATTGCGCAGTATGACCCTAAACCTGAAACAAACTGACAGAAAGTGAAAGGTGGTTGAGGAATGAAAATGCACATAAGT
The DNA here is from genome assembly GCF_009761245.1 of Sapajus apella. NCBI lineage: Eukaryota > Metazoa > Chordata > Mammalia > Primates > Cebidae > Sapajus > Sapajus apella. The sequence continues at coordinate 5,983,869 of NW_022436976.1, forward strand.
GGAAGATTGCAAAAGCAGCAAGGACCCGGTCTTATCTGACGTTCCTTCATAGACCCTGCTGGTGAGAATTCTAAGGCCTTCTTCTGACTTGGCAGCTGCTGCAGGAGACCCTTCCTGAGAGTAGTAAGCCCCCACCTCAAGATTATGTCCCAAGGTATGGACTCATCGTGTCAAAGATGCCTGAATAGATTTAAAATATTGTCTTTTTCTGAAATAGCAGAAGGATAGCTGGGACCTAGCAATCCCATTAATTTCTGTCCAGTATAATAAAAGACAGTATTTTCTTTCAGGTTAAAATTGGGGCAGGATTTCTTGCAACCTATTATGAAAGATTGACATTTCTTTACCTTTGCGTTGCCAGTTTTTAATACAGACACACTGGGTATGCAGCTTCCATGTAGTCCCTCCAGTATCGCTTCTGTGGGACTGGAGAGGCAGAGGAAATAGGTGTGAACATGAAACTCATGCTCTTGCTTCATCGTTATGAATAAATCCTTGTCTCTTACTGAGGAGTCTCATATTTTCTGCTTACAGGAAACTGTGGCAAACTAACCTGCTAATATGAAAATAACGTAAAATGGCAAGCACTCACAGTGTGGTTTTCTTATGTTGTCATGTAGAAACCCAATTCATTATTTCCAGTCCTTGCATAATAGCTCATGGTGTACCTCCCCTACATTTTACTCCTTAAGTCTCTCAGTAATGGACGCCCAGGTCTTTTTCAATTCCTTGAAAAAATCACACTGTATGAACAACTTTGTATATGTCTCTTTATGAATTTGTGAGAAAATAATTGCCTGTTTGATGAGGGGTGTAACATATCCAAGAGTAAAACTGCTATAAATATATGTGTACTTAACTTGTGTACTGGTGCCAGATTGCTCTCCAGAAGGGCTGCAATAATCCATACACCCACCTGCAATTCATGTACGTATCACCTTCAACCTTTGGCATTATTTTGTTTTAAGTTTTTTGCCAATATAACAACTGTAAAGCTATTTATTATTGTAGCTTCAATTTGTATTTCTTACTATTAATGAGAATGATGCCAATAAATTTAACTTTAACTTCATCTGTTTCTTAGGTTACCAAGTTAACTCTGTAAATTGCCTGGACACATCTTTTTTGATGTTCTTATAAATTTTTCTCTCTTCTGCTTTTAATTTTTAGAAATTTAAAATATCATTTTGGTATTAATATTGTGTCTTTTAAAATTTTTAAATATCTTAGAATCAATAAATTGTCTGCTGATTTGTTCATATCCTTACATTTAGATTTATGAATTGATTAAGATATAATTCATCAATAATTCTGTTTCCTGGACTTACCAACCAAAATCACTTTTGACTGAATATTTCTGTGGATATATCATAATTAATGACTCAACGAAAGCATTACAAAAGATCCTAAAGCTTTTCTGGAAATCTTCTCATGAATCCTGGGCTTTAGACTGTAGGTAAAATTCCTAAGGTCTTCCTTCAACCATGAGCAAGCACACTACGCCAAGTCTGGGACAATGCAGATAATATCAGTATTGGTTTACACATCTTTGTTACAGGATAGCTACGTGCAATGGTTTGGTCTGCCTTTGTCTCTTGATGTTCTAAAATTTTTGTCTAGATGAAATCCAAAGTATCAAATTATAAACTATCACAATAGGGAGGCATCCCATTTCTTTTTTTTTTTTTTTTTATTTTTTGTTTTTTTTGAGACGGAGTTTCGCTCTTGTTACCCAGGCTGGAGTGCAATGGCGCGATCTCGGCTCACCGCAACCTCCGCCTCCCGGGTTCAGGCAATTCTCCTGCCCCAGCCTCCTGAGTCGCTGGGATTACAGGCACACGCCACCATGCCCAGCTGAATTTTTGTATTTTTAGTAGAGACGGGGTTTCACCATGTTGACCAGGATGGTCTCGATCTCTTGACCTCGTGATCCACCCGCCTCGGCCTCCCAAAGTGCTGGGATTACAGGCTTGAGCCACCGCGTCCGGCCCAAGGCATCCCATTTCTTTACAACCCTAACATGACGACATTTTCATATACTGCTAGAACACACACTAAAGATCTGTCTTCTCTGAATATGTCCCCTCATTTAATAACTCTGCCTAGGATGTACTTGGCCTGTGTTATCCTTTGGATCTAACTTAAATGTCACTTTTCACCTAAGCAGAATTTTTGTTGTGGGGGTTGGTGTTGCTGGAGGGCAGGGAGAGTACAGCAATCTTACTTATTAGATCGTATGAGCCTATATCTTAAAACAACTATTAGTCCCTAATAACAAGAACCATTCCTTAAAAGAAAAAACAAACATATTGGCTTGAAATAGATAAGGAGCAGTATTCTACAACAACTACTTGGGTTAGATCTCTGTTCTCCTTTAGTTTGATCAACTCCTTTAGTAGCAACCATTCCCTCTTGAAAGAAGAACTTGGGAACCAGAGAGAAAGGTGATTCCCTTAAGTCATTTCCATTTACTTGAATCGTAGCACTATCACCCATAGGAAAGACTGGCTATTTAGTAGGAATGAGCTAATGATGGACAGAAGGAACTTAACTGGCAACATATGTTGGACCAGTTTGGTTTGGGGAGCTTCTCAGGCTTTGTTCACTCTGAAGCCATATTCTTTAGCATCAGAATGAATGTGTATAAAAACCAAATAATCTATTGATATTGTTTAGGGAAAGTTTTAGGATTTTTACTTCTTAGGCGGAACCTTATAGCGGTACTCTCAAAAGCAGTGAAGTCTGAAGGCTGGACTGTGCTGCAAGCATACTGCTGGGTAGTTGCTAATTTGTAATATTATAGAATACTATAGAGCTTACTGGAATTTTAGAGATAGGCAAGGTTAAATATTAAGGTCTAGCATTGTTTTCTATAAATCAGGATGTTTTACAAAATAGCTAAGCCCCTCCTACCCACTTCTGATGAAACCACCATATTCCACATTGAAAGCTGTTTTCCTACTTATCTGTTGGTGTGTTTGGCTAGGCAGTTGAATAGAAACCTGAAGAGAAGTAGAATATGCTGGTTGTGGTGAATGGAAGAATGGAGCGGATAGGGTAGGTATATAATTTACATAACTTGACCAGAGTTTAGGGTATGTTTAGAAGAGTGGTGGAATATAAATTTAGAATATTATCTCATAGAAGTACCACAGACATGTAAAAATGAAGTAGGACCTGAAGAATAACTGTAAGATTTTGAGAAGTCAAGTGATTTCAAAAGAGTTATACTTGAGAAGCTTAATTTGGCAGTTTTCTGTTGCACAAGTTGTCTAGAATAAAACAGGAAGCAAGAAGACCCTTTGGCAGGCAGAGTTCTCCAGCTGGATGGGCAGAAGTAGTGATGGTAGTGAAAATGGAAATTAAGGGATGACAGATGCTTTGGAATCTGGAAATTCTTAGATGAAGGCAAAAGGAGAGAAGAATTTCTGATGACTTTTAGTTTTTAAGACTGGGTTGCTGAGAATACAACCTATAAAAGAGAATAAAAGTCAAAACTATTTTCATAACTAAGCGGTTAAGACTGGTTTTAGTATCCACAGCCTTTATTGTTGTGGAAAATATCTGAATTTAAGTGTTTCATTAGACTCTAAAGATAAGAACAATAGGAAAACAGAATGTTTGGGCTAGATTTACAAGCAAAATAAACATTAGTTAAGAATAATTATTAATATAGGAACAAGGGTAAATTTATTAAGGAAAAGAATAGAAGGAAAAAATATAAGCTCTTTGGGAAATGCCTTTATTTAGGGAGCAAAACATCTTTTTGTCCCATAATATATGGATTGGCTGTGTCCCTACCCAAATCTCATCTTTAATTCCCACATGTTGTGAGAGGGACCTGGTGAGAAGTAATTAAATCATGGGGTAAGTCTTTCCCATGCTGTTATTGTGATAGTGAGTAAGTCTCACTAGACCTGATGGTTTTAAAAAGAGGTGTTGCCCTGCACAAGCTCTCTTTTTAGTTGCTGATATCTATGTAAGAGATGACTTGCTCTTCCTTGACTTCTGCCATGATTGTGAGGCTTCCCCAGCCACATGGAAACATAAGTCCAATTAAACCTCTTTCTTTGTAAATTGCCTAGTCTCGGGTATGTCTTTATCAGCAGCATGAAAATGAACTAATATATACCATTTTTTGATAGAGATAGACTTATGAAATCCCTTGTAGCTAAACACAAGAGGAAAGTTATATTTACCAGTGACAATATGTTCTACTGGTCAAGTCCAGTGAGTTTTCTGTGGAGAACGCTATCAGTCTTTAGCCATGGAAGCTAAATTTAATAGTACTATTGCTTTAGAGTGCGGGATATTCTGCATTTTTTAATGAGAAAGGAAAATAAAATGATTGGCTTATTTTGAAACATATTTGAACCATCATAAAAATTGGTAGAATCAAAGCTATAAATTAATTTATTTTTATTTTTGGAAACTTGATGAGCTCTATTAGATGACACAGTAGTTGTGCTGTAGTAGGCTATCTAACAGTAATAACAGAACATATTATTCAGAAATCCTGTGTCTTTTTATCTAGAACTAGGCATATGAAATTCGGTCTCAACAAGAATAAGGTCATTTGTCACTAAGAGTAAATAGTCAAGGTCTATTGCAGAGGTTGCGTCTGCTAATTTAATAAATGCACATTCCTTAATTAAACACTTGTTATATTCCAAATACTCTTATAGGCAATTAGCAGTAATTCTCAAACTTTTGTTGGTGGAAAAACACCTGCTTTGCTTCTTGAAAATTCAGGATTATGGTAGAAACACTTTTTTTCTGATCCAAAAATTGTGATTGATAGGTCAGAGTGGTATCCACAATTGTATATTTTTAATCTCCAGCTGATTCCAATAGAAGTTTTCTACAGAAAGCACTGACTGAACATGGGACAAATAAGTCTTAAACTCTGCCTTGGGTAACTAGAATGGAGAGAACTCATAGTCTAAGTGCCGTAGAATGTGATACTATAGAAATAGATACATAGAAGTATGTGAATAGAGTGAGTAGAAATATATACAATCTATATCAGGAGGAACAAAAGGAGGACATTGCCAATTATATTCAGCGCTATCTCAGAAATGATTCCCTTGCTTGTTTTTATATGCATATCTGTACTGAATGGTCAAGATGAAAAATATTCTAAACAAAGTAACCAGCATGACTGAAAACATGAAAATATACATTAGTATAATATAGTCATTAAACATGTATTGTGAGTTTTTAATTTGAATTAGGGTAAAAGATAAAATATGTTGTAAGAAGTTTAGACTCATTCTGTGTTAATGGGAAACAATTGAAGAATTGAAGCATTGCAAGGGAGTAACATCATCAGGGCTGCATTTCCAAAAGTTCACTGGCAAAAGAATGGAAGGAAAATGGTTCACCAGAAGGTAAGGAAGTGTCTTAGTTAAGTGTTGAGTAACATAGACATGAGTAGTTAAAAAATATCTGAATGCCAATACTCAATTTTTGCTGAGACCTGGCATAAGATTATGAGAATGTCTGTGTCTGTAAGAAGACAAAATAACAAATAATTTACCTTAGGACTTTCTATCGAAAGAATGCTTTTCAATCTTAAAAATTTGTTTTCAAGCTTATTTTCCAATAAAGTTTTATACAGAATCATAAAACGTACAACAGATAAACAATGGAGCCACTCTGCTCCAAGTGGGTGTGGTAAGAGATAGAGGAAATATTCTCTCCCCATGGACTTTACTTTTCATTTTGTATCCTGGCATGGCTCTTTAGAAAACACTAGTGTTTTGAAAGAGTTTGAAAAATCACTAAATTGGAACCTTCTGTAGATATTTGAAGATTTTATTATTTAGGTTATTATGTGGATCATAAATTAAGGTGGCCACAGTAGCATTGTTTTAAGAATGGAACTTTAAATGTGTATGTAAGATAAATCTATTTCTACAGATTTCCCTTATGTATGAATATATAGATGTAACACATAAGGTTGACAGCAGAAGGGGGGTATTAATAGTTTTCATGAAATGTAGACATTACCACTTTTAGACCAACTTATTTTAAACTTAAAATTGTACTGAATTGTGCATGAAATATTCTGTATATTTCCGTCTTTATTTGATAAATATGGATTCCACTAGCTCCAATCTCAGAAACAAATCACTACTCTTTTAGGCGTCTGTCTTTTTTGTCTTTACATGTAACACTTTACAATAATAGCCTAATCATTCTCAACTCCTTTGGTATTTATTGCAAAGACATTAATTCTGATGGGCTCATTTAGTATTAATGTGGATGTCATAAGTACTTCAGTAAGAATAGGATTTCTTCTGGAATTCAGCAATAATTAGCAAGGTCATTACTTAAAAGTGTTACTTTTTCCTTTCAAAGCGGCTCCACTTCAGCATACTCCTTTCTGAAAAGTACATCTACGCTCTTTCTATTAGAAGGGCTACTTACAAGTACTTGAATCTATTGAGAGAAAGTTGTGGAAGTGAACAGGATACAATAGACAAGGTGTGGTAATTACTAGCCAACTGATTAATAGAAAGCTGATGTCTTAATTGAGCTTCTGTGGTCCCCACAATAGCTTGAACTGAATAAGAGACTTGATTGCACTTTAAATCTCTCTGGAGCATAAAGAAGCAATAGCATTAAATAAAACGTCCAAATAAGCCCTTCAATTTTTTTGTGGAAAGTTAAACACACACACACACACACACACACACACACACACACACACACACACACACAAGACCATAGCAATTGGTGCATTAAGCAGGGACTTTTTTGGACTAGAAACACGTGTATATTGATAACTAAAGGTATTTTTAATGCTAAATACGTATTTTTGAATTTTATGGTGCTCATCTGAAAAGTATCAGTTTCTTATGTTGTGATTTTAATTTATTATTCTTAATGCTTTTCAGTATGAAAGCATAGTTATTTTTATGTTCATCCATTGTGCCAAGGTCAACTTATTATTCATTAAATAATAAGAAAGTTTAAGTGTCTTAACTATAGTACTGGGATGTCTACCATATCACATATCTTTATAAAAAGATTGACTTGATAAAATGGAAATGATTTTAGATTCATATAAATGGAAGAGTGAATTCATTCTTTCCCCCAGTGACTTCTCAGTATTTCATCTCTAAGCATTTCAGCATTGCAGAAAATCCCTTTATATTCTCAGTTTTGTTCAAAGCTAAGACCACTATTTCACTTCCCCTTAAAAATTATGTTTTATTATTTTAATTTTATGTTAGAGTCGGGGTACATGTGCAGATTTGTTACATGGATACATTGCATTAATGGAGAGGTTTGGGCTCTTACTGTAGCCATAACCCAAATAGTGAACAGTGTACCCAGTATGTAATTTTTTAACCCTTTCTCCTTCCCACCTCCCCACTTTTGGAGTCCTCAGTGTCTATTATTTTTATCCCTATGTCCATGTGTATACATTATTTAGTGTCCACTTATAAGTGAGAACATGCAGTATTTGATTTTCTGTTTCTGAGTGATTTCACATAGTATGATGGCCTCCATTTTTATCTATGTTACTGAAAATGACATAATTTCATTTTATATGGCTATATAGTGTTCCACAGAGTATATGTGTGACATTTTCTTTATCCAGTCAACTGTTGATGGACATTTAAGTTGATTATATGACTTGCTACTGTGAATAGTGCAGCAATAAATATATGACTGCAGGTGTTTCCTTTATACAATTTCTTTTCCTTTGGGTAGATATGCAATAGTGGGATTGTTGGATTGAATGTTAGTGCTATTTTTTACTTATTTGGAAAATCTCAATGCTATGTTTAATACAGGTTATATTAACATACATTCCCATTAAGAGTGCATACACATTTTCTTTTCTTTGGATCCTTGACAAGATCAGTTATTTTGTGACTTTTTAGTGATAGCCATTCTGACAAGTGCAAAATCATATTTCATTTATTTGATGATTAGTGATATTGTGCATTTTTTCATGTTTTTGCCTACTTGTATAACTTCTTTTGAGAAATATCTGTTAATGTTCTTTTCCCACTTTTTAACAGGATTTTTGTTCTTGTCAGTTATTTGAGTCATTGTAGATTCTAAATATTAGTCCATTGTCAGAGACATAATTTGCAAACATTTTCTCCCATTTTGTAGGTTATTTACTTCATTGATTATTTGTTTTGTTCTTCAAAAGCTTTTTAGTTCAATTAAGACCCATTTGTCTATATTTGGTTTTGTTGCATTTGCTTTTGGTGTTTAAGTTATAAATTATTTACCTAGGCCAATATCCAGAAGAGGTTTTCCTAGGGTTTCTTCTAGTATTTTTATAATTTCAGGTATTACATGTGGGACTTTAATGTATCTTTAGTTAATTTTTGTATATAATGAAAAAATAGAAACCCAGTATTAGTCTTCTACATACGGCTAGCCAATTTTCCAAGCACCATATGTTGTATAAAGTGTCCTTTCTCCATTGTTTATCTTTACTGACTTTATGAAAGATCAGTTGATTTTAGGTATATGGCTTTATTTTTTGGTTCCTTACTCTGTTCCATTGAACTATGTGTATATTTTTGTACCAGTACCTTGCTGTTTTAGTTACTATAGCCTTATAGTATAATTTGATGTCAGGTAAGAATATGTCCCCAGCTTTGTTGCTTTTGCATAGGTTTTCTTTCTTTTCTTTATTCAGGCTCTTTATTATTATTATTATTATTCTTTACAACCTCTAGAAGGATTTTATCTATTTTGTGAAGAATGATGCTAGCACACTGATAGAAACTCTGTTGAATCTGCAGATTGCTTTGGTTAGTGTGGTCATTATAATGATATTGATTCTTGAACATGGATATAATATCGATATCCATGAACATGGGTTGTTTTTCATTTGTTTGTATCATCCGTAATTTCTTTCATCAATGTTTTGTAGTTATCCTTGTATAGATCTTTCACCTCCTTGGTTAAATGAATTCCTGGAGGTTTTATTTTGTGTGGTTGTTGTAAATGGGATTGCATACTTCATTTGGTTCACAATTTGAACATTATTGTTATAGAAATATTACTATTTTTCGTATGTTAATTTTGTATTTTGCAACTTTACTAAAGCCATTTACAAAGTCCAGGAGCCTTTGAGAGGAGTCTTTAGAATTTTCTAGATATACAATTATGTCATCAGCCAACAGATAATTTGATTCCCTCTTTTCTAAATATGATGTCTTGTATTTCTCTGTATCTTCCCTATTGCTCTGGCTGGGAATTCCAGTATTATGTTGAATAGGAGTGGTGAGAGTTGACATCCTTGTCTTGTTCTCAGAGGGAATTCTTTTAACTTTTCCTGATTCAACATGATGCTGGCTATTGGTTTGTCATTTATGGCTTTTACTACTTTGAGGTAGTTTCCTTCAAGGCCTAGATTGTTGAGGCTTTATCATAAAGAGATGTGAAATTTTATCAAATGTTTTTTCTGCATTTATTATTTATAGTTTTTATTTTTAAATCTGCTGATGTGGTGAACCACATTTGTTAATTTCCAAAGTAGAAACATCTTTGCATCCCTGGAATAAAATGCACTTGAACATGAATAATTACATTTTTGATGTTCTGTTTTATTTTGTTTGCTAGGATTTTTTAAGGATTTTTGCATCTATGTTCATCAGGTATATTGGCCTATAGTTTTCTTTGTTGTTGTTGTGTCCTTGCCTGATTTATAGTATCAAGGTAATACTGATTTCATGTAATGAGTTAGGGAGGAATCCTTCCTATATGGATTGTAAGGAAGCAGTGAGATCCAGAAGAAAGTTGAAAGCAAACAGAAAGAAACCACAAAAAACAATTCAGGAGATGAAAGATGAGATAGATATATTTGATGAAAACAAAGAGATCTTCTATAAATAAAAAATTAACTGAAGGAATTTTAAAACACAGCTGAAAGCTTCAACAATAGGCTAGACTAAGGAAAAGAAAGAATTTTAGAACTCAAAGTTTGCTGTTTTTAATGAACATGGTCATGCAACAACAACAACAACAACAACAACAACAATCTAAAAAACAGATATAAAAAATTTGGAGAATACCTGGAAGATACTATACAAGATGAAGATCACCAAGGCATATAGTGATGAGACTATCGAAGGTCAATATGAAAGAACAAATCTTAAAGGCAGGTAGAGAGAAACATCAACTCATCTATAAAGAAAACTCCCTCAGACTATCAGTAGAAACCTTACAAACTAAAGAAGGATCAGGTCTTATTTTTACCCTTCTTAAAGGGAAAACATGTCAGTCAAGAATTATATATCCTACCAAACACAGATTTATAAATGAAGGAGAAATAAAGTCTTTTCTAGACCAGCAAACACCAAAAGAATTCATCACCACTAGACTGGTCCTACAAAAAAAATGCTCAAAGGAATTCTAACCATGGAAATGAAGGAGGACAATACACTCTATCATAAATGCACACATAAGTAGATAGCTCACAAGCCCAATAAAGCAATTCAACGATTGAGACTCCAGAGCAACTAGCTAACAAAACTATGAAATGAATAAACCCTTAAATAGCAAAATTCACCTTGACTGTGAAGGCCTAAATATTCCACTTAAAAGAGAGACTGCCAAATTGGATTAAAAAACAAGACTCAACCATTTGTTGCCTACAGGAGATCCACTGGTGTTTAATAAAACCTACAGATACAAAGTAAGGGGTTGCAAAAACATCACGCAAATGGAAAGCAAAATTGAGCATAAGTAGCCATTCTTATATTAGATAAAAGATATTTTAAACCAACAACAGTCAAAACAAAAAGGCATTATATAATGATAAAATCTTCAATACAACAAGAAGTTTTAACTATTCTAAATGTATGTGCACCCAACACTGGAGCACTCAAATTTATAAAACAAATACTACTAGACCTACAAAAAGAGATTGATAGCAATGCAATAAGAGTGGGAGACTTCAAGAATCCAACAGTAATACTAGACAGGTCATTAAGGCAGAAAGTTAAAAAAGAAACTCTAGACTTAAACTAAACTTTAGATCAAATTGGCCTAATAAACATTTACAGAACATTCTACCAAGAAACTGCAGAATATACATTTTTCTCATCTCTACATGGAACATTCTCCAAAATAGATCAAATGTTTTGCCAAAAAGCAAGTCTCAATCGATTTTTTTAAGAATTGAAATCATATCAAGTATCTTCCCAGACCACAGTTGAATAAAATTAGAAATTAGCACAAAGAGAAACTCTCAGAACAACATAAATTTATAGAAACTAAACAAATTGCTATTTAATTACTTTTTGGAAAACAAGAAAAATAAGGCAGAAATCAACATGTCTATGAAATAAATAAAAAAAAAGATACAGCATACCCAAACCTCTGATATACAGCAAAAGTAGTTTTAAGAGGAAAGTTTATAGCATTAAGTGCCTACATTAAAAAAGCCAGACAGATTTCATATTAACAACGTAATGTCACATTTCAAGAAACTAGAAAATCAAGAACAAACCATACCCAAAGCCAAGAGAAGAAAAGAAAAGCTATAACAAAGATCAGAGCAAAACTAAATAAAATTGAGACCAAAAAATGAAACAAAGGATCAATAAAATAAAAGTTGGTTATTTGACAAGATAATCAAAATAGACTGCTAGCTACTTTAACCAAGAAGAAAAAGAATATTCAATAAGCACAGTTAGAAATGTCAAAAGTGGCATTACAATTGATACCACAGAAAAGCCAAGAATCATCAGAGATTACTATGAACATCTCTATGTGTACAAACTAGAAAACCTAAAGGAAATAAATTCCTGGAAAATTAAACCTCTCAATATTGGACAAGGAATAAACAAAAATCTTGAACCGACCAATACTGAGTAATAAAATTGGATTCATAATTTGAAATCTTTCAACAACAAAAAAAGTGCCCAGGGCCAGTTCGATTCACTGTCAAATTTTACCAGAAGTACAAAGGAGAGCTGGTACCTATTTTAATAAAAGTAATCTAAGAATGACATCTAGATTCCTAATTTAACTATAGGGAATACAGCTGTAGCTTTAAAATCATTCTGGGTATTCTCTGTGAAATCATCTGCATCAGGCTTAATTTCAAGTTTTTTATGAGTTGTCAGTAAATATGATTAAAGGAACCCATTAGTTCTAACAAATGGTAGTTCCTTTTGTGTTACAAAAATATCAAAACAAATTTCTAAATCAACTGAAGACAGTTTTTTTAAACTTTCTAACAAATTTCCTAATGTATAAATTAAATATTATCTGATGTTTTTAGCACAGAGGAAACATTTTTATTGAAACACTCTAGGAATGTAGCTCGGATGGTATAGTGAAAACAATACTAGACTGAGGGCTGGAATTGCTAGAATCTAAATCTAGAACTGCCACTACTTGCTTAATGTTGAGGTTCAGCATTAACTGTAATTACACTTCATCTCTTCTATTGTTAATACAGAGTAAATCTAGAGTCTAGGATTTACTCAATAGTAAATGTTATGACACATATTACCAGTGGCAATTTTATTTTGGCAATCTAATATTGACATATAAATCACTTTATAATATTTGTTTCTGCATATTTGGAAGCTGAATACATCCTTTGCTTCTCAAAAATATGGAAAGACTAATCCATAGAGCCATTATAATTCAAAGCCTTTGGGGAGGTAATTCTTCCACAACTTTCTGTTTTATTTCAGTTATTGATCTCTTCAGGTTTTTAATTGAATCATTTTCATCTTTCCTATTTCTGAATGCTAAATGTCTCAGGTCTGACTCTGAGAACCTCTTCTCTTTTCTTTTTGCATTCCTTTCTTAGGTAACACCTTCTACTCCCAGAGAACTGATTTCATTTCAGTGTTAGTGGTCACCAAACATATTTCTCAAATGTCAAACATTTTAAAAACTTGCTTCATATCCAGCTATTTTCTTTACTTCTCTAGTAGAAGGCTTAACAGTGATATCAAATTCATATGACTCAAAACAAACTCATAATTCCCTTTACCCCACTAAAACTAATTCTCCTCTAGTATTTTCTATCCCATAAAGTGATAACTGCATTCATACAGCTATAATCTTACTCTCATGTGGCATTTTCACATTTTCTTCCCTCCTTCCTTCCTTCCTTCCTTCCTTCCTTCCTTCCTTCCTTCCTTCCTTCCTTCCTCCCTCCCTCCCTCCCTCCCTCCCTCCCTCTCTCT